>NC_080591.1:34936250-35260000 GCF_029962835.1 Magnolia sinica | reverse complement strand
AACTTTCACACTCTTTCTTACTCTCTTCACATATTTAGATACCACAATTCCATATTTTTCATCTTTTCTAGCTTTGTCATTTTTGTGACAAAAGGGGGGAGAAATTGGTGTAATATATGATTACTTATTACTTTTTTTTCGTGGTTGAGTGGATGTAGAGATGTGGATATGCATGTGGCATTGTGGTTTTTTTTTTGATATGTATATATATGTCTTAATGTAAGTCTGTACTGAGCTCAAGTTGAGAGGGAGTTGATTGAGGGGGGAGTAATGATTGTTGGATTTTATATTTTTTGAACTAAGTAAATCTGTGTATTATAATAATTTAATCTTCCATAAGTTGGTATTGTCACAAATTTGACAAAGGGGGAGATTGTAGGTGCTATGTTGTAAATCTAGCACCCTGGATTGTCAAAGTTTGTTGTGCCAAAACACTTTGGAATGTTTGACTTGTTTTGATAGAGGGAAAGTTCACTTCAAGTTCAAATAGATGGAAAGATCACCTTCATTCAAAGATGAGCTTCTTGTTATTTACATCGACATTTAGTGTGCGACAATTATACATGTTCAACTACGAGAACAAGTTGAAGTTCACCAAGTCCAAATATTTAAGTTCAAGCTTAAAGCTCGAGTTCGAGTTTAAAGCTCAAGTACATTTGCTCAAGCTTAAGTATGAAGACACATGTTCAAGACACAAGTTTGAGACACAAGTTCAAGTGTACGAGGTCAAGTTTCATGTGATTCAAAGTGACCTATCTACCGAAGTGACTGATGTTTCAATTTTCATACTCACGTTTAAGGTATACTTGACCCTAGAAAGACCTTAGGGTTAGGTCATTAACATTACATATTTAATTTGTGTCATAGTACTTATTTTAGGCTTTGCTTCGACTAGTTTTAGTCTTGGTTCGACTAGTCCAGGCACTGGCTCGACCAGTCCAGATTTAAATTCAAATTTTTAGAATTTTCTAGTAGGTCCTCGACCAGTCGAGTGTGGCTCGACTCAAACTCTAGCAATGCAATTTTTATTCAGTTGACCAGTTAAGCTGGCCACTCGACCAGTCGAGAGTCTATTTTATCAGATCACATCAGAAAATTTAAAAATTAGTTCTGCTAAGACCAGTCGAACCGAACCTTAGACCAGTCGAGGGAACTAAATTATAGCCTATAAATAGAGGACATTTCTAAGATTTTTTCATTAATTCCAAGCCAATTCAAGTCGTCACTATGAGAGATAAGTCCCCACTATTGTGAAGCTATTGTGAGGTATTTAAAATTTATTTTAATAGCTTTTTGGTTTCTTAATTTTTTGATCTCCTGATTCCATTCTATTTGATATAAAAGGGGATTATGCTTTAACCATTTTTGAGATCCAAGAAATTGAATCCAAGTACTGAAAGGTTGGATTTAATTTAAAATTAATTTTAGACCTAGAACCCCTTCATTTGTGAGATTGAACTTTGAACATCTTCATCTACAAAGAAGCAGTTCTACCGGCTACATCAAAGAACATTCTTCAGATAAGTATTATATTTTAATTTTCTATATTTTTGGATTGTGAGATTCAGCTAGGAAAATCTCTATTTGTGGTTTTGACTGAGATCAGCCAAGAAAATCTCAGCGTGGGGTTCTTTGATTGTGTAAGCCCATTGAAAAACACATCTATAAAGGTTTTAAGGTGAACCTTGGAAAACCTTCTTTCTTAATGAAAGCCAATATCCCGTGGGTGTGGATATTGGGAGTAGAGTAATTGTGTGGTTGTTTCCGAACAGTTGGTGTACACACACGAACCACTATAATTCTTAGAGTTATGGTGGATGATTGTATTTGATTATGTGTGTGAATGCTGTAACCTATTTTATGGTTTTGTAGTGAATGTTATAATAACTAGGTTTATTTCTTTTTCTTCTATATTGGTTTGAGTTTTTGATACTTACCGACATTTTAAAAATCAAGTTGTCCTACTGTAAGGCACATATCCTAGTCCATACCGTTCCTCAGACTCTTGCGATCCTTCCCGTCGAATTCTGGCTACTCGCGGCCTGTAATCAGCATTTTCCACGACCTTAAGTCGCATCTGGTAGATCTGAGTCGACTCAACCGGAGAATTATACCCTAGCGACCGTGTCGTTTTCACGGTTCTAATGCCACATCTTGCGCACCAATGAGATACTCAAGCCAGGAGATACGGGCCCTCATTTATCTCATAGAAATGTCGTGCGTTGCAAATCCCGAGAGAATCTCTACAACCCATTACATCAATTAATCAAGTACAAGCAAGTACTCGACCCATACCCTACCCATCCATCTCTCACCCAAAAGTCAACAACACCCGTACCTTTCCATCCATCTCTTACACAACACCACTCCACCCATCACTCACGCATCACTCACCCATCCCTTTTTATCTCAGCACCTCTCTCTCTCTCTCTCTCTCTCTCTCTCTCTCTCTCATTCCCTACCCATTTTTTCCAAGCACCAAGGAGAGCAACCGTCCAAGCTTGGGAAGCTCTAAAATTTGCCAAGTGTGGCCCTCTCCCTACCCCTAAATCCTCATCTCCACCCTTCAATCTTCATCATCTTCCATTAAAGAAGAAGCTTGGGAGCTAAGGAAGCCAAGGGATCAAGAAGAAGTGCAATCAGTGGGTGATCTTGGGATTTTAACCCATGATTTCTATTGAGGGCCCACTTGTGGTGGGATCCATTTGATGAATGTTTGTATCTTGCAAAGGGAGCTCATAGTGGCGAAGCTCCCTTCGCCACTCGATTTTCTCCTCCTTTCTCTCTCTCTCTCTATCTCTCTTTCCCATCTTGTGGTCCACCATGATGCATGTATGTTATCCAAGTCATCCACCAAACGGGGCCCGCACCACTACCACGTCCATCAGGGCCCACCTAGCTGCCCATTGAGGACGGACTAGATGAAGGGAATCACAAATTTTAACTTGATGTTCCAATCTGGTGGGCCACACTCATGTGGACCCACCTTGATGTAGTGTATCCACACCATCCATCTAAGACTTAGGCAAATTCAAATCTCAGGTGGAGTACACTGCTGGACAGCATGCTATCATACGTGTTCTCTAACACTGTGGGGCCCACTATAAGGTCCCATCCTGATGTGTGTTATATCACATCGTCCATCCATGGGACCCATCGTTCGTGTAGTGTCCACATCCATGGACCCCACCCTGATGTATCTATGGCATCTGGACCGTCTAGAATGCTGGATGGTGGGATGCACCATGTTGTATGCGTTGTATATTCTCCACCGTCTAGATGCTTAGGATAGTTGGGATTGCTGTGATGCATGTGCCATCCACACACATGAGACACACCTTGATGGAGGTGTTGTATCTACACTGTCCCACGTGTGGACCCCACACCAGCATTATAGTTGCTGCATTGACATCAACAATGGGTATGATCATGAGGTATGGGCTATATCCCAACCGTCCGTCCATTTTTAGGATGTGGGACCCACTCCACACATGCTACATGTGTAGGGGTGGAGCCCACCTTGACATATGTATTCTATAGCCTCACCACCCGTCCATTTGCTAGACGGGTGGGGCCCTACTTAATGATGTATTGTATATTCCCACCATCCATGTGGATGGTGGGGCCACCATGATGTATGTGAATATTGACGCCATTCGTCCATTAGGGTGTTATTAGACTGACGTCCAGTAGTTGTGGGACCCACCGTTGATGTATATGTTCTATATCCACACTATCTATCAAGTGGACCAAACTGCATAAATCAGTGGAGGATTGAATGTCTACCATTAGAAAACCATTTTGGGGTCACATAAGTTCTGGATCAATGTGAAATTTGTTTTTCCTCTTAATTCAAGTCTTTGTGACCTTGTGAACAAATTGGATGGAAAATAAACGTTATGGTGGGCCCTTGCCTTGATGATGTGTTGTACATCACACCTTCCATCGTTGGACAGTGTTATGTGGGCGCACCATGATGTATGTATTTTATGTTCGCACCGTCCATCTGTCGAGCCCACCTAATGTATGTATTTCATCGTTGTTGTTCACGTGGGACCCAGGTGATGTAAGTGTTTTATCAGCACCGTCCGGACCACTGGACATGCGACCCACTTGATGTAGGTGTTGTGCACCCATGTTATTCATCTGGTGGGGCCCATTTGAAATGTACAGGGTCCACCCTAATATGATGCAATTATGGCCCATTGATGAGGCCCAATATGATGTTTTTATGGCCCATTGATGAGGCCCAATATGATGTATTTGCGGCCCATTTGGTGAGGCCCAATATGATGTATATGAGGACCATATGATGAGGCCCAATGTGATGTATGAGAGGCCCATGGATGTGGCCCATTGTGATGTATTCAAGGCCTATGGGACGTGGCCCATTGTGATATATTTGAGACCCATGGGATGTGGTCCAATGCGATGTATATGAGGCCCTTGTATGAGGCCCAATGTGATGCATGTGAGGCCCATGAGTGAGACCCAATGCGATGTATGTGAGGCCCTTGTGTGAGGTTCAAAGTGATGTATATGAGGATTGATGTGATGTGTGATTCCACCATGATGTATATAATGATGTCTATGAGGGGTCATGGCTTAGGAGCAATGATAGTTTAATGTCCAAATTGTAAAAGCAATGATAGTTAAATGTCCACATTATAACTCTCCTTAGGGCCTATTCTCACCTCCCCTTAGTGGGTTAACCCAAACCGTTGGGCCCCTATAATCGTCAGGCCCATTCTTGATATAAGTAGGTCGTCTAGGCCCACCTTGATATGAGGAAAGTACGTCATCATCATATAACATGCTTAGTATAGTTTCACAATCCATGCCCATGCACATCATATGTAATGTTGATATGAGGAGTGATTGATCATATCACATGCCATGAGGCGAATTATTATGGGACTCCCAAATAGGAGGAGTGGCCCACATGAGCATGCGGTATACACAAGATTGCTGCATGGCTAGATAGTATGACTTATGCATCTTACATTGGTGTATTTTTGTATGCCCTAGCGACATCAGGGTCATAGCCTTCACAAGCATATCGTGGATGGCAGGATTGGACACCAGAAATACTGTTACTAGCATTAGGGCGCCATAGATGTCCCTGGGTGAAAATTCCTAAACCCGATGGTACTAGAGGATGACTCCAACATCGTGACCGAGTGGATACATGAGCACACGAGGGCCGTATACCAATAGGCCACGTGTCCCAATGTGTCGTTGTCGGTTGGAAGGGGGTGTGGCCTTATCCGCCCAAGGGTAGGGGGCAATGCCAAGCTGAGTCTGACCAGCTCGTAAATGGGTCCATTATCAACGGGTTGGGCCAATCTTGGTAGGCGGATAATGAGGTCTCTTCCACTTGCATAGTTGCGCGTCCAGTGGGCAGCGATATGGTGTATAGTGTACTAGACCACGGTGATATATATTCCAAAGATAAACTGTATTTGTAACGCCTCGAATTTCGAGGCTCAAGCAAAGCTCTACTCCTGAGATCCAGCACATCACTTATGCAACATGGATAATGATGTTCAGATTTTATTCATATTAATGAGTTAAACATGAGCAAGATTATACCAAAACAGCATGTCATACTCCAAATATAATTTAATTAAGCAAGCGAAAGACTAAAACATATATATTTGAATAAATAAGTGCTTCACAACCTCCAGAGTATGATTATGTAACTGAGCTAAATATATATACGTATTATTTCAAAATATACAAAATATTAAAATGTAAAGTGTCCTACTAATCCATATGTCCCTGTAATCCTGACGAATCAGCACAAAGTCTACATAGACCCGTCTAAGATCTGAACGTAGGAGAATTCTTCCTCCTCATTTATGAAGTCCAACTCCGCTGCATAGGCTTTGACATCTCCTACATCTAAACCAGAGTCTAGTTAGTGTTTTAAAACACCATCCCAGGGTAGGAGTGAGTGATCAACTCAGTGGTACTATAAGGCAAAGGTTAACATGTTATCAAGTCAATCAAGCAGTAATGATAAAGCAATACAACAATCACTTCCTAGCTACTTTTGTTAATGCAGGAATGGAGTGCAAGTAAGGATGTATGCCCTCGCACAAAGATCCCTTACAAGCAACTCTGACAACCAATTTCGCGCTTGACAAACTCCCTAAAGTGCAACTTCCTCTCTAAAGCACATGTAATGCGGTGGATGGTCGTGTTAGTTGAGTACTTAATTAAGCTAACTCATATAGCAGATTTGGGAAGCTAAGGTACCTCCCTTTATATCATTGACCCAAAATGAAGGATCCATCTAAGGCCGTCAATCATAGTTAATCACATACAATAGGCAAGTTGTAGGGCACCACTCTTAATGAAAAGCAGTCGATATGTAAGTTCAAAGTCTATACTCGTGGTCACTACGAGGTGACTAATCACCTCAGCGTAGGCCGACAGCTCAAACACGGTATCCCATACCACCATGCTCGTATCACGAGTTTGGGTTGCTCACTGGTCACTACGGGGAGGCTCGTCACCCCAATGTAGGCCAACAGCTCAACTACGGTGTCCCATACTAGCATGCTCATCTCATACGTCTTAGCAAATCGTGGTACAATGGTTAAAGTAGGCTTTCACATTGGAAGGGGTACCTTAGATTCAAGCAGTAGTATCCATACATGGTAAACATACAATAGGCCAATCAGTTTATTAGACAAGTTCGATAGGTACGAGCGCACGCTGACTTAATCAACATGGAGCGTGTAAGCACCCCTCGTGGCCTAACCACTGTCGACATTCATCGTGCGACCCAGATTCATCGAATATATCCAATGTGGCGAGACTAATTCGACCACTTAAACAGGGATATTACTGATTATCTAGGCTGCGTCGTAGCCCCATTCTTACTCGGATGTAGTAAGTAAGCACATTTAATAATAATCTTAGCATTTAGTAAACAATCCAAATAAATTCCTCATTTGAGCATTTCATAATACGCATTGATCATATTACCTAGCAATTGCATTTTTATCCATAATTTGTGTAGACGAAATTAAGATTACATGAAGGAAACTATACATATGGATAAGCTAATTAAGAATCCTATCTCATTACCCTTATTAAATATAAGTCATCAACAAATTCTCATTTGGACAATCTATCAAACACTTAAGTTACACTTCACTAACATACATAGACTAGATTACTTGTGACATATATTATGGAAATTCCTTACACAAAGAGGTCATCAGGTATATGACAAACATGAATCCTAGATTAATAGTCTTGGCAAGCACAAATCACATTTACATGTTCATTCAAACATTTCAACAAACACATAAAATGGATATTTGGTGTAACATAGTTCATACATGTAAAATACATTGAAATCGACATGTCTAAGACGATATGGTAGCAATCAAGTTGGACATAAATCATTGCTGACATTAAAAGCATTGAAAACCAAACCTAAGCGTTTATAGTCCACACCTTTCGTTGGAATACTTGATTCGGACTTGGTTCAAATTCTACATTCTAGGTTGATAAACGACTATTCTAGATCTTAACTACAGTGTTAGGGTTTGAATTTCTTACCCAAATCGTAGCCGAGACTGATTATGTAGCGAAAAGGAGAGGTGATTCAGCAGGTGGAGTAGTGGGGAAGAATGACAGCAACGACCTCCCAAACTTTCTCTTCTCTCCTCACTCTTTTCTCTTCTTTTCTCTCTTCTCTCTCCTAGTGTTTTTAGAAAATTCGTATGGAATGGGAATGGGGTGGTTTAAGGGCTTTTTATAGGCCTAAAACTGATGCAAATGGCCCCAGGGCCATGGTATACTTAATTTATAACCTAAGGGTGCCAGTTTTTGACAAACCGAGCTCGTAAGAAGGACCATTACTCACATACGTTACAAAGTAAGTTCCTCGACAATGGATCTATGCCAGGATCTAATTTCGGTGTGATTGGATAGGCCGATCAGCCGTGAAAGACCCGCATCAGATCAACGGTCATGCTTACTCGATCGGGGCCACAAGTATACGGATATGAGCAGGGAAATTTTCTTTTTCCCTGGGTGAAGTTTGGTCAGAAACTGACGGTCTGAAATCCTCAATTTCGCACGTAAGCGAATGGCCCAATTTACTTAAGTTTCAATACATTTTCTAAAGATATTCGTGTTTCTCACACACTTTACTCAGAGCTCAAGTTATGCTCTCCCGGATACTATTTGGGCTCGATTCCAGCGATGGTTGTCAAGCCCAGTAGGACGGACATATCCCTATAGTTTCATAGTCATCGGACTTTCGACGTGTGGTCCAGGTCTGATACAGAGTTTCAATGTATTCCTGGGAGTGACATGCTCGTAGAATTTCTCCTAGGTTCTCAAGTAGTGTTGAGCTAGCAATATTGATGGTTTTGGGTCTTACCATTTGTGTAAATGGTGGTTTGAGCTAAATCCACCGATTAATTTAGTTGAGTACTTAATTAATTTTTGCCTAAATTTCTACAAAATACGGTCCTTAGGGATTTCTTCCTGAGGTGGTACTCGGGCCTTTGTATGGATTTTTCTGAGACGTTAAAGAAATGAAGGGGAGATAAACAAAGGAAAGTTTGAAATATTCATAGATCAACATATGAAGAATCCATAGTGGTCCACCTCTAAGATGCAAACATTTGATGGTGATCTCAAAAATACCTCTATATAGGTGGCCAAGTACAAATGATGCTAGAGCGAGTTTTCAACCCTATGTGAGCACCTCGACCAGTTGAACATACTTGTTCATGATCTACAGAGCATTCACAGAGAGTAATTGTCAGCAAATACAAAGTAACGGAAGGTTATATGTTCTTCATAATCAATTGACCTCTATGTTTGCAGTATGTTTGTATGAAGTGAGAATCGGCCTTGTGGCCTTATTTGTAAATCGTTTGGGTTCTTTCTTAGCAAAATTCAGGAAGACAACCTTACTAAAAGGAAGAAGTTGGGTCAAAGCTATAATGTTTAAAATTGTTAAACTCATAGGGCCACATCTGAAGAAGAATGTGTTGGTGGATGGGCTCCAAAATGTCAAAGCTATTGTGAGAAGAGCAGGGTTTGATGGATAATCATGGATGGAGAGTTTATTGCATTTGTAAATGCCGAAATTCCTCCATACCGCCTTGTTTTAAGACTAAACACGAGCAAACCAAGCATCCCATTCTAGTGGTCTCAGCCAGGATTGAGGATTCTTCAGAGCCTTGGTGGGTTCAGGGATGGATTTGGATTATATTAGTAAATTTTCGCCTGAGTGGATGGGGAATAGGTGATCCATTATGCTAACTTCATCAACATCAGTCATAAGGGAGAATACTGGTCCCATACAATAATAGTCTTCGATAGGTGATTTGAAGACTATTTCATTGGAGTATTTTTCAGAGAGGGCATTTATTACGGTAACCAAATCATCCTAATGAAAAGATGGGGATGAAGACGATGAGGCAACCATTATTAGAATTCGAGAATGAGAAAGGAATTAGGATGTTCTAAGGAAGAAAGAAGCGTGAGATGAAGGAATGTTAAAATGACGCTTAAATCGGCCGAGGTGATGGAGTATTTATTAGGGCATCATTAAATTTTGTTTACTTTGTATGATGCAAGTACACATATCGCAACGAGTTTAGCTCTTATTTTGAAAAGGGGAGGTTATGGCTGACATGTAGGGATGTATTAGCCAGAGAAGGTTTCCATGGCAACAATGTGTATGGGTGGACTACTACATTAATGAGGGATCACGTGTCACTTTCACCTTTTTTTCCAAATGTGAAGTGACATGGGAAGGCAATGTTTATGCCCATTGTTGCCAATTCTTGTGAAAGCCAATCAGAGTGAGTTACGTGCAATCTGGATGGATTTGGGTGGTGTATTTGGAGGTCTGTGGGGATATATGAAGAAGATCCTGTGATGATACAGTTGGAGCACATCGAGCAACGCCACAATATTACTTAAGCGACCGATTGAAGAACGATCATGCATAAGAAGTTACATGAAAAATGTAGAAGTAGAAGTAAAAGAGGCCATTTAATGCTTAAACAGTTATAGCAACTGTCAGAACGTGGAGAGGATCTAAATGGCCAGAGTAAGGTTATAAATAACAGAGGAATTCAGTAAGAAAATTGTCTCATACCAACCCAATCTAACCTAATATTATCTTTTAATTATCCTTTCAATTACCCATGATTTAAATTTCTTAGTGGAATCAATTTAATTTTTTGCAAGTTAATTACAGTTCTTAGTGTAATCTTTTAGTACTTTTCACTCGTTTTTTACATTCCAATGTAATCCGTGGTGTTAATCAAGTAGTTGGTAATCTTAGTTGTAATTTGAGTTTACATCTAGGAAGATGTTTCATAGCCATTCTCCACAACCGACTGTAAGAATCCCTTTCTCGTTTCTCTTTATCCATACCGAAAGTCCTTTCATACAAAAGGCAAAGGTGCAACCCATCATTAGAGGACGAACCCTACTATTTGAATATCGCCTGATCCTATTTACACATTGAACGAGTGGCTGAATACGTGGTCGATCTTGTTCGATCTTAGTCATATACTTCATATTTGCCTACCTTGACACTTGAGGTCATAGTTGTTCAATTTGAATTGAGCCACAAACTCATTTCTAGCACGCCCGCACTTATCACGTGACAAAATTGTTAAAAACAATTAGCGACAAAATTCACGATGGATATAAGTAGAAATAATTTCTAATAAAATTGAAATAACTTGATTAATGATTTTTTTTAAAAAAAAAATGAAATTACAACTCTTTAAATAAGAAACTCAAACATAGGATGAAGTTTTAGACTTAAACTCTAACTCACACACTAAAAACGTGACTTACTACAAATTGTAAACTTACTATTTATAGACAACCGCTATTCTTATTAGACTTCATGGTTTTTGGCCAAAAATAATAAGTGTCCAATTTAGCCTAACCACATTATTTTTATAACTTTTCTAAGGTCTTTTCATGTTGGCCACGACTTCTACAACTCAAAAGGATCAAAAGTTATACTCGAATTAAAACTTACTATTTATAGTAAAAACGAAACTAAATAGAACTTAACCGTCATCTAATGGAATTTTGTAAATCCAGCGTGGTTAACCTGGCATAGAAGGGTTGGTTGGCTTAAGTAGGTTGTCTTGCCCAAAATCGTATATAATATGTCAACAAACTCATCCCAATTTGCAAGACACATATTGATTTAAATTTTTAACGGTCCCGATTGTTTTCGCTTCTGATCTTTGAACCATTTTTGAGATGAAAGTGTCTACCTCCTGCTTTACATCAGTCAACGTTATATCCTCGTTGTTTTCTATTGTGCGGCTCACTTTAGATCTAGATGAGGGAAGTGGATTGCTTGCGAGACACATACTGGTTTAAAATTTTAACGGTCCCGATTGTTTTCACCTCTGATCTTTGAACCATCTTTGAAATGAAAGTGTCTGCCTCCTGCTTTACATCAGTCAACGTTATATCCTCATTGTTTTCTATTGTGCAGCTCACTTTAGATCTAGATGAGGGAAGCGGATTGCGCACTGAGCAAAGCGTACTGAGTAAACTGTGTGGGGCCCACTATGATTCATGCATTGTATCAACTTGGTCCATACGTTTTATCATATAAATTTAGGGATTTAACACAGACTAAGCATATCCAAAGCTCAAGTGGACCACACCAATGGAGACTGTGTGAATTGAATTCCACTGTTGAAAAGTTCTTGGGGGCCACAAAAGTTTTAGATCAAGCTAATATTTGTGTTTTCACTTCATCCATGTCTATACGATTTTTATGATTTTATGAACAACATGGATGACAAATAAACATCACTGAGGGCCTTAGAAAGGTTTCAAGGGTGGAAATCAATACTTCCACTATTTCTGTGGCACGGTCTACTTGAGCTTTTAATATGCTTCAATTCTGGGCTCAACCCCTAAAATAATATGGAAAAATGGATGGACGGGTGTGGATAAACCACATGAATTTATGGTGGGCCGGACAGAGTTTACTCAATACGGTAAGGGCGTGTTTGGGCAGTGGGATTAGAAGGGACTAAGTGGGATGGGATTCAAAACAACATAATTATTACCGATGGCAGGGATTGTCCCCTGTTGCCATGGGATAAGATTAATGCCATGCTTTATTGGTAATACACTGGTACATTGAATGAATATACTCACCATCATTTGAAATTAATGAGAATAACACACGTGTTATATCTAAACTGTTCATTTGTTTTGTAACCTCATTTTATGGCATAGGCCTAAAAATGAGGTAGATCCAAAACTTATGTGGCCCCAAAGAAGTTTTCAATGGTAAGTATTCAATCCTCGTTGCTTTCTAAGGTGAGGTCCACTTGAGCTTTAGATTTACCTGATTTTTTGGCCCATGCTATAAAATAATCTCAAAAAATGGGTGGACGGTGTGGATATAGCCCACACATCATGGTGGGACCTACACAACTTGCTAACATTGAGTTAAACTGGCACAGGACCAATGCAATTCCGTCTAATCTAATTCCAAGCTTTTCCATTCTTCCCAAACATGGAGTGAAATTTGCACAGGACCAGATGAATCCCATCCAACCAAATCCCTTTTAATCCCCATACGACCCGTATCCTAGTCTATACCATTCCGTAGGCTTCCGTTGTCCTTCCGGTTGAATTCCAGCAACCTTCGACCTGTATCCGATATTTGCACGTGATCCTAAGTCAAGTCCCGCATATCAAAGTTGACTCAACCCAACTTGTATCTTAGCGACAGCGCCGTCGCTGCGGTTTCAACACCGTGACTCGCGCACTGATCCGATACCCAGCTAGAAGATATGGGCCCGCATTCATTTCGAGGAAAACGTCGTGTGTGTGAATTTTGAGAGAATCTCTTTGACCTATCCCATCAATCAATCAATTAATTCCATCAATCAAGTACACATCACATATCAAGTCAAGTACAAGCAACCCATACCCTACCCCTACCTCTCTCTTATACAAGCTACCCCAAAGTCAACCCTTACATCACTTCATCCATCACTCCACCCATCACCCATCCCATATCATCCCATCACTTCTCTCTCTTCCTCATTTCTCAAAAATCTCCCAAGCAACAAAAAAAAACCTAACATCCAAGCTCTCTCTCCCAATCCAAGTGTGGCCCACTTTTCCACTCTCTTATCTCTCATCTCAACCATCCATTCATCATCAACCTCCATCAAAAGTGAAGGCAAGGAGCATAAGAGTCCAAGGGATCAAGGAGGAGTGCAATAGGTGGGTGATCCATCGTTAATTCTTATTTTAGGGCCCACTTGTTGGTGGAACCCATTTTGATGTATGTGATGTAACCATAAGGGACCCATTAGTGGCAGGGTCCCTCCCCTTCACGTGTATTTCTCTCTCTCTCTCTCTCTCTCTCTCTCTCTCTCTCTCTCTCTCTCTCCCTCCCTCCCTTAGAATGAAGTGAGCCCCACCGATATGTTAAATCTACTCAATCCATCAGATGGTGTGGCCCACCACATTTCAAGGAGATCCATACCATCCACTCTAGGGACAGTGGAAAGTTCTATACACTGGACTAAATGATATATAATATTTATATATTTATATATATATATATATATATATATATATATATATACATGCATGGTGGGCCACGTACATGTTGGACCCATGACGATGCTTGTGTTATATCCATGCCGTCCAACATCCCTAGACGTTGGATGTGATGGAGGTTAACATGGAGTGCATGAACTGACATGGGTGTGTACTAACAGCTAACAAAAAATAAAATAAAATATATTATATTTGAGCTTTTGGGGTGGACTGCTCATGCAGGTCCCACCTTGATGTAAGGATCAAATCCACGTTATCATATTTCTTAGCTCATTTTAGGTGTTGAAACAAAAAATGAAGCCAATCCGATTATCTGGCAGGCCATAGCATAGAAAACAATAGTTTTCATCGTTAAAATTCACTTTGATCTGTCTACACACCGAAACATGCCAGATATTAGGTTTATTTGGCTTGTCTTGAGCCATAAGAGCCAGTGGAAGGGGCAGATTCTCCTGATGCACGCCCCACCTATGAAAAACCCCATAAAAAAAATAGCTTCAAACGCTTCTGTTGCTGCCATCCAGAGGACGACATAACAGCGTCCTCTGCGTGTGGACGATAAAGGCAGGGACCCACGGTCCCAGTCGTGGGCCCCACCGTGATGTGTGATGAACATCAACATCTTGCATTTGGTGGCCCGGAGGCATGGCAGTGAGCCACCCCAAAAATCAGTCATGTACGTGACTTAGGTGGCCCACATCATTGGGAGCAGTGAGGATTGAACGTTTGCCATTGAAACCCTTTTAGGTGTCACAGAAGCCCTGGAGTATTATGAAATTTGTTTTTCCTCTACATCCGATCTGTGTGACCTTACCAACAGATTGGACAGTGAATAAATGTTATGGTGGGCCCCACTTGGGACCCACTGATGTATGTGTACCACAACTTCCATCAGTGTGGTCTCCACCAGGAATTATGTGCTTTATCTATGCTGTTCATCCCTATGGGACCCACCATAATGCATATTTTACATCCAAACCGTCCAACCTTTGGCAAGCTCATTTTTAAGGCTTAAAATTAAAAATAAGACAAATCTAAGATCAGGTGGACCGCATTATAAAAAAACAGTGGGTTTGAACGTCCACCATTAAACCCTTGAAAATTCTAATGGTTGAAATCCTTATCACCACTTATATTTGGGTGTGGCCCATTTGATATACATATGGCCCATGTGATGTGGCCCATTTGCCATATTTATAGCTCATTGTTGAGGCCCACCTTGATTTGTATGAGGCCCATTGTTGAGGCCCACCTTAATATATATGAGGCCCATGTTATGAGGCCCATTGTGATGTACACAAGGCCCATGGGTTATGGCCCATTGCAATGTATATAAGGCCCAATTGGTGCAGCATATTCGATATATATATGAGGCCCATGTGATTAGGCCCGACTTAATGTATTTGTGGCCCGCCCATTAAGGCCCACCTTGATATATATATAGGGCCCATGTTATGCGGCCCATTTAATGTATCTGAGGTCCATGGGTTGAGGCCCAATGGGATGTATATGAGGCCCATTACGATGTGTGATTCCACCATGGTTTATGTAATGATGTTTTGGCGGCCGTGCCTTGGGAGCAATGATGGTTTGACGTCCACATTGTAAGAGCAATGATGGTTAAATATCCGCATTGTAACTCTCCCTAGGGGCCCATTGATAGGCCCATACTTGTAGTGTGTAGGCCGCCTAGGCCCATCTTCGTTATGAACAAAGCCCATCACTATATAGCATGTTTAGTATAGATCAATGATTCATGATCATACGCATCATATGTATGCTTGGTATGAGGAGTGATTGATCATAGCATATACCTTCAGGAAGATTATTTATGGGATCCCTGATAGCCAGAGTTGCCTACTCGGGTGTTACCCTTATAGACCCACATTAACTTGAGTCAAGCTGACTTGAACTTGGTTCGTGTAGGACGAAGGTTCCAACTGGAATAAAAGTCATCCATCCAAGTCCTCCAGGTGCCGGAACGCACCCCATAATACGTAGAGGGTAAGACTTCCTAAACATTTTAATTAGAACATTTATGTTAATAAAAGACTGCCACGACGCACTCATCCCCAATGTTTGAGGACTCGCTAGTGGCAATCAAACCTTCAGCACGACCAGTATGGGATATTAACCGTTGAAAATAAATATCAGACCCACTGGGCCGTCGGGTCGCGTTATATGGGCCAATAATAGCCTAAAGGGGAGTATAGCGGCCCACCTGGGCCTTACCATCAGCCCAGAAGTCGGTAGGGACCCCTATAAGGGTCCCCTAGAGCGAATGGACGGTATGGATGGGAGCACTAACGTCCCATTGGGACCCACGCAGTGCACGTACATCAAGAGTGCATGCACGCGACGTGCGCTGGGACCATGGGGTCGGTCAAACGACCTTTGACCGACTCTCTCTCAAAAAAATCAGAAAACGGCATTTCTCCCTCCATTTCTTTTTTGAAAGAGGAATCTTTGGACCTCTAAGTGGCCCACCCTAGCCACTTTTCGAGCCATCTGGACCGTTCATTTTCTCCAAGGGGCCCGGCTTAACGAAACCGTATAGCTTTGCGGGCCGCTGTAAACGGACGAGAAAGATGGGAAACCACCGTCCATTTCATTACATGTGGCGAAAATCCGTTGAATGGAACCCATCTGGAAATGGTCGGACGGTTCATGATCGGCCCGATGGCGCCATCTCAGCCATCCAACTTCCACAGAAAGGCGTGCTCCCTCTGTTCCAGAAATGGCCGGGCAAGGGCCGTGTAAGAAAAAGGAGAGGAGCGGCATTCCGCTCTGGGAAGGAGGTACGGGATCTCTCCTAGCCGTTCCTGGGGACACGTGGCTCCATCCCTATCGATGGTGCGAGGCGAGACCCAATGAAGACGAAAACTCGAGCTCCATCTCACGAGAATTGGAGATTCTCGTGGAATATGAGGAGATGGACATTTGGGACACGAGAAGTAGGCCCCACGCTGATCCTGGGTTCCATCTGGACCGACCAGATGTATCAGATCGTGCCCATGCACGTTAATCGTCGATCCGCCATTAAAGATCGGGTCATCTTCCCCACTGAAAACCCACACGAAACGGCGAGATGGGCCCCACCAGATCTGAAAGAATGCTTTTCTGGTGGGCCCCAAGTTCAGCTCTTCATCCAAACGGACGGATGGACCTCGTGCATATCTGATTTTGGATCTCAGCCGTGCACAGTCACTGCACTTCTAGCCATTGGTGCCCTCCCTCTCCCTCTATATAAAGAGACCTGTAGCCTTGGGTTCCGCACCAACAAGAGAGGAGAGAGTTAGAGAGGTGCGCGTGGGTAGAGAGAGTGGCCAGCCGACGGTGTGGACTCGGTTCCCGCTACTCCAACTCAGTCCCTGTAAGGTCGGACCGAGTCGGGTCAGCTGGGATCGTAGCTTCACGAAGCAGAAGGGAAAGAGAGTGGGAGAAAAGAGAGAAGGAGAGAGATAAGAAAGGACCAACCAGGTGAACTCAGTGCATCCTGCACCGCCTCAGCCGTGGGAAAAACTAGGCTGAGTCGGGTCAGTATGGACTCGTAGTGGCACCGCAAGGAAGGGAGAGTGAGTGAGGAAAGAAGGGAGATCGATCCTCTAATCTGACATAGGTAGGAAGGATTCAGCCATCCTTGGGGAAAGACATCTTCCCTCTGCATTTCACTTCCGTGTAATTTTTTTAGCTCAGGAGGCAGGCCAATCAATGGCTATGATTCTGTTGTTGGGTCCCTGTTCTAGACTGGAACTGAGCCAATCCATGGCCCTGCTCCAGGCAGAAAACCGACCCAGCTGAAGCTCAGTTTGAGCAGGGAACGTGCCTTCCAGCAGGCTATGCATTAGGCCAAGTTCGATCGGTTTAGGGACCCTATTTCGGGATGGAACTAGGCCAACCAATGGCCTTGACTCCAAGCTGACTCCAGGCCTAAACAATGTCCGTCCAGATAGCCGTGATTCAGCTGGGGAACGAGTCTTCATCGACTCCTGTTTGGAGCTGAAAACATGTGTGCAACAGACCATACAACGGCCCTGTTCTGGAATCAAAACCGACCAAATAATGGTTGGGTTTCCAGTCAGGCAACAGTCCTAAATGTCGGCCGCATGACGGGCCTAGTCGAGTAGCATGGAGCTCTGTTTGGTGTTGTAGACAAACCAAGCAACGGTTGTCTTCCCAACTGAGAAATCATGGCGCGTCAATGATGGTGAATTGAGACCAGCTCTTTCAGCTGCTGCCGAGTTGCACTCCAGATGGGGTTCCATCAGGCCCTGTTTGGGGCCGAACCATGATACACACAGTCCCAGTTTGGGGCTGAAGAAACGGTGGGATCGGACCATTTTCAATCTAAAAAAAAAAAAACCAACGCCTAGAACAGTCCCTGCAGCGTGCGGCAGTGGGACTGTTCTGCGTTGAAGTTTGCTGGCTGCGATGGCTTTGGGCCTCACCAAAAACGCAGATGGGCCTCACCAATCTCGGGTGGGTTGTCTAACGTCGGGCTCCACCGAGCTTCTGCTGGGCCGCACCTTGCATCAGCAAGCGGGCCACACCCTGCCTCAGTAGTAGACCACACACGGGGCCCACCTGGATTATGGGATTTTCCCTAAACCGTCCATCAGGGGCACTGCATAAAGCCCGGGCTGGATGGACCCATCTGAGAAATGGATGGTTGGTGTACGTATGCACCAGCTATTTAGCTGTGGGCAGTATTTTAAATCTAGGCCGTCCATCGACCGACGTCCAGACCTGGACGTTTGGATCATGAACCGTGTTAAGTGTATGTGTGGGGTAATGTATGTGTATGCATACATACGCATTGGTGGGCCCCACTGTCCAAAACAGTGGGCCATGCTCAAAGATTTCAATCTCAATGAGCCCCACTTGTTGTCATGGGCTGGAAAGCCTTCTGTGCATGTAATATGCAATAAAGCAAGTAGGATCCACCAGATGCGTGTAGGTGATACATACATATATTTTATGTAGGCCCATTGCAGTTGGCAACTCTGTGAACCCCACCTTGACATATGAAATTTATCTACGCCATCCATCCTGTGGGCAAACTCGCTCTAAGGGTCTGAGAAGGGAATGGGCAGATCTAGTGATCAAGTGGGCCCTGACTAGACCCAGTTTGATCATGATAGGGACTCATGTTGGGTGAGCCCGTTTTCCCTCGAGTATAGCCGAGACCACCTCGGTTTAAGGCCTCCCAGCCCTCCACCCATCCTTATATATTAAACATTGGGACTCATGTCTAAATACGAATTAAAATTGTGCAGGAAGTTGCGTGAGTGGTAGAAATTCACCGTCTTCTCAAGGAACCTTGCCTCTAGGAGCATTCTACAACGTGTCTGGTGGTGATCTCCTCCCCTTAAGCTTTCCATCCCTATCTAAACTAGAAATAAGTAGTTCTAGTAGTGTAAATGGTTAACTATACTAATGATGAATTGTGAGTTATTTGCTTAACATGAAAGTCCTCATGCTTACTATTGTTTAGAATATTTATTTATTTGAACTGTCTAAGTGAATAATCCAGTCATTATGCGATTTCAGTTATTGTTCCTTATTTCCCTTCAAAATTGTGACGCATGTTGCTATGACACACATATTGCTAAAGTCTCTCTATGGGAACTCCTATCAAAAGAGAGTCCGTGCTTGGGGTGTAATTAGACTAGCTGTGATCTATGTAGGTCCCTGACATGGAGGTTTTGGTTGGGGTGTTGACCATGGGGTATACCATCCATGTGGGTATCCGCCTAATTGACTTGGATAAACTTTATAACATTTCTAAATACCACTGTTTACTCGTCCTTGTATCATTCATGCCGTCATTGTTTAAACGCTACGTTTGATGATTTCAACATTTCATACCCAGTCAGCATTGGTGGTGGCCCCCTTATGTTGAATTGATTGACCACATGTCAGCGGGCACTACACGCACCCTAAGACGGTAGCCTCATGGGCCGGGGATGGTGGTAGTGGGACACTATGCCCGAGCCGTCGGCCTACGCTGGGCCTTGCGCTCCCCGTAGTGACCGTGAGCTCATTTTAAAATGGCTGATTGAAAATGGACTAATAATGGGCTGGCAAGACATGCATGCACAGTATACTACGACGGCTTGGATCATTATGCCCATACGATTACGCTGCGTGTTGCGCTAAGACCAGCCGATCGATTTATGATGATGACCAGGATCCTCATGCCCATGCGATTACGCTGAGTGTTGCGCTGACGACCAGTCACATCCATGGGTGACGACCCCACTTCCTGTCTGGATATTTCTCCTGGGGCACAGACCGTTCGGATGATTTACCCGGGTCGATGATTACATTCATGCATTCATGCATTTAACAAGATTGCATATACTGTGTTTTGGATTATCTGTGTGCTCTTATGCTATTCCTCGTTTAGGGCGGCGGTGTGTAATCTTGAGGGGAGATCACACTGAGCTGGCCACTCATTCATCAATATTCAACCGTACAGAGGATGCAAGTATGGGAGACGTTGAGGACGAGGCAGGCCCGGAGGCGGAGGCCGTCGAGGAGGAACCATATGATGAGATGCAGCAGGGAGCGGCAGCCTACTACGGGCTGAATCAGTAGTTTAGTCATCTATTCTATTTCAGTACATTCGGGTTTTAAGGAAACTTGAGGTTTTGTAAGTGGCCCCCAGCTGGGTGGGCCCAAATATTGTTCCTATTTTGAAGCCATATTTATGACATGATTCTCATTTCCGCTATATCGCACTTTGATTTATTGGTTGATCATCAGCTAACTCCCGGGTTCTTGGAATCCGAGTCGTATACTCGGGTTCTGAAAACCAGGGTGTTACAAGTTGGTATCAAAGCGGAGTTTGAGACAGCCTGGCTGCTGGGACAACACATGTACCTCAAGAGATTAACCTAGGCAAAACTTAGAAACTCTTCCTTTAGAAGAATAGCTAGGGTGGATGAACCTAGAAACAAGAACACTTAGTTCCTTAGCATTAGTAATGATGAATATTTGAGATCCTGGCTAGTTTGAAAAGACTTGGCATACAAAGCACCTAGGATCCCCTGGGAAATAACAAAACCTAGAAGCAAAAACCTTAGCTCCCTTGGAAAATCCAAACCAAAGGTACTAACTGAAGGATGAACTTCCCCGTCATACAAATGCAAAATTCTTCCCTTGTAATGACTCATATTAGTTAGGAACCGTTCTTTTCACTTCTATTCCTGAACCCCGAAAATCTAAATTCGCAGGAAGCCATGCCGCCTGTGACACGGTCACGTCAGACTCACACGATCGACATCCACCCTATACCATCGACAGAGCGCCAGAGAGAACGGAGCCTGGTCTACACACCAGGTCTTCCCCCTGGGATGGCAAACAATGATATAGGGTTAGAAGCAGTGGGGGATTCTCCTTCCCCCCAATTCATTCCATCAGAACTGCCCTCACCATACTTTGAGCGGAGGACGCCCTCGGTAGACGCACAAGAGGAGACAGCGACAGAGACGGCAGCTTTCGCAGCCTTTGTACAAATGGCTGCCACTATGCAACAGCAGCAAGACACATTTGTCAGGCAGCAGCAGGATACGCACGCACT
The DNA here is from genome assembly GCF_029962835.1 of Magnolia sinica. Classification (NCBI taxonomy): domain Eukaryota; kingdom Viridiplantae; phylum Streptophyta; class Magnoliopsida; order Magnoliales; family Magnoliaceae; genus Magnolia; species Magnolia sinica. The sequence continues at coordinate 35,238,795 of NC_080591.1, read as the reverse complement.
GGTAATGGAGGCCCTTCGGGCGGCATCTAGGGACAGGGATACCAGAAGTTCTGATGTGTTCAAACGATTCATGCGACTTCGTCCGCCGACTTTTAGGGGAGCACCCAATCCCATCCAAGCTGAACACTGGCTGACGAAAATCACCAAGATGATGGGGCCTTTAGAGTGTACTGACTCTCAGAGGGTCACTTTAGCCGTGTACCTGCTCGAGGGAGAAGCCGAGAACTGGTGGAGCAGCGTACAGAGAGGGGTGCCAACTGGTTATACGTGGACTTGGGTAGGCTTTAGGACAAAGTTCCTGAAAAAGTATTTCCCACGTTCATGCCGGAGCGCCAAGATTGCACAGTTCCTGAAATTGGAACATGGAAATATAACAGTCGCACAATACGAGGCAAAATTCGATGAACTATCGCGATACATACCGAAGGCCCTAGAGGATGAGGAGTACAAACTGGAGAAGTTTAAGGAAGGACTGAGGCCCGGGATACAATCCCGTCTATGTACCTGGGATTTCGGGGACTTCCCGGAATTGGTAGATAAAGCAATGCGGTGGAAAAAGACTTTGAACGCACCGTCCGCTTCCGCCCACCTACTCGAGATGCCCCGTTCCGACTGAGACAGCCCCCTCCTGCCTCGCCTCTCCCTGCAGGGAGACCCAGGCCACTGTCCGCAAGAGCACCGCCCTTGCCCCCTGGAGGAGGCTGCGGTTACTGTGGAAAGAACAACCACAGCACCTCGAATTATTTTCGGAGAATGAGGGATCAGGGCATTCCGCCTCGGGGGAATCAACCACCACAGAACCAGGGAGCAGCAAGAGCAGCACCAAGGCCTCACCAGCCCAAGCAGGGCCCCCTGGTTCAGCAGAGGACTCCCCCAGCTCGAGTATACGCTGTTGCTGCTACCGAGGCCGAGCAGGACCCTCTTCAGACTATCCATGGCACAGCACACATTAACGGTACCCCTGTACTCACTCTTTTCGATTCCGGAGCAACTCTATCCTTTATTGATTCTGCTATTGTATCTAGACTAGCACTGAACACTACTAGGATGCATGTTCCCTTAGTTGTAGCATCCCCTATGGGCAAGTTTGTGGAAACTGATAAAGTGTGTAGAGCATGTCCCATCACGCTCGCAAATCGCGAGGTCGCTATAGACCTAATTGTCATGTCTGTTAGACATTTCGATGTCATTCTTGGGATGGACTGGCTCACGTTGGTACACGCGGTCATGGATTGTCGCGACAAGTCAGTGACTATATCCATCCCGGGGCAAGCCTCGTTCATCCTGAAGGGTAGGGGCAGATGCTGAGAATTCGAGAGCCTGCAAGCTCTAGAGGAAGCTGAATCAGTAAGAGATACCATCAGGCGAATACCGGTAGTCCGAGATTTCCCCGAAGTATTTCGAGAAATACCAGGACTACCACCTAAAAGGGCGATAGATTTCTGCATTGACCTCAAGCCAGGGACTGCTACTATATCACTCCCTCCGTTTCGCATGCCTCCCTGCGAGATGGAGGAGTTGAGAAGCTAGATTGATAAGTTACTAGCTCAGGGCTTTATCCGTCCCAGTGTTTCTCCTCGGGGAGCACCGGTCCTCTTTGTCAAGAAGAAGGATGGGTCGATGCGTCTCTATATAGATTACAGAAGACTGAACGATGTAACGATCAAGAACAAATATCCGCTACCACGTATCGACGATGTATTTGATCAATTGAAGGATGCCAAATACTTTTCCAAGATAGACTTGCATTAAAGATATCACCAGTTGAGAATCAGAGATGAGGACATCCCAAAAACAGCCTTTAGGACTCGTTATGGGCATTACGAGTTCCTAGTAATGTCTTTTGGCCTCACAAATGCTCCGGCAGTTTTTATGGACCTGATGAATCGAGTTTTCATGCCTTATTTGGACCGATTCGTAATCGTATTCATCGACGATATTTTGGTCTACTCCAAAAGCCAAGAAGAGCATGAAGAGCATCTGCGTACGGTCCTAAGTACGCTAAAAGACAACCAACTGTACGCTAAATTGTCCAAATGCGAGTTTTGGGAGCAGGAAGTGAAATTCTTGGGGCATGTATTAAAAGTAGAGGGAATAGCGGTCGATCCAGCAAAGGTAGAAGCAGTATCCAAGTGGGAGCAGCCCACTACGGTGACCGAAGTTCGGAGCTTCCTAGGAATGGCCGGGTACTACCGACGTTTCATTAAGGAATTCTCCAGAATCGCACGACCGCTCAATCAACTAACAAGGAAGAATGCTCGGTTTGCTTGGGACGAGAACACCGAGGCAGCGTTCCAGGAGTTGAAGATGAGGTTAACCTCTGCACCAGTGCTCACTCTTCCACAAGAAGGGGAGAGGTTCGTAGTATATAGCGACGCCTCAAAATTGGGCCTTGGTTGCGTTCTGATGCAGAATGACAAAGTGATCGCCTATGCCTCTCGCCAATTGAAGAAGCACGAAGAGAACTACCCGACTCATGATATGGAATTGGCAGCGGCGGTGTTTGCCTTAAAGATATGGAGGATTACCTATATGGAGAAGATTTCCAGTTGTTCTGCGACCACAGAAGCCTGAAGTACATATTCACGCAGAAAGATCTGAATATGCGCCAGCGTCGGTGGATGGAAACACTTAAGGATTTCCACTTTGACATCTCATACCACCCTGGCAAGGCAAACTCCGTGGCCGATGCTCTGAGTCGGAAGAAGAAGCACGAGTTGGTAGCCACCCTGATGATCAAGGAGTGGGAGATGATGGAATTCGTACAAGACTTCGATATCCAGCTCACCCTCGACGAACCGGATGCATATGTGGCTCTATTAACAGCAGAGCCGACCCTGGTCCGACACATGATTTCTGCTCAGGACCAGGATGAATGGCTGGTCAAGATGAAAGAGAGATGCAAGAATGAGGAGATGCCAGGCTGGAAGGTCGGTAATGACGGCGGGCTTCGATACCAGGGACGAGTGTGTGTGCCAAACAATGCTAAACTAAGAAAGGAAGCAATGGTAGAAGCCCACCATTCCAAGTTAGCTATCCACCCAGGAAGTACTAAGATGTATAACGATGTTAAAAGACAATACTGGTGGAGCAATATGAAGAGGGACATTGCCGACTTTGTGGCGAAATGCATGGTATGCCAGAAAATCAAGGCCGAGCATCGCAAACCTGCTGGTCTCCTTCAGCCATTACCCCTAGGCGAGTGGAAATGGGACAGCATTTCTATGGACTTCATATCAAGTCTCCCTAGGACACAGAGGAAACACGACTCAATTTGGGTCATTGTTGATCGATTGACGAAGGCCGCCAGATTCCTCCCAGTTCGCACGGCAGATTCCGCCGATAGTTTGGCAAGATTATATATCCGGGAGGTTGTACGATCCTATGGAGTGCCGCGAGAGATTATATCGGACCGAGACTCCAGATTCACTTCTACCTTCTGGAAGAGACTGCAGGAAGAATTGGGCACAGAACTCAAGTTTAGTACAGCGTTCCATCCCCAGACAGACGGCCAGACTGAGAGGGTGAATCAGATCTTAGAAGATATGCTAAGGGCGTGTGTCCTAGACTTTCAGGGCAACTGGGACGACCACTTGGCACTAGCGGAATTCGCATACAATAACAGCTTCCAAACCAGCATCGGTATGGCACCATATGAGGCTCTCTATGGTCGTCCTTGCCGAGCCCCACAATGTTGGGCAGAAATCGGGGAAAGAAGCTTGTTGGGACCAGAGCTGGTTCAGGCTACTACTCAAGTCATTGACGTAGTCAGGAAGCGTCTGCATACCGCCCAGAGCAGACAGAAGAGTTATGCAGACAATCGACGTCGTAACTTGGAGTTTGCAGCTGGCGATCATGTGTTCTTGAAGGTGTCACCCATGAAGGGACTGATGAGATTCGGGCAGAAAGGGAAGCTGGCACCGCGTTTCATCGGCCCGTTCGAGATTTTGGATCGAGTGGGAACCGTGGCGTACCGCCTTGCACTACCCACTGCATTGGCCGGTATTCACAATGTCTTTCATATATCTATGCTGAAAAAGTATACGCCTGATGAGTCGCACGTCGTTAGCTGGGAGCAGATCGAGCTGACGGATGACGCCTCCTACATCGAGGAACCTGTCCGTATCTTGGACCATAAGGAGCAGGTCTTGCGGACGAAGACTATACCTCTAGTCAAGGTTCTTTGGTCACACCATGGGGAAGAAGAAGCAACGTGAGAACGAGAAGTAGAAGTTAAGTAAAAATACCCTCACCTGTTTGATAGCACATCTCAGGTAATTTCGAGGACGAAATTTTTTTTTTGGGGGGTAGATTATAACACCCTGTACCTCTGGTACTCGGGTGTTACCTTTGTAAACCCATGTTAACTTAAGTCAAGCTGACTCAAACTTGGTTCATGTAAGATGGAGGTTCCAACTGAAATTAAAGTCATCCATCCAAGTCCTCCAGATGCCGGAACGTGCCCCATAATACGCAGAGGGTGAGATTTCCTAAACACTTTAAATTAGAACACTTATGTTAATAGAAGACTGCTACGACGCACTTATCTCCAATGTCTGAGGACTTATTAGTAGCAATCAAACCTTCATCACGACCAGTATGGGATATTAACCATTGAAAATAAATATCAGACCCACTGGACCGTCGGGTCGCGTTATATGGGCCAATAATAACCTAAAGGGGAGTATAGCGGCCCACCTGGGCCTTACCATCAGCCCAGAAGTCGGTAGGGACCCCTATAAGGGTCCCCCAGAGAAAATGGACGGTATGGATGGGAGCACTAACGTCCCATTGGGACCCCACGCAGTGCGTGTACATCAAGAGTGCACGTACACGACGTGCGCTGGAACCATGAGGTCGGTCAAACGACCTTTGACCGACTCTCTCTTAAAAAAATTGAAAAATGGCGTTTTTCCCGCCGTTTCTTTTTTTAAATGAGAAATCTTTGGACCTCTAAGTGGCCCACCCTGGCCACTTTTCGAGCCATCTGGACCGTTCATTTTCTCCAAGGCGCCCGGCTTAACAAAACCGTATAGCTTTGTGGGCCGCTGTAAACGGACGAGAAAGATGGGAAACCACCGTCCATTTCATTACATGTGGCGAAAATCCGTTGAATGGAACCCATCTGGGATTAGTTGGACGGTTCGTGATCGGCCCGATGGCGCCATCTCAGCCATCCAACTTCCACAGAGAGGCGTGCTCCCTCTGTTCCAGAAATGGCCGGGCAAGGGCCGTGTAAGAAAAAGGCGAGGAGCGGCATTCCACTCCGGGAAGGAGGTACGGGATCTCTCCTAGCCGTTCCTGGGGACACGTGGCTCCATCCCTGTCGATGGTGCGAGGCGAGACCCGATGAAGACGAAAACTCGAGCTCCATCTCACAAGAATTGGAGATTCTCGTGAGATATGAGGAGATGGGCATTTGGGGCACGAGAAGTAGGCCCCACGCTAATCCTGGGTCCCATCTGGACCGACCAGATGGATCAGATCGTGCCCATGCACGTTAATCGTCGATCCGCCATTAAAGATCGGATCATCTTCCCCGTTGAAAACCCACACGAAACGACAAGATGGGACCCACCAGAACTGAAAGAATGCTTTTCTGGTGGGCCCCAAGTTCAGCTCTTCATCCAAACGGACGGATGGACCTCGTGCATATCTGATTTTGGATCTCAGCCGTGCACAGTCACTGCACTTCTAGCCGTTGGTGCCCTCCCTCTCCCTCTATATAAAGAGACCTGTAGCCTTGGGTTCCGCACCAACGAGAGAGGAGAGAGTTAGAGAGGTGGGTGTGGGTAGAGAGAGTGGCCAGCCGACGGTGTGGACTCGGTTCCCGCTGCTCTAACTCAGTCCCTGTAAGGTCGGACCGAGTCGGGTCAGCTGGGATCGTAGCTTCACGAAGCAGAAGGGAAAGAGAGTGGGAGAGAAGAGAGAAGGAGAGAGATAAGAAAGGACCAACCAGGTGAACTCAGTGCATCCTGCACCGCCTCAGCCGTGGGAAAAACTAGGCTGAGTCGGGTCAGTATGGACCCGTAGTGGCACCGCAACGAAGGGAGAGTGAGTGAGGAAAGAAGGGAGACCGATCCTCTAATTTGACATAGGTAAGGAAGGATTCAGCCATCCTTGGGGAAAGACTTTTCCCTCGCATTTCACTTAGTGTAATTTTTTAGCTCGGGAGGGGCAATCAATGGCTATGATTCATTGTTGGGTCCTGTTCTCGGCAGCCAATCCATGGCCTGCTCCGGGCGGCCGCCAGTGAAGCTTCGGTTTGAGCAAGGGAACGGGTGGCTCCAAAAGGTTATCCAAATTGGCCCAAGTTCCGATCCGGTTTGGGAACCCTATTTTTGGGTGAAAACTTGGGCAAACCCAAGGCCCCTTGAATCAAACCGACCAAAAATGGTTGGGTTTCCGAACGATTAAATTGGGAACGGGAGTCTCATGGACTCGTTTGGTGTTGTGACAAACCAACAACGGTTGTCTTCCCAACCGAAAATATGGGGTTGGGTGAATTGAACCATCTTTCCCCGGGCATGGAGGGGTTCCATCAGGCCTGTTTGGGGGAACCAAACCACATTTCCCCGTTTGGGGTAAGAAAATGGGATGGACCTTTTCAAAAAAACCGCCCCTTGTGGGGTGGGGGTTAATTTGGGCCTGGTTTGGGCCCACCAAAACCAAGGGTCCCAATTTGGTGGACGTAGACCCGACCTTCAATCAAAGCCCCCTGCAAGCCCCGGGGCCCCCGGATTTGGGTTTTCCCTAAAGTCTGGGCGCCCATGGGGTTTGGCCCACCAAAAAGGAGGTTGGGCTTCACCAATTTGGGGGGTTTTAAACAGCCGTCCACGACCACGCCGACCTTTGGCATCCGGGGCAGGGGGTTGATGTGTAGAACCGCAAGGGGGCCCCCCCAAAAATGGGGGAAAATTTCCTAAACCCCATTGTTGGGGTAAACCCGGCATGAAATCAAAAAAATGGATGGTGGTGTGGGTATCAACAATTATTTTATGTGGCCCATTTTAATCTTAACCCCATTCGAAAACCGACCTCCGGGGCAAACCGTTGGGTCCAGAAGGGTGGGGTTAGTGTCAAGTGGGGTAAGGTTTGTATGATAACCATTTGGGTGGCCCTTTTCCCCATAAGCCGGCCAGGTTTAACCTCCCGACCCCCACCCTTTTTATTAAACTTCTCATGTTAAATAGAATTAAAAGTGGAAGTTGCGTGAGTGGTAAAATTATTTTAAGGCCTTGCCTTGGAATTCTACAACTGCCTTGGGATTTCCTTAAGCTTTCCATCCCTTCAAACTGTAAGGTTCAGAGGAAATGGCATCTAATGATAAGTGGATTTGCTTAACATGAAAGCCTCATGTTACTTTTTTGAATATTTAAGAACCTAAGGTAATCCATCTTATATTTCATTATTGTTCCTTATTTCCCTTCAAAATTGTGACGCATGTTGCTATGACACACATATTGCTAAAGTCTCTCTATGGGAACTCCTATCAAAAGAGAGTCCGTGCTTGGGGTGTAATTAGACTAGCTGTGATCTATGTAGGTCCCTGACATGGAGGTTTTGGTTGGGGTGTTGACCATGGGGTATACCATCCATGTGGGTATCCGCCTAATTGACTTGGATAAACTTTATAACATTTCTAAATACCACTGTTTACTCGTCCTTGTATCATTCATGCCGTCATTGTTTAAACGCTACGTTTGATGATTTCAACATTTCATACCCAGTCAGCATTGGTGGTGGCCCCCTTATGTTGAATTGATTGACCACATGTCAGCGGGCACTACACGCACCCTAAGACGGTAGCCTCATGGGCCGGGGATGGTGGTAGTGGGACACTATGCCCGAGCCGTCGGCCTACGCTGGGCCTTGCGCTCCCCGTAGTGACCGTGAGCTCATTTTAAAATGGCTGATTGAAAATGGACTAATAATGGGCTGGCAAGACATGCATGCACAGTATACTACGACGGCTTGGATCATTATGCCCATACGATTACGCTGCGTGTTGCGCTAATGACCGGCCGATCGATTTATGATGATGACCAGGATCCTCATGCCCATGCGATTACGCTGAGTGTTGCGCTGACGACCAGTCACATCCATGGGTGACGACCCCATTGCCTGTCTGGATATTTCTCCTGGGGCACAGACCGTTCGGATGATTTACCCGGGTCGATGATTACATTCATGCATTCATGCATTTAACAAGATTGCATATACTGTGTTTTGGATTATCTGTGTGCTTTTATGCTATTCCTCGTTTAGGGCGGCGGTGTGTAATCTTGAGGGGAGATCACACTGAGCTGGCCACTCATTCATCAATGTTTAACCGTACAGAGGATGCAAGTATGGGAGATGTCGAGAACGAGGCAGGCCCGGAGGCGGAGGCCGTCGAGGAGGAGCCATATGATGAGGTGTTGCAGCAAGAGGCGGCAGCCTACTACGGGCTAAATCAGTAGTTTAGTCATTTCTTTTATTTTAGTATATTCGGGTTTTACAGAAAGTTAAGGTTTTGTAAGTGGCCCCCAGCTGAGTGGGCCCGAATATTGTTCCTATTTTGAAGCCATATCTATGACACGTTTTCATTCCCGCTATATCGCACTTTGATTTATTGGTTGATCGTCGTTATCAATAGCTAACTCCTGGCTTCTTGGAATTCAAGTCATGTACTCGGGTTCTGAAAATCGAGGTGTTACATGGCTCATGAGCGCGCAGCATGCGTAAGATTGTTGCATGACTGGTAGTTTGATTCATGCACTTCGCATTGTATGACATGATTTATATACGCCCTAACGACATCAGGGCTATGACCTCCACAGGCACATCGGAGATGGTAGGATCAAATATTAAAAATATTATTACTAAGCATCGGGGTACCATAGATGTCCCTAGATGAAAATTTTTAAATCCGATGGTACTAGATGATGACTCCAATGTCGAGACCGAGTGGATATATGAGCTCACGAGGACCGAATACGAGGAGGCCCCGTCTCCCACTGTGTCATGGTCGGTTGGAAAGGGGTATGGCCTTACTCGCCCGAGGGTAGTGGGTATTACTAGGTTGAGTTTGACCAGCTTGTGAATGGGTCCACTATCGACATGCCGGATAGATATTGACAGACTACTGGCTAGGCGAATGGTGAGGTTTCTTACACTCACTTGGACTGCGCGCCTGAGAAAGAGGCAGTGCCATTTGGAGGGTATTAAACCCCTGTGATTATCTAGAATGAGAACTATACTAATATTTGCTGAGCTATATGAGGATTTAGATGAGGATTGGCATGCTTGAGTTGCATCTCTCATCGCATGGTCTTGATATGGCTGATAGCATTCACATCTTGCACCACATAGCCTTAGTACGGCTGAATGCATTCATGTACCCATCAGCATAATTCCACATTACTCTGGCATTACATTCTGAGCACGTTCATACTACGCACACACTTACACTATCCTCTAAGCTTTCTATAAGCTTATACATGATTGATGCGTGCAGGTGACACCAGGACGAAGTCATAGCTTCGCCACAGTTGGAGTGTGCATTTGAGCTTCTAAAGTTTCTGTTATTTTCATTATTTTGTATTTTTCTTTCATACGCATTGTACTTAAAGTTTTTGATCATAGTGGATTTTGTGATGGTATTTTTGTGGTTATTGTTCGTGGGTTATGCTTATGGTTATGCTGATTATGAACCAAAAATTATGTTAGAAATCCTCCTTGTAGCATCCCAGGATCGGAACCTAGTGTATAGTGCAGGGAGCCGAGAATGGGGTACTATGGAGGCTGTCAGCACCGGATTTAGCGATCAAAAATTTTGTGAGCCCGGTTTCTAAGTTTGGGACATGATAGAAGTTGGTATCGGAGCATAACTTAGGAACAACTTAGAACAACATCATATGTCTAGTATGAGTTTAGGTCAATTAGGTTCCGAGTGCGTAACCTTCCGATTTAGTCCCCTAACGTGCCTTTGGGAGTTTTCAAGGATTGATAGGTACATTTGTTCTTTTCTATAGGACATGCCACGCAGGAGAGTGACCCGATTGACTCCCACTCCACCACCTGAGGCTCCCGCTTTATCACCTGCGACTCCCGTTCCACCCCCTGAGATCCCTGCTCCCAACCCAAGGATGTCATTCCTTTACCTGAGACCAATGCCGATCCGACTATACTTGTGAGTGCCTCCCAGTTACAGCAGATGTTGCAAGTTGTGATGGCTGCGCTTCAGGGATAGGGCAGGCGCCCAGTTGTTTCACCAGCACGAGCAGAGTAGGAGCGCGCGAGCACCTTTCTTTGAGAATTCAGATAGCTCGACCCTCCGTGTTTTCAGGGCGAGCCAGATTCAACTGAAGCCTAGAGATGGCGCTGCGATGTGGAGAAGATTTTTGACACTATGGAATGTACTATCCAGCAACGAGTCCGGTTGGTGGTATTTCTTCTCTAGGGTGAGGCCGAGCATTGGTGGACCTCTGTTACCCGTGTTGCAGGGCCTGGTTATGTCTGGATATGGGAGGATTTTATTGATCGATTCGAGCAGCAGTACTTTCCCAACCACATTTGTCGTCAGAGAGCGTTAGAGTTCGAGACTCTGGTTTAGGGGGACATGTCCGTGGCACAGTACACAACCTGTTTTGTGGTGATATCAAGATTTACACCATATTTGGTAGATGATGAGGGGCAGAAGGCCCACCGTTTCGAGAACGGCTTACATTACGGTCTTCGAGGCCATGTTATTGGGCATGAGCTCCTGACCTTTCAGGCGATAGTACGGATGACTCAGATTTACGAGACAAAGTGGGCCAGCACACCGAGCGATCGAGATTAGAGGAGAGGCCAAAAGAGGCAGGCCCCCTCCAGTAGCTCTCAACAGCATGGACAACCAAAGAGGTACAGGAGTCAACCACCTACTAGAGCACCAGCAATACCTCCAGCGCCACCCCAGCAGCCATTTTTAAGGACCTATTTTGGATGTAGTGGGACAGGGCACCGCGTGTCTGAGTGCCCCCGCCCTCATCTGTAGCAGCCAAGAGGGCCACAACAGCCTCCAGCGCAGCAACAGCCTCCAGCATAGCAGTGACCACAACAGCAGCGACCGCAACCACCTAGCCGTCGAGGCCCCAGCAGCAGCAGAGACAGTAGTACAGGTCGCCCCTGAGGCAGCAGCAGCACCAGGAACCTTAAAGGGGACAAACAAGTCCCTAGCCAGCTTGGGCTAGGTTCTACGTGGCTTAGCAGGACCCGTAGTCCTCCGGATGAGTCGTTGAGGCTATAATTCCAGTCTCTTCATGCATCGCCTGAGTATTATTTGATTCAGGTGCTTTGCACTCTTTTATGTCTAAGAATTTTTGTTGATCGACTGGGTTACCGACAGAGTCTGCTAATGAGGGATTAATTGTATCAACGCCCTTGAGGAAGACTACAGTATTAGGTCGTTTCTGTTCGTCTTGCCCTGTGTTAGTGAGAGAGATTTTCTTGCCCGTCAACTTGTACGTGCTGTCGATGTCAGACTTCGACGTTATCATAAGCATGGATTGGCTTATCGAGTATCACGCCATCTTGGACTGTTCCGCAAGGATAGTCACATTTTGCATACCAGGCTTGCCCCAGTTTCAGTTTGTTGCTGAGCCTAGAGGAGAGCCGTTGTCTTGCTTGATGTCCAGCGTAGTCAAGGAGCCCATTATTTTGTGCATCGATCAGTTGCCGATGGTCTGTGATTTTTTTGATGTATTCCAGGAGATTTGGGGATTGCCGCCGCCTCGGCATATTGAGTTCAAGATTGATCTCGTGCCCAGTACCGCGCCTATTTCGAAAGTCCTATACCATATGGCACCGATGGAGTTGCGTGAGCTGCAGCGATAGTTGGACGAGTTGTGTGAGTTGGGATTCATCCGTCCAAGCAATTCTCTGTGGGAAGTGCCGGTACTCTTCGTTAGGAAGAAGGATGGCTCGTTGAGGCTTTGTGTGGATTACCGCGAGCTCAACCGGGTCACGATCAAGAACAAGTACCTGCTCCCGATGATAGATGATTTGTTTGATCAGCTGCAGGGTGCACAGTTCTTTTTAAAGATTGACCTGCGTTCCGGTTATCATCAGATTCGGGCCTGAGAAGAGGACATCCCGAAGACGACTTTCAGGATGCGTTATGGTCATTTTAAGTTTCAGGTCATGTCTTTCGTACTGACCAATGCACCCGCGGTCTTTATGCAGTTGATAAACGAGGTCTTTCGTCCATATCTCGATTAGTTTGTTATGGTCTTCATCGTATACATTCTGATATATTCGAGGACCTATGAGGATCATATGCAGCATCTGGAGATCGTATTGCAGACCCTCCGTGCCCACCAGCTATATGCGAAGCTGGAGAAGTGCGAGTTCTGACAGGAGGTGAGATTCCTCGGTCACGTGGTGACGAGGGAGGGTGTCGTAGTAGACCCCTCGAAGGTTGAGGCAGTGCGTCAGTAGGGCTAGCCCATGACTACGTCCAAGATCCGTAGTTTCCTTGGTTTAGCGGGCTACTATCGGCGTTTCATTGAGGGCTTCTCCCGTATTGCAGCCCCGTTGACCAGGTTGACTCAGAAGGGCGTAGATTTTGTTTGGACTGACGCATGTGAGCAGGCATTTGTGGAGCTGAAGGACCGTCTGACGTCTGCTCTTGTCCTCACTCTTCCCTCTGGGAGTGATGGATTTGTTGTATTTACTGATGCCTCACATATTGGTTTAGGTGCTGTCCTGATGCAGTACGGTAGGCCTGTAGCCTTCTTGTCTCATCAGCTCAAGGTTCATGAGCTAAACTACCTCATGCATGATTTAGAGCCGGCAGTAGTTGTCTTCGCACTAAAGGTGTAGAGACATTATCTCTATAGGATCAAGTTCAAGCTCTTCTCTGACCACAAGAGCTTGAAGTATCTATTCTCTCAGTCTAAGCTAAACATGAGACAAATGCTGGATGGAGCTTCTGAAGGACTATGATTTTGACCTCTAGTACCACTCAGGCAAGGCAAACGTAGTGGCAGATGCCCTTAGCCATCAGCCACAAGGCCTGGTGGTATGCAAGATGATTCAAAAGTGGAGGATGCTGGAGGATATAGCAGAGTACGACTTCAATTTTAGTCTGCAGTCTTCTATCGTTCAGCTATCGAGCCTGTCGATTCAACCCTCTCTTGTCGCAAGGGTGATCGAGACTCAACAGACAGATGAGTCGTTACAGGATTACTGAGCAGAGGTAGCATCTGAGAGTCAAATAGATTGACAGATTGGTTCTGATGGTGGACTTCGCTTCAAAGGCCAATTATGTGTCCAGGATATTCCTAAGTTGCGCAGAGATCTTATGGCTGAGGCACATCGATCGTGATTTTCTATCCACTCTGGCTCGACGAAGATGTATCGTGATATGAGGAGGCAATATTTTTTAAGCAGGGATAAATCACTAAATTGGAAGTTTTGTAGCCGAGTGTAACACATGCTAGCGTGTCAAGGCCGATCATCAGAGACCCCCTGGTCCATTGCAATCGTAGAGCGTCCTGATATGGAAGTGGGAGCATGTGTCAATAAATTTTATCATGGGCTTGTCGAGGACTTAGCACGGTCATAACGCCATCTGGGTCGTCATTAATCATCTGACGAAGTCGGCACATTTTCTTGCGATTCGTGCAACTTGGCCTTTAAACCGGCTTGCAAGGTTATTCATCGAGGAGATTCTGAGACTGCATAGCGTTCCAGTCTCGATCGTTTCTGACCGAGACCCGAGGTTCACGTCTCAGTTCTGGAGGAGCTTTCAGAAAGCGATGAAGTCTGTTTTGCAGCTCAGCACCTCGTACCATCCGCAGACCGATGGTCAGACCGAGAGGGTCAACCAGATCCTTAAGGATATGCTTCGGGCCTGCACGATTGATTTCGGGGGTAGCTAAGATGAGCATCTGAGATTGGCTAAGTTCGCATACAACAATAGCTATCAGGCACTCATTCATGACTCCTTTTAAGGCATTATATAAAAAACCATGTAAATCTCCGAGTTGTTGGACCGAGGTCGGAGAGCGGCGTCTCCTAGGTCCCGAGCTTGATTGCTGGCGTCGTCCCTTAAAATTTGATGTATGAACCATATTATCTCAAGGTATCGCCCATGAAGGGCGTAGTTCAATTTGGAACGAAGGGCGAGCTTGCTCCGAGATTCATCGGACCTTTTGAGATCACTGGGAGCGTTGGTGTCATGGCCTATCGGATTGCCTTGCTATCTCAGTTGTCTGGCGTCCACAACATTTTTCATGTCTCTATGCTAAGGAAGTGTGGGTCAGACGTAGTTCCTGTTATCGATTGGCAGTCAATGGAGGTTCATGAGGACGCTTCTTACATTGAGCAGCCAGTTCGTATCCTTGATCGGAAGGAGTAGGTCCTCCGGACCAAGGTCATTCCCTTGATGAAGGTTCAGTGGGGTCACCATTCTGTTGATGAGGCGTCTTGGGAGCGCGAGGCCGAGATTGGAGAGCGCTATCCCCATCTCTTTGATGATTGATTATATGTTGTATCTTATATGTTGTCTCCAATTTTATATGACGATGTTTTGTTTCCTCTTTCTTTATGAGTTATATTTACTTGCAATGATTGTGTAAATTTCGAGGATGAATTTTTTATTTGGAGGGGAGAGTTGTAAGACTGATATCCTAGTCCGTACCATTCTGTAAGCTTCTACGGTCCTTCTGGTCGAATTCCGACAACCTTCGACCCGTATCCGATGTTTGCGCACGATCCTAAGTCGAGTCCTTTATATTAAAGTCGACTCGACCCAAAACTTATATCTTAGCGACTGCGCCGTTGCCGCGGTTCCAATGCCGCGACTCACGTACCAATCTGATATCCAAGCTAGAAGATTTGGGCCCACATTCATTTCGAGAAAAATGTCATGCATGTGAATTCTGAGAGAATCTCTTCGACCTATCCCATCAATCAATCAATCAATCCCATCAATCAAGTACGCATCACATATCAAGTCAAGTATAAGCAACCCATACCCTACCCCTAGCTCTCTCTTACACAAGCTACCCCAAAGTCAACCCTTACATCACTTCATCCATCACTCCACCCATCACCCATCCCACATCATCTCATCACTTCTCTCTCTTCCTCATTTCTCAAAAATCTCCCAAGCAACAAAAAAACCCAACGTCCAAGCTCTCTCTCCCAATCCAAGTGTGGCCCACTTTTCCACTCTCTCATCTCCTATATCAACCATTCATTCATCATCATCCTCCATCAAAAGTAAAGGCAAGGAGCATAGGAGTCCAAGGGATCAAGGAGGAGTGCAATAGGTGGGTGATCCACCGTTAATTCTTATTTTAGGGCCCACTTATTAGTGGGACCCATTTTGATGTATGTGATGTAACCGTAAGGGACCCATTAGTAGCGGGGTCCCTTCCCTTCATCTCTCTCTCTCTCTCTCCCCCTTAAAATGAAGTAGGCCCCGCCGAAATGTTAAATCTACTCCATTCATCAGATGGTGTGGCCCACCACATTTCAGGGAGATCCATACCATCCACTCTAGGGATGGTGGGAAGTTCCACACACTGGACTAAATGATATATAATATTATATATATATATATATATACACACACACACACACACATGCATGGTGCGCCACGTACATGTGGGACCCACCACGATGCTTGTGTTATATCTATGCCGTCCAGCGTCCCTGGACGTTGGACGTGATGGAGGCTAACATGGAGTGCGTGTACTGACATGGGTGTGTACTAACAGCTAACAAAAAATAAAATAAAATATATTATATTTGAGCTTTTGGGGTAGGCTGCTCATGCAGGTACCACCTTGATGCAAGGATCAAATCTACGTCATTCATCCTATTTCTTAGCTCATTTTAGGCGTTGAGCCAAAAAATGAAGCCAATCCAATTATCTGGCGAGCCATAGCATAGAAACAGTAGTTTTCACCGTTAAAATTCACTTTAATCTTTCTACACACCGAAACATGCCAGATATTAGGCTTGTTTGGCTTGTCTTGAGCCATAGGAGCCAGTGGACGTGGCAGTTTCTCCTGATGTGGGCCCCACTTATGAAAAACCCCACAAAAAAAATAGCATCAGACACTGCTACTTTCGCCATCCAGAGGACGACACAGCAGCGTCCTCTACGCATGGATGATAGAGGTGAGGCAGGGACCAACGGTCCCAGCCATGGGCCTCACCGTGATGTGTGATGAACATCAACATCTTGCATTTGGTGGCCCGGTGGCATGGCTGCGAGCCGCCCCAAAAATCAGCCATGTACGCGACTTAGGTGACCCACATCATAGGGAACAGTGAGGATTGAACGTTTGCCATTGAAACCCTTTTGGGTGTCACAGAAGCCCTTGAGTATTATGAAATTTTTTTTTCCTCTGCATCCGGTCCGTGTGACCTTACCAACAAATTGGACGGTGAATAAATGTTATGGTGGGCCCCATGTGGGACCCATTGATGTAAGTGTACCACACCTTCCATCAGTGTGGTCCCCACCATGAATTATGTATCTATGTTGTTCATCCCTATGGGACCCACCATGATGCATGTGTTACATCCAAACCATGCAACCTTTGGCAAGCTCATTTTTAAGGCTTGAGATTAAAAATAAGACAGATCTAGGATCAGGTGGACCACATTATAAAAAAAAAAAAAACAGTGGGTTTGAACGTCCACCATTAAACCCTTGGAAATTCTAATGGTGGAAATTCTTATCACCACTTATAATTATGTGTGGCCCACTTGATATACATATGGCCCATGTGATGTGGCCCACTTCCCATATTTATGACCCATTGTTGAGGCCCACCTTGATTTGTATGAAGCCCGTTGTTGAGGCACACCTTAATATATATGAGGCCCATTGTGATGTATACAAGGCCAATGGGTTATGACCCATTGCAATGTATATAAGGCCCAATTGGTGCGGCCTATTCGATATATATATATATATATGAGGCCCATGTGATTAGGCCCAACTTGATGTATTTGTGGCCCGCCCATTAAGGCCCACCTTGATATATATATATATGGGGCCCATGTTATGCTGCCCATTTGATGTATCTGAGGTCCATGGGTCGAGGCCCAATGAGATGTATATAAGGCCCATTGCAATGTGTGATTCCACCATAGTTTATGTAATGATGTTTTGGCGGTCATGCCTTGGGAGCAATGATGGTTTGACATCCACATTGTAAGAGCAATGATGGTTAAATGTCCGCATTGTAACTTTCACTAGGGGCCCATTGATAGGCCTATACTTGTAGTGTGTAGGCCGTCTAGGCCCATCTTTGTTATGAACAGAGTCCATCACCATATAGCATATTTAGTATAGATCCATGATTCAAGATCATACGCATCATATGTATGCTTGATATGAGGAGTGATTGATCATAGCATATGCCTTCAGGCAGATTGTTTATGGGCTCCCTGATAGGCGGAGTTGCCCTTCATGAGCGCACGGTACGCGTAAGATTGTTGCATGACTGGTAGTGTGATCCATGCACTTCGCATTGTATGACATGATTTCTATATGCCCTAACAACATCAAGGCTATGAACTCCACAGGCACATCGTGGATGACAGGATCGAACATCGAAAATATTGTTACTAAGCATCGAGGTGCCATAGATGTCCCTAGGTGAAAATCCCTAAATCTGATGGTACCAGAGGATCACTCAAACGTCGAGACAGAATGGATACATGAGCGCACGAGGGCCGAATATTAGGAGGTCGCGTCTCCCACTGTGTCGTGGTCGGTTGGAAAGGGGTATGTTCTTACTCGTCCGAGGGTAAGGGGTATTACTAGGCTCGGTTTAACCAGCTCGTGAATGGGTTCGCTATCAATGTGTCGGATAGATATTGACAGACTATTAGCCAGGCGGATAGTGAGGTTTCTTACGCTCACTTGGACTGCGCGCTTGGGAAAGGGGCAGTGCCATTTGGAGGGTATTACGGTGATTATCCAGAATGAGAACTGCACTGATATTTGCTGAGCTATATGAGGATTTGGATGAAGATTGACATGCTTGAGTTGCATCTCTCATCGCATGGTCTCTATATGGCCGATAGCATTCACATCTTGCACCACATAGCCTTGGTACCGCTGATTGCATTCATGTACCCATCAGCATGATTCCGCATTACTCTGGCATTGCAATCTGAGCACGTTCATACTACGCACACACCACTCTCTAAGCTTTGCATACGTTTATACACAATTGATGTGTGCATGTGACGCTAAGACGCAGTCGTAGCTTCGCCGCAGTTGAAGTGTGCAGTCGAGCTTCCAAAGTTTCTGTTATTTTCATTATCATGTATTTCCCTTTCATACGCATTGTATTTAAAGTTTTTGACCATAGTAGATTTGTGATGGTGTCCTTGTGGTTATTGTTCGTGGGTTATGCTTATAGTTATGGTGATTATGAACCAAAAATCATGTTAGAAATCTTCCTTATAGCATCCCAGGATCGGAACCTGGTGTATAGTACCGGGAGCCGAGAATGGGGTACTATGGACGCTGTCGACGCTGGATTCGGAGATCGAAAATTTTGTGAGCCCGGTTTTCGAGTTTGGGGTATGACAATCCCACTACCCAAATACGCCCTAAGAGCGTACTGAGTAAGTCAGTACGCAATCCAATTTCCTAAATGAGCCTCATTTTTAAGCTGATGTCGAAAAAAAAAAAAAAAACACCAAATGAATGGGGTTGATTATTAAATGGAAAAGATTTTTAAGGGCATGTTTGGGCAGTGGGATTAAAAGAGATTAGGAGGGATGGGATTCATCTGGTCTGTGCCAATTCCACTCCATGTTTGGGAAGATTGGAAAAGCTTGAAATTAGATTAGATGGAATGGCATTAGGTCCCGTTCCAATTTCACTCAATGTTAGCAAGTTGTGTAGGTCCCACCATGATGTGTGGGCTATATCCACACCGTCCACCCATTTTCCAAGATTATTTTAAAGCATGGGCCAAAGAATCAGGTAAATTTAACACTCAAGTGGACCCCACCATAGAAAGCAACGGGGATTGAATATTTATCGTTGAAAACTTCTTTAGGGCCACATAAGTTTTAGATCTACCTCATTTTTAGGCACATGCGGTGAGGTTACAAAACAAATGAACGGTTTACATATAACACACGTGTTATTCTCCGTAATTTCAAATGATGGTGGGTATATCCATTCAATGTACCACCGTATTACCAACAAAGCATGATATTGTGAATGTACCGCCATATTACCAACAAAGCATTACATTAATCTCATCCCATGGCAACAAGGGACAATCCCTGCCCCAGTTAATAATTATGTTTTTTTGAATCCCATCCCACCTAATCCCTTTTAATCCCACCGCCCAAACACGCCCTAGAGAACATCACGTTGTCCCGCACCAAGCTTTACGCAGGAAGTTCGTGCGAAAGGGTATAGCAGGCAATCCGTCCAATAATGCCTTCCAAATTTCTCGTTGCAGATACGTTATCCAAACCATGAATCTGACTGGCGGGGAAGAAGATAGCTGGTCATAAGAAAATTTGGCACGTGAATTCGGTGGTTCTGATCATGATTTCAAAGTTTTCCCTTGGACATGGCCCATCTGAGCCACAGACCATCCTGATTCTTAGGTTCAAAGGTGAACAGAAGAGCCAAACACAATGGATGGTGAAGATCTGATGGGCAGATCATGTCCACCCCACGATGGTGAGGCAACCGGTACCATGTGAGCGAAACCCTTATATTAATTCAATTTCCAAATTATTATATGGAAATGAGTACGCTTGATAGGACGGCCTCCACAACACACGTGTCCCACTCTAGCGCGTGCAGGAAACATCTACTCCCGCGAGTAGGAGACCCAGTATCTCAAGGAGAGAGAGGAGGGTAGGTGTGAGATTGACCGACCCACTCTCGTTTTTCACCCTCTCTCTTTCCACAAAACTATCGTATAAAACCCCCTTTCCCCCCTTCTATCATCTCAGCTTGCTTTCCATCTCCCTCTCGAGACAAAGCAAGCAATCTCTCTCTCTCTCTCTCTCTCTCAATTTTATTTTTATTTTTTTCTTTTCAATTAGAATAAAATTCCAGTTTTACCCATCTACCTACAACCACACAAGATGCAATCCCTCCACTCCACCAACCCCACGACCACCATCCGCAACGTCCTCGACCATCCATCCAAGCCGTCCCGAATCCCGACGCGCATCCTCCTCTCCCTCTCCCGCCCCGATCCCTCATCCACATCCTCTCCCGGCTCCGTCTCCAGCCGCGCCGACTGGCTCAGCTCCTGTGCCATCCTCGCCAGCAAGGTCTCAATCCTCTCCCAGCAGCAAGAGGCCCAAAAATCTAACGGCCCAGATCTATCTTCTTCCGTCAACGGCCACCACCACCCAACCCTAGACCTCGTCCCCATCGACGCCCGTCCCAAACCCCTCTCCATTGCCGACCTCTCCCCAGCACCGATGCATGGCTCCCAGCTCCGCGTGGCCTACCAAGGCGTACCTGGGGCCTACTCCGAGGCAGCCGCTGGCAAGGCCTACCCAAATTGCGAGGCGATCCCCTGCGATCAGTTCGAAGTCGCATTCCAGGCCGTCGAGCTCTGGATCGCGGACCGCGCCGTCCTCCCTGTCGAAAACTCCCTCGGCGGCAGCATCCACCGCAATTACGACCTCCTCCTCCGCCACCGCCTCCACATCGTCGGCGAGGTTCAGTTACCCGTCCACCACTGCCTCCTTGCACTCCCCGGCGTCCGCAAGGAGTACCTTACACGCGTCATCTCCCATCCCCAAGCTCTCGCCCAGTGCGAGCACACCCTCACCAAGCTCGGACTCAACGTCGCTCGCGAGGCCGTCGACGACACCGCTGGCGCCGCTGAATTCGTCGCCAACAACGACCTCCGCGACACCGCTGCCATCGCCAGCGCCCGTGCCGCTGATCTCTATGGCCTCAACATCCTCGCAGACGGCATCCAGGACGACTCCAGCAACGTCACCCGCTTCGTCATGCTAGCCCGCGAGCCCATCATCCCCAGGACCGATCGCCCGTTCAAGACCAGCATCGTCTTCGCCCATGACAAAGGCACCTCCGTCCTCTTCAAGGTACTATCCGCCTTCGCCTTCCGCAACATCAGCCTCACCAAGATCGAGAGCCGGCCCCACCGCAATCGCCCGATCAGGCTCGTCGACGACGCCAATGTCGGGACCGCTAAGCACTTTGAGTACATGTTCTATGTCGATTTCGAGGCCTCCATGGCAGAGGTTCGGGCCCAGAATGCCCTGGCGGAGGTGCAGGAATTCACTTCCTTTCTCAGGGTGCTAGGCAGCTACCCCATGGACATGACGCCGTGGACCCCGCGGGAATGAGAAATTTCTTAGATTCAAATTCAAATTCAAATCAAATTGGAATGAAATTGAAATTCGGCTGTACTACTCTCTTTTTTTATTTCTTCTTCTTCTTCTTCCTTTTTTTTTTTTTTTTTTTTCTTCTTTTTTTAAATGGGATGTGGAATATTATCACCAAACAAGCAAATGTGGGTATAATATTGTGATTTGTTCATGTTATAATATGTACCTTTTTTATTGTAATTTGGTGAATTTTTACGTGTATTTATATTTGTGGAAGGAAATGATTTTAAAGGGTAGAAAGAAAAAACAAACCCCCGTTTCGTTAATATCATTTATTATTAGTATTATATTTTTTTTAGCCCTGTGAGGTTGAGATCATGATTGTTTTTTTTTTCTATATACATATTTCTGTATTTCGTAGCTCAAAAGGAGTGCGATTGTAAAAGAAGTGAGGGTGGCATGTGTTTACTGACATTATGGTTTTTGGACGGTAGTGTCTCCATTTCTTCATGCTTCCCATGTGAAGAAGTCGGGTGGGTTGGCCCGACTTTTTCATATGGGAAGCAGATTGCCCGGTGACTCCCGCCGGACTGTGGGGCCCACTACGATGCATGTGCCGTTTTGCGATCCCAAACATGAGACAATTGGAAGGGGAAAGCCCGGAGATTGAACGCCCACATGGAAAACTCATTGGGATCTGAAGATGTTTAAGCTGATATTTGTATTTTTCCTTCCTTAGGTATGTGTGACCTTATGAATAGGTTGGATGTTAAATAAACATTTCGGTAGGTCCTAAGAAGATTTCAACAGTGGGCGTTATTGTCCCCATCATTTCTAATTCTTATGATGTGGTCCACCCGAGATTTAAACCTACCTCAACAAACTGTTAAAATGGTTGGACGGCATGGATAAAACAGATACACAGCGGGGGTCTCCATAGAGTCAGGTCACATGCTATTCATGTCCTCTCACATGTAAAGGCCAATTAGAAACGTTTATTTCGTGGGGCACTTACGGGTATGACTTGGTCCGGTTGCCACATGATAAGGCCTGTCTCGGACTTCCAACCCGACTTTCCCATTTCTATACAAATTCCTCTGTATCAACCCTAACGACTTAGACCTAGAGAATGTGTTTACTCACGGGTTGAGCCAATCGGATCTGGACTCGGGTCCAACCAACCGATCGGATCTAGGTTTACTGGAACCCAAGTTATGGAAGGCACACTGTGGATGGATCATGTCTCTAAAGACAACACTGACGGAATATTGCAACCGTAAATCATGTGATTATTTTCTTAGATAGTCTCAGCCGACCCCAAAGGCTTAGATGATGATAATTTGACGGTCTGGATAGTGCTCCAATTTTACCATCCATTATTATATAAGAGGGTGGTTAACTATCATAGCAATTAGACGGTTTTATTAGATTATATTTAGGGCCGTCAACGGGCCGGTCCTGGGGTAAGTCTCGATTCGGATTTAAGCCTGAACCTGGCCCATTGACAGCTCTGATTATATTTGTTCAGGAAGCCGATGGGACATCTCACCGTAGTGTAATTTAGGATGGTACATCTTGTTACTTTTGCACAGAGAATGGTTCAAGATACACATGAATTGGATGATCCTAGCCACCCGATCAACGGTCTACAAAGCAGCAAAGATAATTAAAAAAGGAACTAACGGTCCACATTAGGTGATGGAGGTAATCGTCTTATTGGTGTGATTTTCAACGAAAGATGGAGCTAATCGTCTTATTAGGGTGATTTTCAACAAAACAAACCATCTACAATGATGCCCACTAGATGGACGGTCCTTACTGACTGCACGTACTAGCTTTGCACGTGGTCCAGAGGAGCATACGTCTTTCTTACTTTCTTTCTTCTTCTTTTTTAAGAAAATGATTTTTGCAACATGTTTTTCACAAGTGTTGGGGACCAAGTGGAACGGAATCGTCTCTAGAAAGGCGCATAAAATACTCCAAGTCGGTGGCCCCACCAGAGGCATCTACTCTGTCCATCACGTGTGCTCCTCGATGGTAGGAACATGAGGCCGAAAATTGTCATTATTGAGAATTCAGGTGTGCCACAGTACATAAGACAGTAATATTGGATCGTCGTTCATACGATATGTGTGGGGCCGCAATGGTGTGTATCTTTAATCAAACACATTTATTAGATGTGGCTCATAGTTAATAGTTACATGGGGAAGATAAAAAATCAAAACTCAGGCAGACCACACCGCATGAACACGTAGGTTTTAGGAATCATTTTACGTTGTTTCTAATGATTTGGCCTCTGTAAATATTTCAACGGGCTTGTACTTTGAATGAAGGGTGAATATAACGGCTCTCGCATGATGGACGGAGTGGATGTCATATATATATATATAATCATAGCCTGAGTGTGCTAAGTGCCAAGAAAAACACGTGTTGTACCCCATTCCGCTCCAGTGGGGGCCAACTGGATGGGATTCAAGCAGTGAGGGAAGCGGATTGGCTGGTGTACCCCGTACTGAGGTCAGCAAGTTCCGTGGGTCTAATCATGAGGTATTGTTATATCCAAACCGTGCAGGCATTTTTCGAGCTTGTCTTAAGGCTTGAGACGAAAAATAAGATGGATCTAACAATCAAGTCGACCACATTGCAAAAAAAAAAAAAAAAATCATTCAGGTCTTTTGAGACCTTATGAATTGGATGGACAATAAACATTATGGTGGGCCCTAGGAATTGTTTAAGAGTAAAAAATCATTATCTCCACTGCTATTTGTGGTGTGGTTCAGATGATCTTTCGATATGATTCATTTTTTGGACAATGCTCTAAAATGATATCTAAAAATTGATGAACGGTGTAGATATAATAAGTACATCACCGTGGGGCCATGTAACTTTGATCTCCTTTGAACCGTTCATACAACTCGAGCTTGAGGAGCGTGTCTTCTCACGACATCGTACCTACAACAGTTATATAGCAGGTGTGAGGTACACCAGCCGAATCGCTTCTAGCAGGGAGTGCATCAATGAGCGAGAATCCTCCATGACACCCCGTCAGTTAAATAAATAAGGAAAATAAAATAAAAATTAAGTGTGGTCTCACCTTCTTGTATATCTAAAATCCACGGGGTGTGTTGGCACTCGGTTTGTTTCTAGCAACATGTGTAGTGTATATTGGTGTGCTAGAATTAATTGAGACTTGTTGATGTAGAAATTTGGACGTCCTCTTTAGACTACTTCGATACTTGTAAGAGAAGATAAAGATGGAGACCTTGGCTATAATAGAAGACCCTCCGATGCCAAAGTTTGACAAGCAAGTTAGGTTTAGTAAAACGTAAGGTTTTTTAAAGTATTTTCTAAATACTAACTTGACACCAGCCTTATTGAGGAACGAACCAGAGACTTAGTTTCTTCTAATATCAGGCACATGTAGGATATCAGTCAACATTAGAGTCTTTCTAGAAGTGAGTTTCAGAAATGATTTCCATTTTCTTATAATTGGAGATGTTCTAGCATTACCCATGAACACATATTCATCATTTCCTGATACTTGGTAGGAGGTAAACATGCTACGATCCTTGCACATGTTCCGAGTTGCACTAGTGTCTAGTACCCACTCCAAGTTGTTTATAAAAAAAAACTTCTGACCCCACAGCTACTATCATGTCAGACTTATTGCATGTTTCTATAAGATTATCTTGCGGCTTATCTTTCTTTTTCTTAAGCCTGCAGGTTCTAATGTAAGACCTATGCTTTCCATAGTTATAACAATTTTCATTTTTCTTGAATTGATTGTTTCCATTATTGTTTTTGAGCCTGCATTCATTAACATAAAGTCCAGGTTTGCCACAATTAAGACATCTGTTTTTTTTTTCCCGACTTGCTTCTACAAGATTCACCTTTAAATCTATCTCATTTCTATTTTTTTTTGTCACTGTTTCTATTAGCCTCTTCTATTCGTATGTGAATGATAGTAGTTTCCAATGAAACATTGTTCTTTTTATGTTTCATTTTATTCTTATATTCTTTCTAAGGGGGTGGTAGCTTTTCTATCAGCGCTCCTAATAAAAACACTTCATCCAACTTAATTCTTTCTGTCGACAGTTCATGAACTAGATTTTAAAAATCATGAATCTGATTTGTAACAGGTTTATCGTCTATCATTTCATAGTGAAGGAAATTAGCGATTACAAGTTTCTTAGTGCCTACATCTTCCAAAATATACTTCTTTTCTAAAGCAGTACATATATCTTTAGCAGACTCGTAAAAAGCATATACATCATATAGTTCGTTGGAGAAAGAGTTTAGAATATAATTTTTATAATTATTAGTTGAATTAAATAGACTATTAAAAATCGAGAACCAAAATAATAATAATAATTTTGAGAAGACTTATTGAATTGATTTGAGGAGTGACGTGAGTCACTTGGCTTGAAATCGAATTTGCTCCCCTTGGACAGCGTCCCAAGTGCAACAAGTTTCCAGAGCAACCAACCTCCAGCATACAATGACTATGATCCGGTCCCAATGGTGAACTTATTGTACACTGGCTCGAACTACTTACAGTTTAACCTAAAAGTTCTAAGTTGATTCAGCAACAAACTCAGCAAAAATTCTTAAACAAGAACTAGAAGAATAGAAAGAGTTTTTAGAAGAGGAGAATAAAAATGATTTTTTTGTACTTTCACTGGAACGGAAGTCCTTTTATAGACTCTGAAGTGGTGCATTAAGCACCCTTTTAAAAGGGTTAGATCCATTGGGTTTAAACGCAACATGTGTAACCAACCAAATAGTCGCATCTCTCTAGTTTAAAACGAAAAGGTGTAAATACGAGTACTTATCACAAATAAAATTCCCTCGAGTATCCATACATACATACCCACACGAGTACACCTGCACCCACACCCGCGCCCAACCCAGCCCATCCCGTCCCGTCGGGCACACGCACACAGACACGGACATAGACTCGGACTCGGCTTGGCTCGGCACGACTCAGCTCAACGCGAGCGTGTGGTCAATGGCATGAATTAGACCTATTGGTATATCCCCCACCCCAAGGACCAAATTCACATGCCCCCTGAATTGGGCTCACGCCCAAGGCAAAAAGCCTATCTTATATGGTGCTCTCATGCCCAAAGAGCAACATGTACTCTTGTGGGTGAAGATAATAAGTGGTGTTTACCCTAACTTAGTTTCATGTTGCATACTAACTACCAACAGGTAACAAGCCAGCAACACCTATACTCTAGTGAATTACTCACAACGTTGGCATAATAGTTAACATTTGAGAAAGACAGGACATCCTTATTATGAAATAAAAATTGTGGTGAGAAAAATGCAGCATGATGATTCCTGATTGATGCATCATGTGCGATTCAGAACTTGAATCAACCAATCATATTTTTATTCACTATGCTATGACCAAGTCTGTTTGGAATTGTTTCTGAGGAAGGTTTGAAATCAGCTGGATCTTTATTGCCTCATTTGGGGATTGGTTTTCTTTGGGATCCTATGGAGGTTTTGGAGGGAGAGGAACAATAGGATTTTCAAAGACAGTCTTCTAGCGCAGTTTTTATTCACTTGCATGTGTTCTTAGAGAAACCCCACTAACACATCTTTCCATAATTTTACAGGCATGCACACATGATTGATCATGCATATATAGAAGCATCTATATAAACAATGAGAAAAAAGAAAGACCAAACTGAAAGCATACCATTTTTCACAAATCACATCTCTTTGACATTTTAACAAACAACTCATTTGCATTTTTTTTTCCAAATATTAAGAGCAGAGATGCCAAATAATTAAATGGGAAAAAGAAAGGTGCATATCAATAACACCTATGGTTGCTAATTGATAGACTGTTAAAACATTTCAATAAAAATTATTTACAAAAGACAACATTTGAATCAAAACAATAGTTCTAGAAATTCCACCATTATCAAAAAAAATAATTGAAATTGAATTTTAATAATAATTAAACCACTCAAGAGGCATTTCCATTACCAAAGCATGTCAATTGTCCAATGTTCAAACCAATCAGACAATGGAACATGGTACCTATAAATATATGTTTCAATATCATATCCCTATAGCCTATCCAATGAACTTTAAGATCGTTAAACAGTCATGAAACCTAAAACCTACGTCATTCCATTTCCTGAGTGCCTCATATAAGGTGAACCAAGAACCTTTCAATAACGGAAATTGGAAAAAAAATCATATGATTTTTAACAACACTAAACAAAAGGATGGCAGTCCAGATTTTCATAAAAACATCACATAATGAACCAACATCCTGATCATCATCACTAGCAAGATGGATATTAGGTTTCAACATTATAAATCCCTAATTAGAATTTCAACATTGTAAATCCCTAATTACGAATTAACCATTGTAAAACCCTGATCAAGGTTTCAACATTGAAGATGCTCGATTGATCAATCGATGGAGAGAGAGAGAGAGAGAGAGAGAGAGAGAGAGAGAGAGAGAGAGAGGTCGAAAATAAGGTTTAGGTTTCTATTTCTATTTATAGGGATCTTTTCCGGTGACAAGTTTTACCTAGCGCCAGCAAAGGAATCCCCCAAGCGTCAGGGATGCCTTGTTTTCTTGTAGTGTCATATGAATTATATTTTATTCTTTGGAACATATAACCCAAGTCATAATCTGTATGATGGTTCATTCAATCTAATTCATGTAACAAGGAACTTGCGGTGGAATGAGCTTGCACAAATAGTTCTTTTAATTTCTACAAATTTGCTTGAGATAATAGTACTTGAAATACTATTGCCGGGAGAACATGATTGCTTCACTCATATTCATATGAATTACATCTTTTTCTTGGAAGTATATAATCCTAACTCATAATCTCATGGCAGTTCATGCGACCTTGTTCACGCGACAAGAAACTTCAGGAGGAATGGGCTGTCCCATTGAAATCTGTTAAGGATATTCACGAGGTACATTTTAAACTCATCTGTGTTTTGAGGAGATAGTTTGTTTCAGCAATAGAGAGACAACTCAAACTTGGTTATATCACTA
The DNA here is from genome assembly GCF_029962835.1 of Magnolia sinica. Lineage (NCBI taxonomy): Eukaryota > Viridiplantae > Streptophyta > Magnoliopsida > Magnoliales > Magnoliaceae > Magnolia > Magnolia sinica. Next base: position 35,210,408 of record NC_080591.1, on the reverse strand, counting down.
ATTCACTATACATGGAACGTATAATCATCTCCCGTTCATGTTACATAGATATTTAAGTGAAATCCGATTCTCCGCCCGTCCGTCGGTAAGTGAAACAATTAGGTGTTTAACTGGATGAGCAAATAAATACTTGTATATTTTCGAAGAAACAATTGGATGACATGGAAATGTCTTTGTACGTAATTCCGAGTTTGAATTGGATGAGCAAATAAATATTTACATATTTTCTAAGAAACAAAATCAGAGTTTGGGCTTAGCACTCAGACCTCATCCCAAACCGATCTAACTCCCCAAATTTTGAGTTGACTGGCGAGCTTTTGAATATTGAATATTGTGACTAAAGCCAGTTAGGGAGTGGTGGTTTCTGATGTGTACTTCATAATTTTCTACCTATTCCACAGACATGGAAAATTGAATGTTTATGAACTAGTGCATTCATAGCACATGCAGGTCAAAGCTGGTTTGTGGCTCCATGACTAATCAGACTAATTTCAGCAGCTCTTTTCTCACCCATTACATGCATTGTGCAAAATCTTAATGGATTAGTTTATCCATATGTGTAAATTCTCTGAGGCAAACAAAGGCTTTAAACGCCGAGTATGGAATCATCAATCAGCTTGCAAATGTTACGTTAGTATATGTTCAGTTGTACAGGTGCTACAAAGGGCTTACCTTGTACAATTCTCTTTTCTCACAGCGGCTTTGCATGGGATGATGTGTGGGACCGCTATCTTATGGTGAGATCACCTTTCACACAAAGGAAATAGTAGAGCTATTTTAAGTGACTAATTATCTCCCTGTGGCCTATATGCGGACTCTATTTTAAGTGACCAATTATCTCCGTGGCCTATATGCAGACTCACCCTGAAGTAAGGCCCCTGAGGAAGACGAGTCTGCCTTTATCTGAATTTTCGGGAACTTTACTCGAAGGTGTGCTTTCTTTCTGTTGTTTCTGTAACATTTATTATAGTGGATATGTGCAATGCTTGATCATGCAGTTGTTCGACATGACATGCTGTAGATGTGAGGCCCATGATGTGGTTATCCAGTTTTCCTTTATGATGGGCCCCATTGGATGGAAGATACTGTAAAATTGTCCCCATCATATGTTCCTAACTGCTCTATTTAGCCTCAGTTGAATGTCGGCCATTAGATCTAGTTTTCCATTTCCATCAGATGTCTATATTCATCTGTTGGAGCATCAACCATCATCCCATGATGGATGAGCCATATCAACGGGTTAGGTTATTGAAAGGCAGGTCCTGAGTAGACCATTGTTGAGTCGAACGAAAAACAACCCTTGAGTATCATGCAAGTCCTCAATTTCTTACGTATAAAAAAATGCTTACATTTTTTAAAACCCAAGCTCAGAAGGAAGATTTCAGCTTTCAATGCATCGTCAGTAGGAGCGTAAACGGTGGAAATACACCACTAGCTCATCGCATGCTATCTCATTCAACGGCATCATTGCATGTCATTAGAGACTGAAGAATTTAGTTCAGGATCCGAAGAAGAGATCCATCCCCGCCCAACAAGAGACAAGGAGCCCCATTATCATCAACACCCCGTCGTAGGAAGAGAGTGCCAGTGGGCACTGGCGGCAGGATTGCACATTGGCCTTGGAGTGCATTGGCCTTGGAGTGCATAGTTATAGCTTCCGAGCGACTAGCCGAGTCGGTGCAAGTGGCCGCAACAAATGAGGACATGCTTTCCTACGAGTAGTGTCTAGAAGAACTAGAGATGGTAGAAGGATTGGATGATATGACCTTCATGAAGGCGGTCCATATTCTCTAAAAGGATGAAAAGAACGTTGTCACCTTCTTGACTCTCAAAGGACCGAGGAATGTAACGATTGTGCCCATTGCAAATCCGAGCTACATATGGGCGGAGTGTACCGGCAATTCGCTTCTAATAATTAGTAATTTTTTAAAAACATTTTTAATGAGAAACACCGACGGATTTTAACCGTTGGCGTTGATCGGAAGGCCTGTTGAGAAAGGGGGCGTCAGTGAGCAACGCTGATGCCCCCTTTCCCGATGGCCCTACCGACGACTTTTAGCCATTGAGAAAGGATTTAGCTATGGTTGTTAGCCGTCAATATTGCCTTATTTTTTAGTAGTGTATCAAACTGAATAAGGCTTTGTTAACACTCGATTCATAGTGATTGATTCAGGAATTTCAAACCAATGAGTTATATGAGTCTCGATGAACTCAATAATTTCTCAATGATTTGTTCCCAACATAGGTTTTGATTATACCCATTTGGTAAAGTAATCAGTCACTACAATAATAAAACTATACCCTTTAGATGAATGATGATAAATTTTCCCTATCAAATCAATGGCCCATCATCGGAATGGCCAAGGTTTGACAATAAGATGTAATTTTGTCACAGTCACATGTTATATCGTTTGTACCCTATTCTATTGGGTTCATTTTCAGTCACTCAAGGTCGGATGCGTGTGGGTTGTGCGTGCGCGCACTTAACGATCACAATATTATTTTAAGTATATGCGACCGAATTTCGAAAGAAGGTCATAAGACATCGAACGCATTGTAAGCAATTGATAGTGGTTCGATTGAGTTTGAGCAACTAAGCAAATAGATAGCTTATGGTTAGTTTGTGTGGATACTAACAGATGTGAAGAATCTAGAGAAGTAAGATTGAGGGAAGAATATTGAAGCAGAGAGAGGGAGAAAGCGGTTACAGTAATCATCAAATGGTGAGAAGCATCTAGAGTAGCAAAGCAAAAGTATAAATAGAGGGTTAAGCAAGTTCAGAAGTCGTCTCACACCAACCCAAACAAACTTGCAAATCAATTATCTTTAATCATCTTTCAATTATCCTGTCAAATTTACATTTCATAGTATAAGAGCAATCTTTATTAAGTAAATCCTTTCCCTTAGTGTAACTATTTACTTTCTACATCTGCTGTTTACATTCCTTAGTTTAATTCATAGCGTAAGTACATTAGTTGGTAATTGTAGCTGTCATTTAAGCACTTTTTAGTGGCTGATAGAGTTCGATCTTAACTTCTTTTTTCTCCATTCCACTTCTCTTGCATTGAGAATGTCCTTTCATACGGAAGGCAAGGAGAAACCCATCATCGGAGGATGAACCCTACTCTCTGACTATCGCCTCATCCATTTACACTTTGAGCCAGTGGTTGAATAGGCAACTAATCTCCTCGGATCTCAGTCATACCCAGTGTTTGCCTACTTTGGCGCTTGGGGTCATTTTTGTTTGGTTTGAATTAGAATTGCAATCCCAATTCTAGCACGCCCATACACACTTAGCACTCGTGATAGAAAGAGGATCGCCATAACCTCGGTGAACAATTTTCTAGCATGCCCGATGGGACACATATTATAAACTACTGGTTTAACTATTGCTAGAATGCAATTAAGAAATGGTAGGATTGCTAGGAATGAACCTACAATGCCAACTGCACTGCCTCTCGGAGATGATGTGCAGGTTCAGCACCTTCAAGGGAAATTAATTTGAATATCAACCCAAACGGGAACCAAGTAGGGTTGTCGACGGCTCACCCTATTCTTCCAAACGAGGTATCAATGACATTAAGGGATGTCTATATGAGCATCCAAATGATATAGGTGCACGAAAGAATTTAAACTGAGCAGTTTCGTCAACAGGCTGAAAGTGCTAATCACTACATGGCCAGTCAGACCAAGGCCATGCAACAACTATTAGCCATTCTAATAGAACGAATGTAGCCAACGCATCAAAATAATGATAGTTCGGTTGGTAATACCATCCATTTCCCACCAGTAATGCCGTTGTAACGTAACTCACCACCTATTCCTCCTCAAGAGGTCAGAAATGTGCCACCTCCTGCTGAGGTTAGACGACCTGAATAGTAGGCTAAGAATTATGAGAATAAAAATAAGGACCGCCAGTAGGGCTCTACCCGCCGCAAGGTCCTAAGTTTCAAGATAATTTTAATAGATTTGGTCCAGATCATCCGTCAGCCATGGAACCTCCACGGATCGATCGCGACCAAATACTGCAACTCATGCAAGAAGTTGCAGGCCAAATAATGGGCCACAATGCATTCCTACATATCATAAATCATACCCCGAGTGGGTAGATCGGTAGCATCCGTTGTCGAGAAATTATCGACCAGATTTCGCCTTATTTTTAGGTGAACACAGTCGATCAACTACAGAACATGTCGGCCGGTTTACCATACAATGTGGCGAACTAGCCAATAATGATTATTATAAATTACAATCATTCGGTTACTCATTGATCGTTGTGGCCTTCATGTGGTGTTCCAATTTGTTGCCATACTCAATACATATCTAGGAGGAATTGGAGGAAAGGTTTCATGCTAAATTTTCTCTAAGAACAGGGACAAAACTATGGTCGATCTCGTATGATTCGGCAGTTACGTATTGAGTCTTGTGAAAGTTACATTATACGTTTCAAGCGGGCAAAAAGCTACTACAAGGTGGTCGTGACCAAACCCAAATTCATGCAGCTTGCACAAGACAATTTAGAGTACAAACTCCATAAAAAGTTCGTAAGCATGGAGTTTGCTGATTTATACGACCTTACCAAGAATGTCTCTCGATATGAAGAGTTCCTTCAAATTCGTCAATAGGAACGTATTACAATGATCTTAATTACGAGATTGCAATCATCGAAGTGGTAGCTAAGAAACCATTAGTTTGCTCGACACTAGTCAAAGCAGAGTTGACTGCCTCAGTGTTCACAACCCCAAGTGTAGGGTCCCGATGCAGTAATAATCTCGGTGAGACCGAAGTTGAATCCACAGAGACTGAACTTACCTCTTCTGAAACTAACTAAAAGTAGAATTAGAAGAAGATGAAAATATAAATATGGAAGCATAGAGAGTAATTGTGAATAGATTAATTAAAAACTAATAAATTTAAAGGTGGTAACTAGGGTTTCCATCGATCCACTTATAGAGATCATGGAGATCTATGCTTGATTCAAGTCACACGATTGGAATCAGAGTCCCTTCCTATCCAATTGGAAGATATCTCAGAAAAATCAAATATGAACTTCATTTGACCTAGTTCTCAATAGATGAGAGGTGTGAGAATTAGAAGTGATTCCGTCACAAAACCATGCCTAGGAGACTATGGCCACCAACAGGATTTACCAACCCCACAACCAATCTAAGAGAATTATGAAAGTTAGGGAGGATTCCATCACCCAACCATGGCCAAGGGACGATGGTAAACAACAAGATTTCCTAAATTCCAATCTCAATTCATGAATAGAACATACTCAAAGCTATCACAGATCTATTGAAATTTGAGTCACAACAAACCATTACAAACTGAAAGTATTCTTTATAATCAAACTAGAATAAAAGAGAGTTCAATATAAACATGAATCAAAGTAATAGAAACATCCCATCACGTTACAAGCTTCACCTCTTAGCTCTAGCTAAGAGGTTTAGCCAACCATAGACATGATTGAACTAAAGACTCTTAAACAAAACAAAAGGACCAACTAAAGAGGAAGAAGAAGAACTCTTAGATGATGGCTCCACCCTTTTTCTCCACTCCTCAAACCCTGGAAGATGGATAGGGATGCCTTAAGGACCCCTATTTATAGTTTTAGGCCTTAGACTTTCGCACTGAGTGAAAATTTCTGGAAATCGTCTAAAATTTAAGAAGTCCACGCAAGTTTTGTGTAACCCTCGAATGGTCGTGGGCCGTCCTCGACCGGTCTAGGGTCTCCTTCGACTAGTTGAGCAGGACAGAGATTTTGAGGCTTTACTCGCTGGAGTTCAAGTCAAAGTACAGTTGACCAATTGAGCCGAGGCTAGGACTAGTCAAGCGTATGCAGGACTAGTTGAGTGTACGCAGGAATTGTCGAGCTGGAGCCAAGACTAGTCGAAGATAGCCGAATTTCACTTCAAAACTCTGATTTTCTTCATTCTTGACTTAATTTTCTTAAATCTTTAATATGCACATTCTTCATTCTTAGTTTCATCAGATCAATCTTGCCTTTGGTGATTCTTGAGTGTTAAATTCATGCTTTTAACATCTTTTTTAATCCAAGCTCTTGAATTCATCTTTCAAAATAAACATGATTAAAATAGAACATTAAGCATTATCATGTTCATAAAACCAAGTAATAAATAGGGTCTAATATGCAATATTTGACCCTTAACACTCAGCAACTCAAAAGGCCCAGAAAATATATATCTTTGATATTACTCGAGCCGAGAAAATTTTTGACTTTATGTTAGAGGTGATATTTATCAAAATTCCTATTAATCAGAAGGGTCCTTTGGCCGAGGAGCTAAAGAAGGTCAACTATTGTAAATGGCATAGATCTCATGTTCACAACCCCAAGTGTAGGGTTGCGATGTAGTAATAAGCTCGGTGAGACCGAGGTTGAATCCACATGGACTAATCTCGTGTGTATTCTGAATTTAACTAGAACTAGAACTATATGAAGATGTGAATCTAAATCTGAATTAATTGAGAGAGTAATTATGATTGAAGTGACTAACAAATTCAAAGGTGGTAACTAGGGTTTCCAAGGATCCACTTATAGAGATCAGGGAGATATATGCTTGATTCAAGGACACAACTGGAATCAGAGTCCCATCTTATTCAATTGGAAGATATCTTAGTGAAACTAAATCTGAACTTCCTTTGACCTAATTTTCCATGGATGAGAGGTGTGAGAATTAGAAGTGATTCCATCACAAAACCATGCCCCAGGAGACAAAGCAAACAACATGATTTACCAATCCCACAACTAACATTTGAGAATTGCGAAAGTTGGGAAGGATTTCATCATCCAACCATGCCCAAGGGACGACAGTGAACAATAGGATTTCCTAATTTCACAATCTCAATACATGAAAAGAACATACTCAAAGCTATCGCTAATCTATTGTAATTTGAGTCATAACAAACCATTAAGAACTGAAAGTATTTCTTAAATATCAAACTAAAATCAAAGATAGTTCAACTTAAACATGAATCAAAGTAATAGAAAACATCTCATAATGCTACAAGCTTCACCTTTTTGCCCTAGCTAAGAGGTTTAGCCAACCATAGACATGATTGAACTAAAATCTCTTAAGAAAAGCATAAAAACAAGTAAGGAAAAGGAAGAAAACTCTTAACGATGGCTTCTCCATGCTTTTGCTCCACTCCTCAAACCCTAGAAGATGTCTAGGAACATCCTAGGGACCCCTATTTATAGTTTTACAACTCTAACTTTCGCACCGAGTCAAAAAAATCTGGAAACCGCCTCAAATTTATGTAGTCCATTTGCTGTTTGTGTAACCTTAGATGAGTTGAGAAAATCCTTCGAATAGTCAAGGGTTTCCTTCGAATGGTTGAGGATGACTGGAATTTAAAGGATTTTATCGCTAGAGTTCGAGTCGAGGAATCTTCGACTAGTCGAGGGACCAGTTGAAGGAGGCAGATTTTTAGGGTTCATTTTCTTCACTTCAAGTCTTCAATACTCTTCATTCCTCACTTGATTTTCCTAGATCTTTAGCATGTGAATTATTTATTATTGGTCTTATAAGATCCATCCTTGGCTTTGGTGATTCTTGAGTGTTAAATTCATGCTTTTAGCATTCGTTTCAATCCAAGCTCTTAAATTCACCTTGCAACACAAACATGATTAAAATAGAACATTAAGCGTTATCATGTTCATAAAACCAAGTAATAAATGGGCGATAATATGTAATATTTGACCCTCAACACAATCCCTAACCAGTATTTTTCTAGTCCCGAGCAAAGTATGCGAAAAATGAACTTCAATGCGCAATGTTCAAACTTTTTTCAGAAAGCAATCTTTTGTGTAATCAAGTAGGAATGAGTAGAGTCAAGATGAGAAAGTGAGATTTTAAAAACTTAGAGCCAAATCAGATAAGCAATCAATCAAATAAGTTCTTTATCCTTTAAGTTAGAGCATAGTTCGCATATCAAGTTTTTCAATGCTCAGTGAAAATCAACTCACTTCTCATAAAAATACTATCTTTTCATAATGTTAGCCATGCTCATCACTTCAAGATTAGTTGAAAACTCGAGTACTAATTCCAAACTTATCCCATTTTCCTTCTTTTTTCAATTTTTGATTTTATATCGATGGTCAATTTTTTATTCATTCTTTTACAAACCTTGCATTATTTTTGCATTCTTTTCCAGTCTTTTCCAGTCTTTTCACCATACATGACCTTTTTGTCGATCTCCTATTTTTTAACTGGTCCTTTTCTTCTTTTAAGGTGGATAAAAATCTCCATACTCAATTCTCAATATCTTTCAGTGATCACCATACTAACAATCAGAAAATCTAGTACTATTCATGAAAAGCAAATTGAACGTGTCTTGTAATTTAGATTAACATGCTATTCAAACTTCCTCTTAATCAATTAAATGTAAGAACCATAAGTGATAGGCTACTTAGTTGCTTAAACTCCAACAATTCAAAATTTGATTTCTATCTTATCATTATACTCAAAACAGTCTTAAATGCATAACTTATTGCTTTCCAAACAGATAAACATGAAAAATGTTTCAAAATTTTTTGTAAATTTTGCTCAAAACTGAGAAAACATTGATTAGTTTACCTAATCTTTCATCCCCAACTTAAAATCTACATTCTCCTCAATATAAAAGAAATAAGCATGATTTGTAAAAGAGACAACATAATTGAAGGAGAAGTGATGGAAAGATAGTACCTGGTGGAGGAATTTTGAGGCTTTTTCTAAAGGATCTCAGCATGAAGGTGGGTTAACACAAGAATTAAACAACCAAAAAGAAAATTATCCTAAAATAGCGGAAGCAAACTATCCTAAAACAGCAAAAGCAAACTATCCTATTTCTAAATTCTATGAAAGCAATAAACCTAACTATAACTCTGTCAGACTAGGAGGTCAATCCTGGTAAATAGGATCAATCAGAGGTATTTTCATGTCTTCTGAATCAAATTTCTCAACAAATGGCTTTAACCAATGTCCATTTACTTTAAACATATTACCATTATTCAGATTCTTTATCTCAACAGCCCCATGAGGATAGACATTAGTAACAGTGAAAGGGCTGGTCCAATGAGATTGGAGTTTACCCGAAAAGAGATGTAACCGAGAATTGTACAAGAGGACCTTTTGACTTGGTGTGAATGATTTCTAAAAAATGTATTGGTCATGAAACACCTTCATCCTATCCTTGTAAATTCTCAAATTCTCGCATGCGTCATTCTGGATCTCTTCAAGTTCATTCAATTGAAGTTTGCGAAGCGAGCCGACGTTGTCTAAATTGAACTTTAAATTTTTAATAGCCTAGTAAGACCTATGTTCCAACTCCACAAGTAAGTGGCAAGCCTTCCCATAGACAAGTCTAAAGGGAGACAATATAATAGGGGTTCTTAATTTAGTACGGTAAGCCCATAAAGCATTGGTCAATCGGATTTTTAAGGCACGTATCCTAATACCATACTGTTCTATCAACTCCCGCGATCCTCTACGATGAATTCTGGCAACCCGCGACCTGTAGACAGTGATTGCGCGTGACCTTAAATTGCATCTTGAATATCCGAGTCGACTAAACTTGAAACCTATACCCTAGATGAAATTGCGGTGAGGACCGCTATAGTAGAAGTAGGAATAGGTCAAAGTGTCCTAGAGGGGGGGTGAATAGGACTTTATAAAATTTTATGACACTTAAAAATCCTATAATCTCAATCTTGATCTAACATGCAATAATCAAGATATACTTAATTTAACTCTAGTGACTTCCAAGCCACGTAGAGGATCCAATCATCAAACTGCTTAATATTTAACAAGATATAGCAAATAAGCTGTGATAGATGAACGATGTGAAAGTGTGTGGGATGTGATTCTTATCAATTCTAGATAATCATGTTATTATGCTTTATATGAACATTTATAGCAATCAGTAAAAGAATATGCAACCAGCAATCCCAAACATAGTCGTTTATAGTGGTTCGGCTATATGCCTACTCAACTCCTGGTGGACACACTCAACCCTTGAGAAAAAGATCCACACAAGGAGCCTAGGTTTTATGCCCTACATAGGAGCAAAGGATCCACACAAGGAACCTAAGTTTTAGGCCACACAGGCCAAGGACCTACACAAAGGACCTAAGTTTATACCCTACACAAGAGCAAGGGTCAACACACAACACCCAAACGTACTCTCCCGTTAGAGGCCTCCTATTAGGGCTTGAAAGGTGAGATATACCTGTGACCCAATCCTACACAAGGAATGATCAACAGGGTCTCTAGACTTTAATGACTTAGAGATAAGTAGATGAGCCTCATTCTGCACGTTGATGAAGATATACTCCCTTGGACAGAGATTCTTCAACTCCCTTAATCCGCAACACTGATGATGCTCTAATGTAAGGCGACGGGGTTGGGTCAAGGTTTATTGGAATCCACTCTAATGAATGTTAATCATTTAAGAGATGGATTAATTCCAAATTTTAAGCATTCAAAGGATCCCAGCTCAATGATTTACCATTATGATGGTAGCTGGATAATCCTTGAATGAGGAAGTTCATTCACCAATCCACTCTACTGAATATCAATGATGAGGGTGGATTGAAGGATGAACTCCCATGAGAAAAAGGGCCTAGGGTAGGTGATATGCCATTATTCTCTCAAAGCTCTCTCTCTTTTTCTCCAACAGCAACCGAAAACAAGCTCTCCTTATAAAGGCAAAAAGTCCTAATGGAAATAAAAGTGTCAGCGATTGACTGAGTTCGATGTCGTCGACCTGATTCAATCTTATCGAACATATACTTTTAATGCCATCGAGAATTGGTTTGATGATACGAACTCAACTAAAAACACATTCCGGGAACTTTTAATAGAAGATCGATGTCATCAAAACAGATTCAATTCATTGAATTTTGAATTTCGATGTCATCGAATCACTATTCGATTCCTCAACATGACATTACTCAGATCTTGCTAGACTTTTAAAGGAAGGCATTGATGTCATCTATCCTGATTCGATGTTATCAAAATTCAAATACCGATATCATCGAATACTAGTTCGATTCCTTGCTCTTTATGGATGATATTCTATGAAAGCTTACTGGACACTTTTGTCCTCATTTTGATCTCATCGAGACTTCCTCGATGTCATCAGAGTTTGAATATCGATGACATTGACGCTATCTTAATTCCTCAAACATTTCCACAGATTTTCCTATTAAGCTTGCTGGACACAAATTTTTCTAGATTCGATATCATCGAACCATTTTCAATGTTATCGAAGTTTGAATTTTGATGACATCGAATCTCGTTCGATTGCTCAAGCAATATCAGAATATTTTCCTGCAAGACCTACTGGATAATGCTCTAGGACCTTCGATATCATTGACTGTCCTTCGATATCATTGATTGCTGATGTTCAATATCATTGAATGTATGTTTGATCCATCAAGTATTTGGTCCAAATTACTTTGTGGTTACTGGACATAAAATGGCCTAATTTGGTGTCATCAAGTACTGTCCGATATCATCGATCATGAGCGTTCGATGACATTGACAGACACTCGATATCATTGAGTTCAACAGAAAAACTTAGAAAGATTTTCCTGTTTAAAACTTAAGTTTTCAGACTTTTAAGTCTCGGGTTGTTTTAAGGCTTTTAAGGCATTATATACCTGAGTATTTTGGGACATAGGATGTGAGGCATAGTTTACCTTTGATGAGCTCAGAGTACACATCTAGTTGAGGTAATGGCTTGAACGTTCTTCATATGGGGCTCACTTGACTCATCGACTCAACCCCCACGTTAATTGACAAACCAGGGCACTTTGACTAGAGACAGCGCCGTGGCCGTGGTTCCAACGCCACGTCTTGTGCACCAATGTGATACCCAGGCTAGGAGTTATGGGCCGTATATATTTCAAGGAAACACTACGCATTGCGAATCCCGAGAGAGGAATCTCTACCTAACCTATCACATCACTAGTTAACAACAACCCATCACTCACCCATACCTCTCCCATCATCAAGTCAAAATAACCCATACCTATCCCATCCCTTTCTTACCGATAATGTAGGGCAACCCATACCCCATGTCACCTCATGCCCCCAAAAGTCAACTAAGCCCATACCTCTAATCCCATCTCTCCTTACATAACCACCATTCCTCTTATACAACACCACTACTCTCTCATTTCACTCCATCCCATCTGTCTCTACCCAAATCCCAAGCATCCAAGAGAGAAAATCCTAAGGAGAGAAAAGAGCCCAAGATCAAGACCCACTTCCCTACCCCAAATCTCACCATCTAACCCTTCAATCTTCATCATCATCCATTAAAGAGAAATCCTAGGAGATAAGGAGTCTAAGGAACCAATAAGAAGGACCATAGGTGGGTGATCTTAGGTATAGATCTTGGTTTTGATGCATGGGGCAAGAGGGGCCTAACGGTTAATGGTAGAGATCCTATTTTGGACCTAAGGTGTGGCTAATGGCCCACTAAGATATATATGTTTATTCCATGATGGGGCCATTCTCCATGGACCCCACCATGATTTTTATTTTGATAGCCAACATGAAGTGGTCATCTAGACCCTTGATCTTGTGGTGGGGATGGTATCCCCACCTTGATTGTGTATTTGTAGGCCCACATGTTGTGGGACCCATTTGATGTATGTGTTGTAACGCTTGGAGGGGAGCTCATAGTGGTGGAGTTCCTCCCTCACACACGTTTTTCTCCCTCTCTCTCCCTCCCTCTCTTTCCATCTTCTTGTGACCCACCTGATGTGTGCACGATTGATCAAGACCATCCATCAGGTGGGACGGCCTTACTATCCAGATTTCTGGACGTTTGGCCGGCCCACCTTGATGTCCCTTGTGCACGGCTGTAGGGAAGACACAAATATCAATTTGATTTACTGGGGTGGCTCACTCACATGGACCCCCACCTTAATGTACGTGCGGTGTCCACACCATCGAGCCCAATAAGGCCAACGTCCAACAGTGGGATGCCCGCTGTCCAAAAACTGGGGCCCACCTCGCTGCCATGTCCAGCGGCTATGGACCCCACCGTGATGTATTTTATCCAGGCCGTCTAGGGCTAGTAGGCCCACCATGATGTATTTTTATCCAGGCCGTCTTGGCCAGCAGGCCCACTGTGATGTCTTTTATCCAGGCCATCCGGGGCCAGTAGGCCCACCGTGATGTATTTGATCCCCGCCATTCGTCCAGCAGGCAGGGCCGCCTTGCTACTGGACTGGCTGTCCAGCAGGTAAGCCTACCTGCCTAGACAGGCCTGAACGTAGGAAAAAACAAAAATTTCAGCTGGATTCCCAGCTGGTGGGCACCTTGATGTATGCGTTGTACCCCCACCATCCAGCAGATAGGACGGTGGGACCCATCTTGATGTATGTGTTTTATTTCACACTGTCCAACAATATGGACATGGGACCCACCTGATGTATTTGATCTCCACCGTCTAACGTGGATGGTGGGATCCACCTTGATGTATGTGTTGCATCTCCTTTGTCTAGTAGCTGGGACGGTGGGACGCACCTGATGTATGTATTTTATCCAACATCGTCCAACGTGGACGGTGGGACCCACTTGATGTATGTTTCATCCACACCATCTAGCGTGGGATGGTGGGACCCCTTGGTATATGTATTTTATCCTCACCGTATATGTGCAGAATGCTGTTGGACCATCCGTCCAGCAGCTGCAGGGCCCATTTGATGTATGTGTTTTATCCATACCGTCCAGCCCATCAAGACCTGCTATATGTGTAGGGCCCACTTACTGTATGTGAGGCCCATTGTATAAGGCCCATTGTGATTGTGTGAGGCCCATTTAATGTGTGAGGCCTACTGTGATGTGAATAAGACTCAATTGTGATGTATGAGGCCCATTGAGATGTGTAAGGCCTATATGCGAGGCCTATTATATGTGTGAGGCCCATTGTCTATGTAAGGCCCTATTGTGATGTGTGAGGCCCACCATGATGTTGTGATACACACGTTGTCCATCTATTTTCCAATTCGTATAAGGGCTGTGGGCCCCCGTTATGATTTCGATTCCAATCCCAATGGACTGCACCATAGGACAATAGTGGTTAAATGTCCACCGTTGTAAACATCCCTAGGGCCCATCATTAAGCCCATTTCCACCCTTACCTTATTGGGCTAACCCAAACAATTGGGCCCCCATTGATGGTGATGGTCTTCACCATGCCTTGTAGGAATTATCTAAACCTTGAAGCCCACCTTGTATTCATATCGGGCTCCTTAGGAAGGCCCAGTTTACTGCATGATAAAAGGGTGAGGAAGCCCACTTGATTGTACATGGTTCAACCTCTCAACTCACCTTGTTGACTCAACCATGAGGCCCATTCTTGATGTAAGTATGATGCATAGGCTATCCATTGTTTGGTACATCATTACCCCTTGTCGTAGATGGAAGAATATGCAGTATCTTTGGTATATCCATTGTTAAAGCTTATCTCGATTCGTGGGTTAGATCCACCGCCCTTGCAGGGGACCCCGCCTTAGGATATATGATATGCTAGTACCTTTAGTAGGTTAAGATAGTCTAACATGGATCATTCCATATAGACTTCTATATGTCTAGTGGGGCATATCGTTCAGCCCTTATTCTTTTAAGTGACATACCAGTTAAGGCCAATCTGTAAATGCTATTTATCTAGCTCCTAGGTTTGTCAAATTTTGTAGTGCCGAAACCTCTTAGAATCTATATCTTGTTTAGCGGTTATTGTAAGATCAACTTCATGTCATCCTTGCCTATCTTGTCTACATTCAAGTATAAGATCAAGAAGTTCAAGTACAACATCAAGAAGTTCACTTTTAAGAGCAAGAAGTTCAAGTACAAGATCAAGAGGTTCAAGAACATGAAGTTCAAGTACTAGATCAAGTCTTCAAGCTTCAACTACTTCAAAAGAATGATATGTGATGAATCAATCTCACAAGTAAGGTTTCTTTAACCCTAGATTGACCTTAGGATATGTCATACAATTTGCACTTATATCATAAGTTATTTGATAATTTTATAGGTCATTTTTCGACCAATCCTAGTCATGGTTCGACTAGTCTAAACACTGGCTCGACCAGTCTAAGAATTTTCTCGACTAGTCCAAGGTTTGTTGTGAATTTTTAGAAATTTCTGTTGGACCCTTGGCTAGTCCTGGAGACTGCTTGACCAGTCGAGTGAACAGTGCTTGACTCAAAGTCCAACAACATTTCTGGGTCCCACTCGACTAGTCGAGTGCAGTGCTCGACCAGTCAAGCAAGCCACTCGACCAGTCGAGCAAGCCACTCGACTAGTCGAGTAGCAATTTATCTTATTGCGCTAGAAATTTTTAAATGTTGTTGGTCCTTCGACCAGCCGAGCTGACCACTAGGCCAATCGAGTGAACAGTATTTTTGCCTATAAATTGAGGATGATTTTCAGAGTTTTTCAATTCATTCAAAGATATTCAAGTCACAACTCTGAGAAACTTGTCCTCACATTCGAGAAGCTAATTGGTTAGTATTTAAGATTCTTTTAATAGCTTTTTTGTATTTGATTTTGTAATTTTTATTCAATTCTATTTCTTTTGAAAAGGGAATATTGATTTTACCCTTTTTGAGATCAAAATTAAATTAAACTAGCCCAAGTTGATTTATCCTAAAAATCATTTAGACCTAAGAACCCTTTCATATGTGAGATTGAACATTGAACATCTACATCGAATTGGTTCTATCAGGCTTCATCGGAAGAAGAATCATCAGATAAGTACATTTCAATTTTCTATATTTGGTTTGTAAGATTGCCAAAAACTCTTTTATTTTTGGTTTTGACTGAGATAGTCAGAAAATCTCAATGAGTGGGGTTTTAATTGTGGTATCCCTTTGAAAACACAATTGTGAAGGTTTTGCGTGAACGTTGGAATGGAAAACCTATTTCATAGTGAAAGCCAATATCCCATGGGTGAGGATATTGGGAGTGGAGTAGTTATGTGGTTGTTTTCTAACAGTTGGTGTACACACAAGTAAACCACTATAATTGCTGGAGTTGTGGTGAATGTTTATTATTGTGCATTTGTGGTGAATGATAGTAATTTATTTTCTACACATGTGGTGAATGTTGTAATAAAAGTAGATATTTATTTTTATTTTATTCTTTATTCCTCTATATTAGTTTAGGACTTTGATACACAAACCGTTCTAGAAATCAGGTTGTCCTACCATAAGCCATTGGTTTTTGGTGTAAGGTTGTCCTTAGAACAACATCTGTATCAACCTCTTAATACTTGTGCATTTGAGGTTGCTATTTATTTCTGCTATTTGGGATTGATAAGTGCTATCTTGTTTTAGTTCTTTCTTATTCCGCATTTAAATTTTAATTTGGCATAGTCCTATTCACCTCTCCCCCCCCCCTCCTCTAGGACTCTTAGCTCGACCTTCTCAAGTGGTATCAGAGCCTAAAAGCTCATTTATTTGGATTTATTTCCTGAGCTAACCGATCTGAGCTTATATCATGTTAAATTTTGATAGCGTTTCAATTACTAGGCCACCATCATTTGATGGCTCCAATTATGCATATTGGAAAGCTAGGATGAGAATTTTTTTTAGATCTATCGATGAAAATGTGTGGCAATCCTTAGTGACTAGGTGCAACCCACCTACCATTGAAGTTCTTGTAAGTGCTATGTTTTATAGCTCATATTATTGTCAAATTTTGTAGTGCCAAAACCTCTTGGAATCTATGTCTTATGTAGCTCATCTACAAGTTCAAGACATTGCATCTCATGTACAAGGTCAAAGGTCTTTACCTCAAGAACTTCAAATGCAAGATCAAGAGATATACAAGTTCAAGTACATAGTTCACTCCTTCAAACTTCAAAGTTCAAGGGTTCAAAGCTTTATCTAAAGGAAAGACAATAGTTTTCACTTTGGTACTCAAAGCTCAAGTTGGAATACAAGACAAGTACTTCAATTTCAACCTTCAAAAGGTCTCAAGATCAAGCTTCATCGTATGTTAAGATCTCAAGATTCGTAAACTTCAAAGAACGACTATCAACTGAAGCAAAAGAAGGTTCAATGTTCATATTTTGCTTACAAGGTATGAATGCCCTAGATTGACCATAGGATAGGTTATTTTGAAGACATAATTTAATTAGGTCACTTTATAAGTGCATAAACTAATTTTCGACTAGTCTTAGACTATGTTTTACTAGTCCTAGCACTGGCTCGACCAGTTTAAGAAATCCACGACTAGTCCTAAGTTTGTTACTTATTTTTAGGATTTTTTGTTATTTCCTCGACCAGTCCTGGAGACTGCTCGACCGGTCGTGTGAACAGTGCTCGACCAGTCCTGCAGGTTCGACTCAAAGTCCAACAAGTAATTTGAGGTCCACACGATTAGTCATGGATAGGACTCGACCAGTCAAGCAGGTCCTTCGACCAGTCGTGGAACGGTCTAATCTTATCGTGCCCAAATTTTTAAAAGTTTGTTGGTCCTTCGACCAGTTGTGCCAACCTCAGGACTAGTCGTAGATGCGATTTTTGTACTTAAAAATAGAGCACGAAATTCAGAGTTTGATATCCAATTTAAGCCAAATCAATACGTTGCTCGGAGAGATAAGTTAGTGATATTCTTAAGCTATTTAGTGCTCATTTCATATTCTCTTTAATTAGCTTTTTGCATTTGATTTTGTATTCTGCATTCCAATTATATTTGAAAGAGGGATTGAAGTTTTTCCATTTCTTGGAATCAAAATCAAATCAAGCTAGCTCAAGGTGATTTAATATAAAATCAATTTAGAACTTAGAACCATTTCATAAGTGAGTGTGAACATTGAACTTCTACGTTGAACTTCTACTCCGAATTGGTTCTTCTGGGCTGCATCAAAAGGTTAATATCCAGGTAAGTATTTTACTGTTTTGTAAATTCATTATTTTGGTTTCATTGAGATTATGCCAGAAAAATCTTTCTTTTGATTTGTCTGAGGTGATCCAAAAAACTCAGAGTGTGGGGTTTTTAAATTGTGTAAGCCCATTTGAAAGACACAATTGTGAGGGTTTTAGGTGAACCTTGAAAAACCTATTTTCATAATGAACGCTAATATCCACTGTGTGAGGATATTAGGAGTGGAGTAGTTGTGTGGCTATTTTTCTAAATAGTTGGTGCACACACAAGCGAACCACTATAATTTCTCGTCTTGTGGTGATTGATTGAATATTTCATTTTGTGGATATTGTAATTTCCCTTTATGCATTTGTGGAGAATGTTGTAATTTCTTTTATGCAAGTGTGGGAATATTGTAATAGCTTAGTTATTTCCTTTGTTATTTATTTCTTTATTCCTCTGTATCGGTTTGAGATTTTGATACATAGACCGTTCTAGGAATCAAGTTGTTATACCATAAGCCATTGGTTTTTGGTGTAAGGTTGTCCTTAGAACAACATTTGTATCAATCTCTCATTACTTGTACACTTGAGGTTGTTTTGCATTTTTGCATTGTGGATTGTTTAATTGCTATCTTTATTTATATTTGTTTAAATTCTGTATTTAATTTTTAATTTGACATAGTCCTATTCACCCCCCCCCCCCATAGGACTCGTAGCTCGGCCTTTTCAAGTGGTATCAGAGCCTAATTACTCGCTTTAATTATTATTTCTTTTGGATTAATTTCCTGTGCTAATCGATTTGAGCTTTTTAATATGTCAAATTTTGATAGCCTTTCAGTCATTAGGCCTTCACCATTTGATGGCTCCAATTATGCCTATTAGAAAGCTAGAATGAGAATTTTCTTAAAATCCATGGATGAGAGCGTGTGGGAAGCCACAGTGACTAATTGGACCCCTCATACCACTGAAGTAACTGGTATTAATGGATCCAAAACTATGAAAGTCTCACCCTATTTTTCTTGGACCACTCTTTAGAAAAGTAAGAGTAGTGCCAATGCAAAGGCTCTAAATGCAATCACATGCGCACTATCACCGGATGAATTCAAGTGAATTATATCTTGTGATACTGTAAAGCAAGCTTGGGATATTTTAGAAATGGCACACGAGGGAACAACAATTGTCAAGAAAACTAAAGTCCAAATCCTCACAAATAAATTTGAGGAAATACGTATGGAAGAAAGTGAAACTTTCATAGACTTCTATACAAGATTAAATGACATTGTCAACTCTATGAGGGGTCTTGGTGATAGAATCCCAGAAAGTAAAGTCTGTGCAAAGATACTATGCTTATTGCCTGAACAATTCAATTTAAAGGTGACTGCAATCTAGGAACTTCGTGATACAGATAATATGAGGGTAGAAGAATTAGTTGGTTCATTATAGACTTATGAGTTAAACTTTAAAGCTCCTAAAGGTAAATCCATCGCTCTTAAATCTTTTAAAAGTATTTCTCAAGAAAATAGTAGTAATTTTGATTTAGAAAATTCTGAAGATGATATGGCCCTTTTAGCTAAAAAGTTTTATAAGATTTTCAAAAGTAAAAAGAGGGTTAATTTACAAAAACCTAATGCAAAGAAAAGATCTAAATCTAAAACCTGAAAATCTTTAAAAGACAGTCAATGTTACAACTGCCATAAATATGGGTTTTTAGCAAACAAGTGTCTTAGAAAGGACAAACTAAAAAGGAAAGGTATGTTGGCTACTTTGGATGAATCTTCCTGCTCTGAAGCCTCTTTTGAGTTAGAAGATTCTGAAACCGAGTCGGGTAATCATGTTAAAGCCCTTATGACTCTAGCCAAGTTCAATTTTTTAGATAATGATGATTCAACTAGTGAGGAAAATTTGAATAGTGATAATGAAAATGAAGAAGATCTTCAAGATGCTTATAATGCCCTATACAAGGAAAGTTGCAAATTTGCTGTAAAACTAAAACTTTAGAAAGAAAAGTTTTCAAAACTTAAAGAAAATTTTGATAATCTTGTTTTAGAAAAATCTCACATTTCAGATTGTTTTGAAAAAACTAAGTGCGACTCAGATTTCAAAAACTCCCAAGTTGGAAACTTAAAATCTGAAAATGAAAAGCTAAAACTTGAAGTCTCTTCACTTTTGAGTTTAAAAGACACTTGGAGGTATGCCCAAGGTGATCCTAAGTTAGAAAAACTCTTATCTGGATCCAGAAAATGTGGCGATCCATCTGGATTGGGCTACGATAAAAGTATTCCTCCGAAACATAAGAATACTCCACCTAAATTTATGAAAGGGGAGTCTTCAAACTCGAAAGGGAAAAGTCTGAATCAAAACTATTCTAAAAATGCTAAGACTTTTCAAACCTTAAAACCTAAAAGCAACCATATCAACTATAAAAATCAGAATCGTAATCCTTTAGTTGAGAAAATTGTTGATTTACTTAAGGAGCTCTTAAAATCTAACTCAGTAGGTTGGTCTTATAATAACTACAAACATAAGAAGACCAATTATACTCCTAAACCCAAGGCTATAATGAAATGGGTTCCTAAGATTACTTGGTTACTCACACTACTTTCAAAGTTTCTAGCCATTCAAAGTGGTACCTAGACAGTGGATGCTCCAGACACATGACTGGTGACAAAGGCCTGTTCACCAATCTTAAAGATATGACTGATGGTTCAGTCACATTCGGTGATAGTATCAATTGCAGAATTGTTGGCCAAGGTACGGTTCAACTCTTTAACCTTCCTTTGTTTGAGAATGTTTTATATGTAGAAGGGTTAAAACATAACTTATTAAGCATCTCTCAAATATACGATAATAATCATAGTATAAAATTTACTAACCAAGGGTGCGAAATTCTAAATAAAAATTGTTGTGTAATATTAACTGGTCGTAGAACGTCTGAAAACTGCTACATTGTGAGTGATTCAAGCTCATCTAATCTATTGTGCTATATGGTCCATACCGATGAAATCGACTTACAGCATAAACTCCTTGGACATTTTCACTACCGCAACTTATATAGATTGAGCAAAAGAGAATTGGTAAGAGGCTTACCCAAAATACAGAAATTAGACAAAATATGTGGTGAATGCCACATCGACAAACAAACCAAGAGTACTCATAAAAAAGTGAACTCTAATGCCACATCTAAACTGCTTGAACTTCACCACATGGATCTTGTTGGACCAACCGAAACCAAGAGTCGAGGAGGCAAGAAGTATATACTGGTAATTGTTGAAAACTTTACTAGATATATGTGGGTAGTCTTCTTAAGGGACAAATCAGAAACTCTTGATGAAGTAAGAAGGGTACATAAACGTATCCAAACGGAAAAAGGATCTTAAGTCTGTAAGATCCGTAATGATCATGGATCAGAATTTGAGAATAGCAGTTTTGAGAAGTTTTGCAGTGATCAGGGAATATCACATGAATTCTTTGCTCCCAAAACACCACAACAAAATGGTATAGTAGAAAGAAAAAATAGAGTGCTTCAGGAAATGGCAAATGTAATGTTAAATAGTATGAAGCTCCCTAAAAATCTTTGGGCCGAAGCTATAAATACTGCTTATTATATAATTAATCGTATTTATATTAGAAAATCAAATGGTAAAATGACTTATGAAATATGGTTTGATAAAAAGCCTACTGTCAAATACTTTCGAGTTTTTGGTAGCAAGTATTATATATTACGTGACCGAGAAAATCTGGGTAAGTTTAACACCAAAAGTAATGAAGGGATATTTTTAGGGTATGCTCTGAATAGTCGAGCATATCGAGTTCTTAACAAGAGGACTAGTGCAATGCAAGAGTCCATTAATGTGGTTATTGATGATAACTTAAATACACCTGTCTCAAGTTCAGAAAATGATGTTCTTCTAATTGATAAACCAGACTCTTCATCAAGTCAACATAACACTGAACTGAGGATAGTTAAAGACCATCTAACTAATCAGATTCTTAGAAACCCTTCACTGGTGTGCGCACTCGTAAACAACTAGAAGATATGTGTAATTATGTGTGCTTTACATCTCAGATAGAACTGGCTAACGTAAAAGAAGCTCTTACTGATAAAAACTGGATAGTTGGGATGCAAGAAGAGCTCAATCAATTTGTTAGAAATGTTGTTTGGTACTTAGTTCATATACCTAAAGATAAACACATTATCAGAACAAAATGAATTTTTAAAAATAAGTCTGATGAACTTGGTAATATTATTAGAAACAAGGCTAGGCTGGTTGTACAGGGGTACACTCAAATTGAAGACATCGATTATGATGAAACCTTTACCCCAGTAGCTCGTCTTGAATCAATCAAACTATTTATATCCATTGCATCCTTTAAAAAGTTCA
Organism: Magnolia sinica; assembly: GCF_029962835.1. Lineage (NCBI taxonomy): Eukaryota > Viridiplantae > Streptophyta > Magnoliopsida > Magnoliales > Magnoliaceae > Magnolia > Magnolia sinica. Next base: position 35,188,130 of record NC_080591.1, on the reverse strand, counting down.
AAACATACCAAATGGATGTAAAGAGTACTTTCTTAAATGGCGATTTGCATGAAGAAGTGTATGTTGAACAACCTACAGGTTTTGAAGACCCTAAGAATGCTGATCATGTATACCGCCTAAAAAAGGCCCTTTACGGTTTAAAACAAGCTCCTAGGGCATGGTACGAAAAGTTGACTAAGTTTTTACTAAGTCATAACTTTATAATGGGAAGTGTTGATAAGACATTGTTTGTTAAGAAACATAATGATAACCTTTTAATAGTCCAAATCTATGTTGATGATATTATATATGGATCTACTTATGCTAACATGACTATTGAGTTTGCAGATCTTATGAAGTCTTAATTCAAAATGAGCATGGTTGGGGAATTGAATTATTTCCTAGGGTTGCAAGTAAAATAGCAACCTGATGGTTTTTTTATCTCTCAAACCAAGTATGCTCTGAACTTAGTTAAAAAGTTTGAATTTGAGAGTGGGAAAAATTTTGATACTCTTATGAGTACTACCTTAAAACTCTCAAAAGACTCTACAGGTAAGAGTATGGATCCTAAGTCATATCATAGTATGATAGGAAGTTTACTTTATTTAACTGCGAGCCGACCTGATATTGCATTTATCGTAGGAATTTGCGCTAGATATCAATCTGACCCTAAAGAGTCACATTGAATTGCTATTAAGTGCATTTTGCAATATTTTACTAGTTTAGCTAATCTTGGTCTCTGATATCCATATGATACTAGTGTCCAATTAGCTAATTACACAGATGTTGATTGGGTTGGTAACATTGATGACCGAAAATCAACCAGTGGTGGTTGTTTTTATGTAGGGAACCATTTAGTTTCTTGGCAAAGTAAGAAACAAAGTTCCGTATCTCTCTCAACTGCTGAGGCTGAAAACATTGCGGCAGGTAATGTATGTACTCAACTTGTATGGATGAAAAGAATGCTAAACGATTACGGAATTGCGCAATTTACTATGATTTTATATTGTGATAATTCAAGCGCAATTAATATCTCCAAAAATCTAATCCAGTATTCACAAACCATGCATATTGACATTTGATATCACTACATTCGTGAACTAGTGGAAGAAAAGGCAATTTCTTTGGAATATATTCCGACAGAAACTTAACTTGCTCACATATTCACAAAATCGCTTGACAAAATTAGGTTTTTTAAATTGAATTTTGAACTTGGTATGTGCAATTTGAATTGATTATTCATGCATTTCTATATCATAATGTATATATTTATTATTTTAAATGTTTAAAATTTTAAATTTTATGAAAATTGCATATGTTGGACTGTGCGCGACCAGTCGAGTACATACTCGACCAGTCGTGGGATGACCGATCAAGCATATACTCGACCAGCCGTGTAGCGTAGGTTTGGTGCTTTATTTAGGGAAAAAATCACTTTTTCCTCATTCTGGGTGTCTTCTCCAATGGCTCTTTAGTCGACCGGTCGAACCCATCATCTATTTCTTTAAGGTTAGTGCATTATTTTCATTTTTCTTGTAAATTCAAGACCTTTGCACTCCCTTTTCATAATTTGTGTGGCTTATTTCTTGATTAATAGTTGTTTTTGGGGTTTTCTTCTAAAAAAATATGATCTAGTAAAAACCCTCTTTACCTCTTTTGTAATCTCTTTGTTCTTTGTTATCTTTGGTACAAATGGATGGTAGAAACAAGAAGAGAGGATATCACGGTCCTTCTACTTCTTGGTCGACTCCTATCACAATGCGCCACCTTTGGTTGTCCAAAGATGATCCCTCTTATGTGCCGGATATTCAGTTGCGCAATGTTATAGTAGAACGACCCATTAATGTTGATCATTTGGCTCCATTTGATATCCTTCCTCTCCTTTAGTCTGTAAGATGAGATAACATACTACATTAGGTAGGACGGCATACCGTTCCATTGCACAAGCTATGTATGCTTGTATTATTGATTTTTTTACTGAAAATCTAACATTCATTATCTCAACTAGAGAAGGTCCAATTGATGTGGATTGTCACCTTATCTCTGGATTAATGGATTTACCTGTCAATGATGACAGTATTCCCATTAGCACTCTAGTGGCAAAATCATCTGAAACTGAGAAACGTATGCTTATTAGAGATTTATGCAATATAGATGTGAAATGGAATACTGCTGGAAATACGCTTGCCTCAAAGTATTTGTTACCCAGATACAGAGTCCTTCACATGATATTCATTTCGAATGTTTATCCTCGTTTTGGTAACAAAACCGAACTCACTATGTTCATGGTTCGTATTCTTCATTCCATCATCTCTGATACATCTGTATGTCTTCCTTCTTTGATTTGTCATTGCATCATTCAGTTCCGTTTCCATCCAGGACAAAGTGACATTCCCTATGCGTATCTTATGACTGTGTTGGCCACACATAGTTTAGTTGCTATGCCTGTAGGAGAAGCTCCCATCCATTACCTGCCATTCAACAACTCCAATATTAACAAAATGAATTTGAAGTTGGCCCCTGGCCAAGTCAATGTGAGTGTTGGTGGAGCTGATGCCGCAAATGAAGAAGAAGGTGATTTGCCTTTAGATGACATTAACATGGATGATATTTTTGATGAGATCGAATTTGATTTAGTAGATGATCCTGATTATCAGCCATCTGACTTTGATGTGTGGTTGTGCTTGCTTGAGGAAAAGGTAGAAAACATGAATGTGTCTCATGATTTGCAATTCAAATATATGCGCAATTATCTTAAGCACCTTAACAAGGGACTTCATCAACTTAATCCTACCATATCTTCTCCTTCTTCAGGTTCTGATTAGTCTTTGAATATCTAGTTTGTAATAACTTTTAAGATACTTGGATTTCTTTTGTTTTCAGGGTTGAACATGGTTGGTCATGCTTACACAATGCTTATTTATGGATTTACTATCTTGTCTATCTTCTTTATTTATTCATCATTACTCTTCTTATTCTTCCTTATTTATCTACTTCCTCTATCATTTATTGGTTTCTTCCTTTGTCATGTTTTGACAAAAAGGGGGAGAATTTTATCATGCTTATGATATGTGGCAAGTGGTTGAGGATTGTGGATTTTGGATGGATTGTGTGGAAAGGTACCCTTCTAATTTTTTGTATGGGGGTGTAAGTAAGGGGGAGTAGATGCGAATTGTTTTGACTTGTTTATAATTGGTGTATGATTCTTTAACCAGGTTGTAACTGGTTTATATTGATAATTGATACATGATTCTTTATTATGCATATTATGCTTATTTTAAATGAAGTGTGTTTTGTCACAAATTTGACAAAGGGGGAGATTGTAAGTGCTATGTTTTCTAACTCCTATTATTGTCAAATTTTGTAGTGCCAAAACCTCTTGGAATCTGTGTCATGTGTAGCTCATCTACAAGTTCAAGACATTGCATCTCATGTACAAGGTCAAAGGTCTTTACCTCAAGAACTTCAAATGTAAGATCAAGAGATATACAAGTTCAAGTATATATTTCACTTCTTCAAACTTTAAAGTTCAAGGTTTCAAAGCTTTATCTAAAGGAAAGATAATAGTTTTCACTTTGGTACTTAAAACTCAAGTTGGAATACAAGACAAGAACTTCAATTTCAAGCTTCAAAAGGTCTCAAGATCAAGCTTCATCGTATGTCAAGATCTTATGCTTCGTGAACTTCAAAGAACGATTATCAACTGAAGCAAAAGAAGATTCAATGTTCATATTTTGCTTACAAGGTATGAATGACCCTAGATTGACCATAGGATAGATCATTTTGAATACATAATTTAATTGGGTCACTTTGTAAGTGCATAGACTGTTTTTCGACTAGTCTTAGACTATGTTCGACCAGTCCTAGTACTGGCTCGACCAGTCTAAGAAATCCTCGACCAGTCCTAAGTTTGTTACTTATTTTCGAGATTTTTTGTTATTGCCTCAACTAGTCCTGGAGACTGCTCGATCGGTTGTGTGAATAGTGCTCGATCAGTCCTGCATGCTTGACTCAAAGTCCAGCAACTAATTTGAGTTCCACATGACCAGTCGTAGACAGGACTCGACCAGTCGTGGAGGCTACTCGACCGGTCGAGTAGGTCCTTCGACTAGTCGTGGAACTGTCTAATCTTATCGCGCCCAAATTTTTAAAAGTTTGTTGGTCCTTCGACCAGTCGTGCCGACCTCAGGACTAGTCGTAGATGCGATTTTTGCACTTATAAATAGAGCATGAAATTTAGAGTTTGATATCCAATTCAAACAAAATCAATACGTCGCTCTGAGAGATAAGTTAGTGATATTCTTAAGCTATTTAGTGCTCATTTTATATTCAATTAGCTTTTTGCATTTGATTTTATATGCTGTATTTTAATTATATTTGAAAGAGGGATTGAAGTTTTCCCATTTCTTGGAATCAAAATCAAATCAAGCTAGCCGAAGGTGATTTAATATAAAATTAATTTAGAACTTAGAACCATTTCATAAGTGAGTGTGAACATTGAACTTCTACTTCGAATTGGTTCTTCTGGGCTGCATCAAAAGGAGAATATCCAGATAAGTATTTTACTTTTTTGTAAATTCATTATTTTGGTTTCATTGAGATTGTGCCAGAAAAATCTCTTTCTTTTGGTTTATTTGAGGTGATCCAGAAACCTTAGAGTGTGGGGTTTTTGAATTGTGTAAGCCCACTTGAAAGACACAATTGTGAGGGTTTTAGGTGAACCTTGAAAAACCTATTTTTATAGTGAACGCTAATATCCACTGTGTAAGGATATTAGGAGTGGAGTAGTTGTGTGGTTGTTCTTCTAAACAGTTGGTGTACACACAAGCGAACCATTGTAATTTCTAGTCTTGTGGTGATTGATTGAATATTTCATTTTGTGGATGTTGTAATTTCCCTTTATGCATTTGTGGAGAATGTTGTAATTTCTTTTATGCAAGTGTGAGAATGTTGTAATAGCTTAGTTATTTTCTTTGCTATTTATTTCTTTATTCCTCTGTATCGGTTTGAAATTTTGATACACAGACCATTCCAGGAATCAGGTTGTCCTGCCATAAGCCATTGGTTTTTGGTGTAAGGTTGTCCTTAGAATAACATCTGTATCAACCTCTCAATACTTGTACACTTGAGGTTGTTTTACATTTATACATTGTGGATTTTTTAATTGCTATATTTATTTATATTTGTTTAAATTTCGCATTTAATTTTTAATTTGGCAGAATCCTATTCACCCCCCCCCCCCCCCCCTCTAGGACTCTTAGCTTGGCCTTTTTAGTTATAGGCATCGATGATATTAAAACTCTTAAGGTTGCACTCTTCAGAAAAATGAAGGTAGTGCCAATGCGAAGGCTTTAAATGCAATTACTTGCACACTATCACCAGATGAATTCAAAAAGATTATATCTTGTGATACCGCAGAACAAGATTGGGATATCTTAGAAATGGCACACGAGGGTACGACTACTGTCAAGAAATCTAAACTTCAAATCCTCACCACTAGGTTTGAGGAAATACGTATGGAAGAAAGTGAAACATTCATGGACTTCAATAGTAAGTTAAATGACATAGTCAACTCAATGTGGGGTCTTGGAGATAACATCCCAGAAAGTAAAGTCCGTACAAAGATACTGCACTCGTTGCTTGAAAGGTTCAATTCAAAAGTCACTGTCATTCAGGAACTTCGTGATACAGATAACATGCAGGTTGAAGAACTTTTTGGTTCTTTACAAACCTACAAGTTAAAATTTAAGGCTCCTAAAGGTAAATCCATAGCCCTAAAATCTTTTAAAGGTATTTCTTATAATTTTAATAATTTTGATTATGAAAATTCAGAGGTTGATATGGCACTTTTAGCCAAGAAGTTTTATAAAATTTTTAAAGGCAAAAAGAGAGTTGATTTTCAAAAACCCTCTGAGAAGAAAAAGGGTAGATTTAAAACTTGGATATCACTTAAAGACAGCCAATGTTTCAATTGCCATGAATACGGACATTTAGCAAATAAATGTCCAAAAAAGGACAAACCTAAAAGCAAAGGTATGTTGGCTACATGAGATGAATCATCCTGCTCTGAAGCTTCTTTTGAGTCAGATGATTCTGAGTCTACTGATGAGGTTAAGGCCTTAATGACTCTAGCCAAAGTCACTTCCTTAGAAAGTTGTGATTTAACTTACGATGATAATTTGAGAATTGATCTTAAAAATGATAAAGATTTAGAAGATGCTTGTAATGCCTTATACAGGGAGAGTTGCAAGATAGCTGTAAAATTAAAACTTCAAAAAGAAATGTTTTTAAAGCTAAAAGAAAATTTTGATACTCTAGTTTTAGAAAAATCGAATCTATCTGAATGTTTTAAAAAACCAAGTGTGATTTAGATTTCAAAACATGTCAAATTGAAAATTTAAAATTAGAGAATGATAATCTAAAATTAGAAATCTTTTATCTCTTGAGTTTGAAGGATGCTTGGAGGTATGCCTAGGGTGATTATAAACTAGAAAGACTCCTAACTAGATCAAGGAAATGTAGCAATTGATCTGGTCTGGGCTACGATAAAAATACCCCTCCTAAAAGCAAGCCTTCTCCTAAATTTGTTAAAGGAGAGTCCTCTAACTCAAAAGGAAAAAATCTAAATTAAAATAATTTTCAAAATTCTAAAACTTTTCGTGCTATGAAACCTAAAAGCAATAATATCAACTATAGAAACCAGAATCATAACCTTTTGGCTGAAAAATTGTGGATCTATTTAAGGAGCTTTTAAAATCCAACTCGAATGGTAGAATATATAACAAGTACAAGTATAAAAAAACCAACAATGTTTCAAAACCCAAAACTATAATGAAATGGGTTCCCAAGATTACTTGTTTGGTTGCTCACACTACTTTTAAGCCTTCAAGTCAATCAAAGTGGTACCTAGACAGTGGATGCTCTAGACATATGACAGGTGATAAGGATTTGTTCACCAATCTCAAAGATATGGTTAATGGTTCATTCACTTTTGGTGATGGTAGCAATTGCAGAATTGTTAGCCAAGGTACGGTTCAACTCTTTAATCTTCCACCATTTGAGAATGTCTTAGAAGGTCTTAAGAATAATCTCTTAAGTATATCGCAAATCTGTGATAATAAACATAGCGTTAAATTTAACAATCAAGGGTGTGAAATTTCTAATGAGAATGGTTCTTTAATATTGACTGGTTGCAAAACTTTTGAGAATTGTTATATTGTCAGTAACTCAAGCTCGTCTAAGTTATTGTGCTACATGGTCCAAACCAATGAATCTGATCTATGGCATAAACGCATAGGACATGTACACTATTGTAATCTCTATAGGCTGAGTAAAGGTGAAGTAATACATGGTCTACCCAAGTTAAAGAAAATGGATAAAATCTGTGGTGATTGTTAGATTGGAAAACAAACTAGAAGTGCTCACAAGAAAGTGAACTTTAACGACACATCCAAATCTCTTGAGCTCCTCCACATGGATCTAGTTGGACCTTTTAGAATGGAGAGTCGAGGTGGTAAAAAATATATTCTGGTAATAATAGATGATTTTACCAGGTTTACATGGTAGTTTTCATGAGAGAGAAATCTGAAACTCTCGATGAAGTGAAAAGGGTATTCAAACATATTCAAATTGAGAAGGAATCACCAGTCATTAAAATATGAAGTGATCATGGTTCTGAATTTGATAATAGCAGCTTTAAGAAGTTTTGTAGCGATCACGGGATATCGCATGAATTTTCTGCTCCTAAGACACTTCAATAGAATGCGGTTGTTGATATAAAAAAATCGTGTACTTCAAGAGATGGCTAATGTTATGTTAAATAGCATGAAACTTCCTAAAAATCTTTGGGCTGAAGCTGTTAACATTATTTGTTATATTATTAATCATGTATATACTAGAAAATTGAATAATAAGACTGCATATGAACTGTGGTTTAATAAGAAGCCAACAGTCAAGTATTTTCGAGTTTCTGGTAGTAAATGCTATATTCTACGTGATTGGGAAATTTGACGAAAATTCGACACTAAAAGTGACGAAGGTATTTTCCTAGGATATGCTCTAAATAGTCAAGCATATCGTGTTCTCAATAAGAGGACCGGTGTAATTCAGGAATCCATTAATGTTGTCATAGATGATCATCTGAATACATCTACCCCTAGTTCAGAAGATGATGAAATCTCATTAATTGATAAACCAGACACTTCATCTAGTCAAAATAATGACACTGAATTACGATCAGTTAAAGACCATTCAACTGATTAAATACTTGGGAATCTTCTCACTGGTGTGCGGACTCATAAACAACTTGAAAACATATGTAACTATGTGTGCTTCACTTCCCAGATTGAGCCGGCCAATGTAAAAGAGGCACTTACTGATGGAAACTAAATTATAGCTTTGCAAGATGAACTTAATCAATTTGTTCAAAATGATGTATGACATTTGGTTCCTAGACCTAATGATAAATATATAATTGGAACCAAGTGGATCCACTACCAAAAAATCGAGTAAAGGCTATGGAAGTTGAAAGCTTTTAGCTACGGATTAAATCCGTAGCAAAATAGCTACGGATTTAATCCGTAGCTATAGCCTAGGTTCTCTGTAGCTAAAACATACCTTTCAACCTATAACCTATAGGGTGCTGAGGGGGATCCATGAGGTCCACTGGAATATATGTATTTGATCTAAGCCGTCCAAAAATTCGGATATATAATGTTGTTGCATAAGCCCAAAAATTATGTGGATTGAATATCTAGGTGGACCACACCATAAGAAATAATATAAATTAAATGTGTACTGTTAATTTGTTGTGTGGTCAGCTTAAAGATTTGATCTAAATGAATTTTTTATCATCCTTAAAATAATAATTTAAATTTATTGGATGGAGTGGATATATGAAATACATCACAGTGGGCCCCACGTAACTAAAATTCTAAAACCGCTCAGGGCCGTCCGTCACGCTCCCGTCGAAAACCCCATCTCCCTCCAAAAACCCAACCCAGCGTCATTATCTCCCGCCCTCCAAACCAGAAACCCACTCTCCATCTCCGTCTCCATCTCTCTCTCTCTCTCTCTCTCTCTCGCACTCAGTCTCTCTCGTTCCCTTGCCCTCTCTTCATCTCCCGATCTCCCTCACCCTCTCTCACTGTCTCAAGGCCGCATTCCGCATCTCCCGAAACCCATTTCGCTGCATGAAGTAGAAGAAGAAGAAGCATCGTACGGTGAGTATATTTCTTTTTCCCTATTTATCTCTTTCTCAAATCTTTCAGAGGTTCAATCCGCATTCCCCTCTCTCTGTTTCTGAAATGTAAGGGCCGTTTGGCCAGTCGGATTGGAAGGGATTGGATGTTATTGGAAGGGATTGGAAGGATTTGCCCCTTCTGTTTCTGCAATCTAAGGGCCGTTTAGCATTTCTGATTGGAAGGGATTGGATGTTATTAGAAGGGATTGGAAGTTAAATTCTGGGATTGGTCGGGCGTGCCAACCAGATCGTATAAAGCCATTGCCTGGGACGTGTTTGGGTCGAGGGATTGGAAGGGATGGTAAGGTTTAATCCCGGTATTGGCGGGGCATGCCAAACAGAATGGATATATCAATCCAGGGATATAGCAATCCCATGTATCTCAAGACATCCACTGTCAACACCATCAATACCTAGAAATCCAGGGCCATCCACCATAATACCTTTCAATCCCTTTCAATCCACCCAGCCAAACGGACAGATTGACTACTCCCCCAGCCACCAGCCTAATGGCTGGTGGTCGGTGCTCGTGGGCCCCACCATGATGTATGTGTTTCATCCATGTCGTCCATCTATTTTTACGGATAATTGTAAAATATGAGACGCCGGCTGCTGAGTCGGCAGCAACGGGGATTGTGCAGTCGGGAGAATTGTGTGCCGGTGTCAGGTATTGCCTTGTGAATTATAATTCTTTGTTTAGGTTTTGCTGGTTAGATTCTGCAGATTGTTATTTACGGTTTTAATTTATATGTTCGGTGATTGGAAGTTGGAATTTGTGAGGAGAAATGCGAAGGAGATTCGCTTGGACGGTGAATTGGGGGGAACATGCTGTTGTTACACAAGGGTGCAAGATCCTGGCTAGTCATCAGGTGGGATGAACATGCCTTGGATTATAAACCTGTGGTTGTGGTCCACTCATTAGGTTGCATGCTAGTTTCTGAGTAAAATGGATGGTGGAAAGAAAGGGCAATGAATGGTCCATAGTTAATGTACACGTATGGTCCGCCTGATGAGTAGACCAGTTTGGTTTTTTGCCCAAGGGATGTTCATGTTGGGCTCTGTCTGATGAATGGTCTGGACCTTTCAAACAGCCTTAGAGAAATGGATGGATGAGCAATTATTAGCAGTGTTGTCAAAATCCTAATATCTACGATTTATGATTTGAGTTGAATTTTAAGTAAGACGATTTGAATCTCACCTTGTATCCCATTTTATATAAATCCTACGATTCTCTGATTTGAATCATATGATTTATGATTCAAATCCTGATTTACAATTCAAATTATGCTTGGTCTCTTCTATTTAAGCTTCCCTCGGCTTTCATATTATGTTTTTAAATTGGTGGGGGCTTTAAGAATCGTTTAGAAAAGGTAAATTATTTTATTGTGCTCTTTATGAGAGATTAAATGATATATATTTTCTTCAACATTAAATCATGGAGCTGTCTCTCTCTCTCTCTCTGTGTCTCTCTCTCTCTCTCTCTCACTCTTTTTAAGATCTCTTACTTCTTAACTAGTTGAAACACCAAATTAATGTATGACTTATCTGGAATGTTTTCATGGGTGCTTACGATCATGTGGACTTATCTGTATTGTGGAATAGTGGTTAGAAATCAAAATATCTTTTTCTGTTGGTCTACATAATCAAATGCCACTTTTCCAACGTGATTCTAATTCATGAAATGTCACAAGAACATAAATTATAAAAGGATCCTTGTATGTTTTTTAAATGAAATTTCTTGAAAGATAAATAATAATAAAAAAGGAAGATAAGAATCCTTTATCGCTATCATAACATGGTATTACTTGGCGCATATTGATGGCAAAAGGATGATTGATAAGTTTTTAATTTTTTTTGCTTATTTATATTTTTCATTTTTGTAGAAAATCATAAAAATCTTACAATTTACAATATGATTTTCGATTCGATATGATTCAACCCCTATTATGATTTGCAATACAATAATGATTTTGACAACATTGATTATTTGTTCCAAACTTCCAACGCAACATGGAATTAGCTCCCCCAATTTCCATTAGAAAGGCCTCCTTGAGATGCACCTCTTTTGGTGAACCCACAAGATTTCGAAAGTTCTCTACTTGCGTTTAGGCCATATCGACTAAAACCCTGCTAGCTAAGTTAGCCTTTAACAGACCATTCTTTCTAGGCCTTGGCAACCTCTGTGCCATACTTGAAAGAAGGGGCCAATCATCTGAGGCATCACCAAAATTTGCTTGAAAAATCGGAGAATCTCCACTATAGTGCCCTCACAAAGTCGTAGTGCATCAATACATGATCTACCTAATGGAGATTATGAAGGCAAAGGATTCAAATCTTTGTCTTTCTTCTCTTTAGGTGATCTTGCTTGAACACCTTACTTCTCCCGACTAGCCATCGGAAAGCTTGACACACTCATATAAGATCATATCTTCTTTGTTGGAGCTTCGTCCCTATGCTAGAAAGGCCAGAACTATAGTAGAAAGAATTCACAAAGAAGAGCCCCAATCTTTCCGGCTTTTAAATCCACTTGTCCCTCTCACCAATCAATGCTTTCCATTAATAGTGGCTCTAAGAACCCCACAAATTCTTCAATTTTCCCTATGTTGAATCCCTTCAAATTAGTGGAGACCATGCAATTTGATTTCCTTGAGGAATAAACACTCGGATACTGTGACTCCTTTTTCATGTGCACCAAATACAGACTTGGGAAGATAAGGCTGAGTGGTCTAGCAATGCACCAGACATCCTCCCAAAACTGTGCCTGCATTGCATCCCAATTTCTGTGAACAATCTCCTTTCTAAAAAGGTTTTTCACTTTAAGTACCACTTTCCAAACGCCCCAATGCTTATACTGGGATGAAGCTTCAGTAAAACATCCACTGGCACTTTCAATATATTTACATTTATTAGCTTACTTCCAGAGACATTCTTCCTCCACCCTGAACTTCTGTAACCATTTTCCCAAGAGCTCTTTGTTAAAAAATCCAGCAGTTAGGTCTCTTGGGGAGCTCCTGTTTCAAGTTGTGTATAGTTCTCGGTTTTGTTTCTTGAGTTGTTTAGTTGCTCTGCTTAGTTTTGTTTTTCGGGTTGTTTGGCTGGTTCCTTGCTTTTGTTTTCTGTTTTGTTTGGCTTTTCTGTATTTGTTTTGTGCTTGTTCTTTTGGGTTACTTTAGAAAAGGGTGCATGCATTTGTTGGTGTAATGTTCTTTTTACCGGCTTGTTGCTTCATGTTATGTTGGGTTAGCTTGGAAAATTACATGATCAAGTTGTATATTTTAACAATTGTGGCCTGTTGGATGTCAGAAGTGATGTCTTGTATCATTTTGCATTGGATTGGATGCTTTGTATCCTAGAAATGAAGTGTCAAAGGGGTTGCGTGGGTGATGCCCGCTTCAATTGATGGTCTGCTATGTTCTTGGCATGAGGATCTGGGAGGAGTGATTGGGAGAAAGAAGTGGAGAATCCTTCTCCTGGCTGTTCTTTAGACTATGTATTGTTGATGGTGTTGATTGATGTGTTTTTCTTTACGAGTATAGATGAGAAGAGGATCTGGAAGTTCACAATTCTCAGCTAGATCATTCTTCCATGCTTTGAAATCTAGGGCCTGTTTGGGTTGTGGGAAAAGAAAAGAAAACTCGAGGGTTTTCCATTATTTGGACCTTTTTTGTTGTTTGGATAGCAAAGGAAATGGTGAGATTGGAAGCGATTGCTAGCCTTTCCATAGTCAAATTTTCATGCACAATATAGAACGTGAAAATTGTGAGAGGAATGTGAGATTTCCACTTTCTATCGAAACAAGATCCTCAAAAAATAGAATCCATGGGAATCCATGTTTAAATAATGCTCATAGAGTCTATGATTGGATAATCACTGTACTTTTCTCATCTTTTCCCAGTCCAAACAGGCTCCTAGTGATGAATTTTCCCATTCGTATAAGGGAATTGAGTGTGCCTAGGTTGGAGGCACTTGCCTGGAAAGAAACAACCAATAAAATTCTCACCCTAAATCTCCTGTAACGTGGCATCATTTACTTGAAACTTGCATCATGTTCCATAGGAAATTGTGGTGATTGAATGCCCACCATTAGGGCCTGTTTGGCTGGGCAGATTGGATGGATTTGGATGGTATTAGAGTAGATTGTACGAATTTCAAGGTAATGATAGTTGCGTCAATAGATTGGTGCAAGATCTATGGGATTGCTATATCCCGGGATTGCTATTTCTGGTTTGTTTGGGACGTCTGGCCAATCCCGGGATTAAACTTTCCAATCCCTTTTAATCCCTTGAACCAAACACGTCCCAAGCAATTTTAAAGGGATTAGGGTGGATTGGATGGGATTTAAAGGTAATGATGGTGATGTCAGTGGATTGTCTTAAGATCCATGGGATTGCTATATTCTGGGATCAGGATCCTGTGTCTGTTTTTGAATTTCTATGTTTTTTATTTTTTTTTAATTTTTTTATTTACAATGTCTTTTATGTTACTGGCATAGGCATTCATATATATATTGAGAAATATGATTGAAGTGTTGGACTAGCATGTGCATTTACACCATTTTTTTAAATGTTGGTGACTCATCCACCACATGTGTCATAAAACATGTTAATCCACTGCATTGCATTCATCAGGAATCAAGCTTGGGGGTAAACATTTTTGGCTTTTATTCAAAAACTCAGGCTGTTTTAACTCCTAGTCTGGCCACTTATAAAATTATACCTAAAAATTGTAAATATACATCATATGGTCCACTTCAGTCTCGGAATAATACAATTTTTGGGTAGTTTTTTTCATCATGATGAGCCAATACTATATGAATGGATTGGATGCACAGGAAACAGTAGTAATTCACCATTAAAACTTAATGTGGGTTGAAGAAATTTTGGATAGAGCTGATATTTGTGTGGTTTCTTCATCCTAGGTCTTTGTAAGCATTCCATTGCCCTTGTGTGGTGAAGTCTTTGACTGGTACGATCCATCATTTAGCTTGATATATTAGAATTGCATGCGAGACTTTTCATCTATGCAAGTGGTTTAATATTATACTTATTAATTGCATTATTAATTATTTGTAAAAATACAATGATGGCAAACTCCTTAGTACATTGTATTTGGTAGATAATATCTGTATGGGTCCAATCATCTGATAGCACTTTCTTCATTTTCAACTTTTAAGGAGGATGGTGCATTAGGTTAATTTCCAACTTTAATTTTTGGTAATGTGCAGGTTGAAAATGGACCCATTGGTTAATCGAGATTTGGCTGTAATGAATAGGGAGTGGATGACACTAAGTTTCCCTGACCCATGTTTTCTTTCTGGAATCAGAAGTTTTTCAAAGTTTGCACAAGAAAACCTTCCTGGTAGAGAATTTGTTCCTTGTCCATGCACCACTTGCAGATGTGCACGTTTTCCGATTTCTTATGATGATATGGAAATACATCTAATGAAAAATGGATTCGACCCAAGTTATAGGGTTTGAAACATGCATGGGGAGCATGTATCACCAAAGTATTTTGTACGTGAATCAAGTTCCTAACAATACTATAGTGTCCCAAACTTAAATGAGTTACACAACACAATCATTCAAGAACTTGGTGGTAATAACCTAGATGAAGTTGTACAGGATGAGCCGAATGTGACCCCTGTAGTCGAAGGCGTCTTTGGAGAAAATGAAACGAATGAGTTTGAAGAAAATCTACGAGACGCAATGACTGAGCTATACCCTGGGGCCCAAGATTTCACCGTGCCGACTTTCATTATACAGCTTTTCAAATTAAAGGTGAATCATGGATGGAGTGAAAAAAGCTTTATAGAGCTCCTTCAAGTACTAAAGAAGGTGTTACCTTCTGGTAACAAGGCTTCAACTAATACCTACCAAGCGAAGAAGATCATTACAAAGTTGGGTCTTGATTATGTGAAAATTCATGCTTGTCCAAACGATTGCATCTTTTACTGGAGAGAGAACGAGATGAAAACCATTTGTCCAAATTGTAAAAGTCCTAGGTTCAAGACTGAAATGGATTCTGAGAAAAAAAAATGTAAAATACCTACGAAGGTGTTAAGGTATTTTCCATTAACACCAAGGCTACAAAGAATGTTCAGTGTGCCGTGGTTGGTGAAAGAAATGTCTTGGCACTCAACCAGGAAATTTCAACATGAAAAGATGGAGCATCCGGTTGATTCTATTGCATGGAAGAATCTCGATGACAAGTATATAGATTTTTCAGCTGAACCTCGCAATGTTCGATTGGGCCTGGTTACAGATGAGTTTAACCCATTCGGAGCTTTCAGTATGTCGTATAGTTCATGGCCCGTTATGTGTGTGACGTACAACCTTCCACCAAAGCTTTGCATGAAACCTTAGTTTACTATGTTGACTTTGATCATTGAGGGATCGCGACAACCGGGAAAGGATATTGATGTTTATTTACAACCATTGATTGATGAACTGCAAAAGTTATGGCAAGAAGGGGTCACGACATTCGATGTATACCATGAAAACAAATTCAACATGCATGTCGTTCTGCTTTGGACAATTCATGACTTTCCAGCATATGGTAACGTTTCTGGTTGTAGGATAAAGGGTAAGTATGGTTGTCCTGTATGTGGTCCTAACACAGATTCTTTGCGACTCCAATATGGAAAGAAACATGTTTATATGGGCCACAAACGATGGTTGCTAATGTCAGAACAGGTTAGGAAGGACACAAGTGCTGGCACATTCAACAAGAAGGTGGAGATACGACGTCAGCCGATCCGTCTGGATGGGATTGAGGTTAAAAGACAAACCGCGAACTTGAATATGCAGTGGGGTAAGACTAGGAAGAGTAATATAAGGGGTATTGATGGAGGCCGACAAGAGCTAGCGGATGATGTTGAATCACCATGGTTCTTTAAACGGTCTATATTATTTGATCTGGAGTATTGGAAAGATATTCCCGTGCGTCACAACCTTGATGTCATGCATATTGAGAAAAATATATTTTAAATCCTTGTTGCCTTCATGTTGAACAAGCATGGCAAAACCAAGGATGATGCTAATGCACGCAGGGACCTGAAACAATTCGGAATTAAGAAGCGTCTATGGCTGAAAAAGAACAATGGCAAGGTGATTTAGAAACAAAGTCCTTTCTGTCTAAGAAAAGAAGAGAAAAACTTTTCATCCAGACTTTGCATGAGCTGCGTGTTCCGATCGGTTTTAGTGCGAATTGGAGGACCATCGTAAAGGAAGATTGCGTGGATTTAAAGGGAATGAAGTCTCATTCTTACCATGTGTTGATGCAACATCTGCTCCCAGTTCTCATCCAGCATGCATTGGGGGATAGAAAGGTCATTCGTCCTATAATTACAAGCTTTTGCACCTTCTTTAATGCCCTGTGCTCGACAACCGTAGACCTTTAAACACTCCTTACTCTCGAGAGAGGCATGGCTAGGACGTTATGTCAGCTTGAGACTATATGCCCGCCATCGATATTTGTCATTATGATGCAATTTGTCGATCCATTTGGCTTACGAGGCTCGCATATGTGGTCCTGTATACTATCGATGGATGTATCCATTCGAAAGGTACGTTGTGAGCTTAATAAGAATAAATCGGCTTAACATCTACATTTGCATGTATATATAATGTATCATTAACTTTGTTAGGTTCATGAAGACATTCAAGGCCTATGTCCGTAACAAGACACGACTTGAGGGTTGTATTGAAGAGCAATACATCCAAGAGGAGACAGTTATATTCTGCAACCAATATAAAGGAAAACAGAAAACAAGCCTACTGGAAAAGCTGGAAAAACGGTTTAACAGAGTCATTCTAGGACTATGTAAGTTGGAAGATATCGTTGATGATGACCCTAATGATGACGATGTTGGTCCAGTAGGTTCGGGTCAAAGTGTTATCCTAGCGGGTATCGAATACGAACAAGCTCGTAGATAGGTATTGAAGAGTTATCCCAGCTACGACGAGTGGGAATGGTATGTATAATAAGCTCATATATATATGTATATATATATTTATCTTCTTTACTTTATGCGATTTCAATATAACAATGTTATCGAATATCGCGCAGGAAGCACAAAGATTTCTTGCAGCGATGCTATAAGAGGATCAACAGGGTGCCTAACGAGGACGAATTCATATCTTGGTTGAAGAGGCAACCAGAGTTCATTGAATCTGACGATAATGAATTTAAAGATGTTGTGAGAGGACCTCTAGCTTTTTCTATGCAATACAATAAATATTGTATTAATGGTTTCCTCTTTGTCACTAAGGACTATGAGGCGAATAAAACGAACCACAACAGTGGGGTTAGGACAGAGGGTATGACAACCTTTCGATCAAGTGCTAAGGATATCAATACAGTGGATGAAAATCAACCTTACTACGGAGTCCTTCGTAGAATTATCCAATTGGAGTACCGAACAGGGTACAAGCCCGTCCTATTTAAGTGTGATTGGGTGAAAGTGACACATCATGGTGTTTCTTTTGATGCAGAAGCGAATTTGAGATTAGTAAATTTGGCTAGTCTTTACAGTTCAGACAAAGTCGGTGACGAGCCCTTCATTCTTGCAGAGCATGCCACGCAAGTTTTCTACTCCAAAGATCCAAAAAATCCTGACTGGCATGTGGTCTTGGAGGTTCCCCAAAAAATTTTTGTCGAAGAAGAGACGTGCGTTCTATCGGAACGATTAAGGGCTGTAAGTAATGCCGATGCAGGACCTGATCTCACCTCATTAGCAATGGTTGATGAATTGATATTCAATGAATCTGAAGATGTTAGTGTTGTGGTCGAGAAAACAAAGAAAAGAAAACGATCGAAGAGAATCTACTGATTTGTTTGTATTTTCTAAGAATGTAACAGAATGATATTTATTGGAGGAAGTTTAAACAAGGTTTGGATAATATAGTGAATTTTTTGTACTTTATCTGTGATCTAAATTATTTCTTAACTATTAGCTTTTTTAAAAAAAAATCTTTTCTTATCTTTTCATATTAGGGAAGAAATAGGCACATGGATTCACAAGCGGAGGTATTGGGTGCGCAGGTGCTTGGGAGTACAGATTCAAGCAATACCAAAGGTAATAAGATACTTCTCCTTAATTATATATGTAAATTTCCTTTTCCTTATATATTGGCAGTAATCAATAATGTGTATATATAACTGTTATTCTTTTTATGTAATTGTGTCAGCTTCTTCTTCATCTAAAAAAAGAGGCATTACTAGGGGGGTTTCTTTACTTGTGCCACCTGATAGGAAAAAAGTCCTAAAGACGAATGAATTCGGGCAACCGAATGAGGACTGTTCCGATCACAGGGACTTTGCATCGCATGTCGGTGTCCTCACCCGTTCTCATATCCCGATCATATACCTGGACTTTCGCCAAGTGCCTCATGAATAAATTCATATGGTCACAGAAAGATTGTCACAGTTTTATGAGTTTGAGGGTCAAAGTTGGGCTGCAAGTCTTGATTACGTTACAAAACGCATCAATGAAGCGTGGAGGAATTACAAGAGAAGATTGACTGCAAAATATATTACAAACAAGGATCCTATTGCTGTAAGAGATGGTCCTGCCCCCCCAGGTATCCCTATGGAGGATTGGAAGGCCTTCGTGGATCAACGTACTACCGAGGAATTCAAGAGGGTAAGCGCAAGGAATAAAGTCAATCGGGCTAAGCTAAAAGGACTTGCGTGTCTTGGGAGGCACAGCATGGCTGTTACTCGCCATAAGATGGTATGTATTTAAAAATAGATATTATAGTTTAAAATTGAATTTAAATTTGAATTATCATTCATCTAAATCTATTAATGATGTGTATTTCAATGATATATAATGTGCCAAAGGCGATGGAGAAGAATCTTACCTCTGATGTCGAGAAAGGTAGATGTGAAGTCTTCTTAAGAGCCCATACAAGAAAGGACAAAGTTGTCCAATATCCTGAACTTGCTGTAAGTGTATCCCTCGTACCACTAACTAGTACCCTTGTAAAAAGCCTAAGTATAAATTTGAATTATATTGCATTCATTTGTATTTTTTCACAGGAAAAACTAGATGAGCTCTATAGTAGCAATCCTGCTTCTAGGATGACCGACATGGATGATGCCCTTACAGAGGTAGTAATAAAATTTGAAAATTAGTAGAGTTTTATGGTAATTATGAATATCCTAATAACTTAATTTACAATGTTTTACAGTTGGTTGGGTCTGACAATAGAGGGCGAATGCGGGGTCTAGGTTGCTCAATAAGCAAGGTCGGACTGAAGAAGTCAGCCCCTGCTCGTTCAAAGGTAGAGAATGTGACAAAAGAAAAAGAGAGCGTAACTCAAGAGTTATCTCAGGTGAAGAAAAAATTGGATGGTATGACCCAAGATATAGTTGAGATGAAGAAAACATTGGTTGATATGCAGAAAGATAGACAGTATACTCAAAATCTCTCATCACCAACAGTCGCTAAATCTACTCAGGCGTCGTCGGTATGCAAGTATAAATTTTTTACTATAATGAGCTTACAATTATATTATAAACGCTAACAATACTAATGCCATTTTATGTGTAAATGTAGCCGGATATTATATATATCGGTAAGAGATGCGACTTGCTTGGTTTTGGAAAACGTGGTGTAGTTGCTCGTGGTGAAGTACACGAAGTTAATCCAAATGCAACTGTCCATTGCGAGCCGTTGGAGGATGGAGCTTTTGTTATTGTCCTGACTGAGGTTATACAACCTCACGCTCCTTTGTGGAAAGAAGATGGGTTCGCATCTACACTTGGAGAGGCCGGTCCAGGATCATTTGTGCAATGGGGGAAAGAGGCTTTGAGAATTCAATAATTTGAACAAATTTGGTACTGTATAATTGAACATGTGTTGTGTGCATTTTGAACTCAATTTAAACTTGTTGTGTGCATTTTGAACTAATTTTGAACTTGTTGTGTGCATTTTGAACTAATTTGGCACTTGTTTTTTTATTTCTTTTAATATTGAATGAATTTTGTACTCTATATTTGAACGTATTTATAGTCTTAGGCTCCATTTGGTCATCACATTAGTATTTATAAAAACATTTTTTTTTGAAAACCAAATGGAGCCTAAGCTCTTTTTTAACTCCGCCAATGCAACTCCTTGCATTGCTGGTCCCAAGCCCGGGTAAAGGAGGAGGGAGAAGGGCTTTAGAATAAATCGTCAACTATGGAGGAGATCTTGAAAATGCAGTGAGTATCTCTGGTTTTATAGTTTTACTTGTACATTCCTATAATGATTACTCAAGCATGACGGTTATGCGCATTCTTTCAGGTGGATGTTGCATGTGGGAGGGTTGGAGCTGCATATTTCAGATTCAAGTATCTGGTACGTCTCTTGTCAAGAATGCACATGTGTAGTTCATTAAACAGTACATTATGTGATATCATGTGCATGATATCTATGTTGTAATTTCCCTCATGTATTTTGCTTAAAATCCATGTTTATGTATGATTCTCATGCATTGACATGGATTTGAGCTAAAAAAGATCGAAATAGAAAATTTGAAAAAACAGGGGAGATTTTCTTTTATAAAGTAAGTATTTGGGACCAAGTGGTTACGTATTTGCTCCATTAAATTTGCTCGAAATTAATGGAGCAGCCGATGTGCGTCGGAGCTATCCGGATGAGCGGGGTCCTGGAAGGTGGGAACCATTTATGACCATGATGAAGCTGTCCATTTCCTATGGACAGCGTTGGAGGGGCCTGTCCATTTGGATAGGCCGTGTTTATGTATTTGATCGAAATTAATGGAGCAGTCCCGGATGTGCGTCGGAGCTATTCGGAAGAGCGGGGTTCCCTGGAAAGAGGGAACCGCTATTATGACCATGATGAAGCTGTCCATTTTTTATGGACAACATTGGAAGGGGCCTGGCATTTGCGTCGGATGGCCTTGTTTATATCTGTATTTGCTTTGCAGGGACCATACCCTTAACCTTTCTCAATTCCCTAAACTTAAACCTACACCTAATCCTAATCGTAACTCCCTAACCTAAACCTATCTTTAAACTTGAAAACCCAAACATAAACCCGACCCCGAACCCAAACTCGATATCCTAAACCTAAACCTTAACCTATTCTCAATTCCCTAAACCTATGTCTTATAACCTAAACCTAAACCTAAACCTTAACTTAGACCTATAACCTATATCCTAAACCAAAACCCATGACCTAAAATCTTAACCTATAACCTAAACCAAAACCTATACTTAAACCTATAACCTAAACCTGAACATATAACCTTAACCTAAAACCTAAAACCTAAACCTAAACCTATAACCCAAATGTATTCTCAATTCCCTAAACTTAAACCTACACCTAATCCTAATCGTAACTCCCTAACCTAAACCTATCTTTAAACTTGAAAACCCAAACATAAACCCGACCCCGAACCCAAACCCGATTTCCTAAACCTAAACCTTAACCTATTCTCAATTCCCTAAACCTATGTCTTATAACCTAAACCTAAACCTAAACCTAAACCTTAACTTATACCTATAACCTATATCCTAAACCAAAACCCATGACCTAAAATCTTAACCTATAACCTAAACCTCAACCTTAACTTAAACCTATAACCTAAACTTGAACATATAACCTTAACCTAAAACCTAAAACCTAAACCTAAACCTATAACCTAAATGTATTCTCAATTCCCTAAACCTCAACTTACACCTAATCCTAATCGTAACTCCCTAGCCTAAACCTATATTTAAACTTGAAAACCCAAACATAAACCCGACCCCTAACCCAAACCCAATTTCCTAAACCTAAACCTCAACCTATTCTCAATTCCCTAAACCTATGTCTTATAACCTAAACCTAAACCTAAACCTAAACCTTAACTTATACCTATAACCTATATCCTAAACCAAAATCCATGACCTAAAATCTTAACCTATAACCTAAACCTCAACCTTAACTTAAACTTATAACCTAAACCTGAACATATAACCAATCTTTAAACTTGAAAACCCAAACATAAACCCGACCTCGAACCCAAAACCGGTTTCCTAAACCTAAACCAAGACCTATAACCAAAACCTATAACCAAAACCCAAACCGACACCTAAACCTAAACCTAAACCTAAACCCTAACCTAAACCTATAACCAAAACCCAAACCGACACCTAAACCTAAACCTAAACCTAAACCTATAACCTAACCTCAACCTAGACCTAAACTTAAACCTATAGCCTAAACTCAAATCCCTAAACCTAAACCTAAACCTAAACCTAAACCTAAACCTAAACCTATAGCCTAAACTCAAATCCCTAAACCTTAACCTAGACCTAGACCTAAACCTAAACCTAAACCTAAACCTATAGCCCAAACTCAATTCCCTAAACCTTAACCTAGACCTAGACCTAAACCTAAACCTATAGCCTAAACTCAATTCCCTAAACCTCAACCTAGACCTAATCCTAAACCTAAACCTAAACACAATTCCCTAAACCTTAACCTATAACCTAACCTAAACCTATAACCAAAACCCAAACCGACAACTAAACCTAAACCTGAACCTAAACCTATAACCTAACCTCAACCTAGACCTAAACTTAAACTTATAGCCTAAACTCAAATCCCAAAACCTTAACCTAGACCTAGACCTAAACTTAAACCTAAACCTATAGCCCAAACTCAATTCCCTAAACCTTAACCTAGACCTAGACCTAAACCTAAACCTATAGCCTAAACTCAATTCCCTAAACCTCAACCTAAACCTAAACCTAAACCTATAGCCTAAACTCAATTCCCTAAACCACAACCTAGACCTAATCCTAAACCTAAACCTAAACTCAAATCCCTAAACCTTAACCTATAACCTAACCTAAACCTATAACCAAAACCCAAACCGACACCTAAACCTAAACCTAAACCTAAACCTACAACCTAACCTCAACCTAGACCAAAACTTAAACCTATAGCCTAAACTCAAATCCCTAAACCTTAACCTAGACCTAGACCTAAACCTAAACCTATAGCCTAAACTCAATTCCCTAAACCTCAACCTAAACCTAAACCTAAACCTATAACCTAAACTCAATTCCCTAAACCTCAACCTAGACCTAATCCTAAACCTATAACCAAAACCCAAACCGACACCTAAACCTAATCCTAAACCTAAACCTATAACCTAACATCAACCTAGACCTAAGCTTAAACCTATAGCCTAAACTCAAATCCCTAAACCTTAACCTAGACCTAGACTTAAACCTAAACCTATAGCCTAAACTCAATTCCCTAAACCTCAACCTAAACCTAAACTTAAACCTATAGCCTAAACTCAAATCCCTAAACCTTAACCTAGACCTAGACCTAAACCTAAACCTAAACCTATAGCCCAAACTCAATTCCCTAAACCTTAACCTAGACCTAGACCTAAACCTAAACCTATAGCCTAAACTCAATTCCCTAAACCTCAACCTAAACCTAAACCTAAACCTATAGCCTAAACTCAATTCCCTAAACCTCAACCTAGACCTAATCCTAAACCTAAACCTAAACTCAAATCCCTAAACCTTAACCTATAACCTAACCTAAACCTATAACCAAAACCCAAACCGACACCTAAACCTAAACCTAAACCTAAACCTATAACCTAACCTCAACCTAGACCTAAACTTAAACCTATAGCCTAAACTCAAATCCCTAAACCTTAACCTAGACCTAGACCTAAACCTAAACCTAAACCTATAGCCCAAACTCAATTCCCTAAACCTTAACCTAGACCTAGACATAAACCTAAACCTATAGCCTAAACTCAATTCCCTAAACCTCAACCTAAACCTAAACCTAAACCTATAACCTAAACTCAATTCCCTAAACCTCAACCTAGACCTAATCCTAAACCTATAACCAAAACCCAAACCGACACCTAAACCTAAACCTAAACCTAAACCTATAACCTAACATCAACCTAGACCTAAGCTTAAACCTATAGCCTAAACTCAAATCCCTAAACCTTAACCTAGACCTAGACTATAAACTCAATTCCCTAAACCTCAACCTAAACCTAAACTAAACCTAAACCTATAGCCTAAAAACAAATCCCTAATTCTCAAATCCCAAAAACCTAAACCTTAACCCTAAACCTAAACTTAAACCTATAGCCTAAACTCAAATCCCTAAACCTTAACCTAAGACCTCAACCTAGACCTAATCCTAAACCTAAACCTAAACTCCATCCCCTAAAGCCCAAACTCAATTCCCTAAACCTTAACCTAGCCCTAGACCAAAACCTAACCTAAACTCCATTCCCTAAACCTCAACCTAAACCTACCCCTAATCTAAACATAAAAACCTAAACCTAAACCTAGACCTATTAATAAACCTAAACATAAACTCAAATCCCTAAACCTTAACCTATAACCTATAAGCCTAAACTCAATTCCCTAAACCTAAACCTAAACCTAGACCTATAACCTAACCTCAACCTAACCCTAAACCTAAGTGTAGCCTCAAATCCCTAAACCTTAACCTATTCCCTAAACCTTAACCTATAAACCTAAACCTATACTCAATTCCCTATAACCAAAACCCAAACCGACACCTAAATCCTAGACCTAGACCATAAACCTAAACCTATCAACCAATTCCCTAAACCTCAACCTAAACCTAAACCTAAACCTATAACTTAAACTCAATTCCCTATAATCAACCTAGACCTATAAAGCCTAACCAAAACCTCAAATCCACCTAAACCTTAAACCTAAGACCAAGACCTAAAACCTAAACCCTTAAACCTATATCCTAAACTCAAACCTAAACCTTAACCTAGACCTAAGACTTAAACTTAAACCTATAGCCTATACTAAATCCCTAAATTCCCTTAAACCAGACCTAAACTAAACCTATAATACCTATAAGCCTAAACTCGATTCCACTAAACTAGGCAAATAAACTTCAAACCTAAACCTATATACCTATAACCTAATTCCACTAAACCTATAAACCTACCTATAAACCTAAACCTAAACTCAACCTAAACCTCAACCTAGACCTAAACTCCTAAACCTATAACCAAAACCCGACCGACACCTACCTAAACCTAAACCTAAACCTATAACCTAACCTCAAAACCTAAGCTTAAACCTATAGCCTAAACTCAATTCCATAACGGAAACCTAACCCAGATCTAGACTTAAACTTAAACCTATACCTAAACTCAAATCCCTAAACCTTAAACCTAAAACTAAACCATACCTAAACCTAGCCTTATAACTCAATTCCACAAACCTTAACCTAGACCTAACCTAAACCTAAACCTAAACCTATAGCCCAAACTCAATACCCACAATTCCCTAAACCTTAACTAGACCTAAGACCTAAACCTAAACCTATAGCCTAAACTCAATTCCCTAAACCTAACCTATAAAACCTAAAAACCTAAACCTATAGCCTAAACTCAATTCCCTAAACCTTCACCTAAACTAGACCTAAACCTAAACCTATAACTAAACTCAATTCCTAAAAACCTAAACTAAACTAAACTATCAAATCCCTAAACCTTAACCTATAACCTAACCTAAACCTATAACTTTAAACCCAAACCGACACCTAAACCTAAACCTAAACCTAAACCTATACCTAACCTAAACCATCTAACCTAGACCTAAACTTAAACCTATAGCCTAAACTCAAATCCCTAAACCTTAAACCTTAACCTAGACCTAGACTAAACCTAAACCTAAACCTAAACCTATAGCCTAAACTCAATTCCCTAAACCTTAACCTAGACCTAGACCTAAACTTAAACCTATAGCCTACCTCAACTAAACCTAAACCTCAACCTAAACCTCAACCTAAACCTAAACCTAAACCTATAACCACTCAATTCCCTAAACCTAAACCTAGCCTAATCCTAAACCTATAACCTAAACCTCAAACCTAACCTAGACCTAACCTAAACCTAAACCTATAAGCCTATAACTAACCTAAACCTAGACCTAAGCTTAAACCTATAGCCTAAACTCAATTCTAAACCTAAACCTTAATCCTAACCTAAACCTCGACTCCCTAAACCTTAAACCTATAGACTAACCTAAACCTAAAAACCCAAACCTAAACAAACATAAAACCTAAACCTATTACCTAACCTCAACCTAGACCTAAACCTTAAACTATAGCCTAAACTAAACTCAAATCCCTAAACCTTAACCTAGACCTGAGACCTAAACCTAAACCTAAACCTATAGCCCAAACTCAATTCCCTAAACCTTAACCTAGACCTAGACCTAAACCTAAACCTATAGCCTATAGCCTAAACTATAAATAAACCTCCCTCCCTCTACCAACTCAAATCCCTAAACCTTAAACCTAACCTAACCTAAACCTATAGACTCAACCTAAACCTATAACCTAAACTCAATTCCCTAACCTCAACCTAGACCTATAAACTATACCTTAACCTAGACCTAATCCTAACCTAAACCTAACTTAAACCTATAGCCCACTAAAAACCATAACCTCAAATCCCTAAACCTTAACCTAGACCTAAACATAAGACCTATAGCCTAAACTCAATTCCCTAACCTACCTAAACCTAAACCCTAAACTATAACCTAAACTTCCCTAAAACTATAACCAAAACCCAAACCGACACCTAAACCTAAACCTAAACCTAAACCACCTAACCTCAAAACCTAAGCTTAAAAAGCTAAACTAAACTCGACTTAACCTAGACCTAACCTAAACTTAAACAGCCTAAACCAATTCAAACTAAACCTAGACACTAAACTTAAACCTAAGCTAAACTCAAATCTAAACCTAACCTAACCTAGACCTAGACTTAAACCTAAACCTATATAACTCAAAAACTTAACTAGACTCTCAAATCAGCCCTACTCTCAAAAACCTCAGACCTAAACCTAAACCTAAACCTATAGCCTAAACTCAACCTAAACCTCAACCTAGACCTAATCCTAAACTAAACCTAAACTCAAAAACCTCAACCTAGACCTAAACCTTAACCTATAGCCTAAACCTCAAATCCCTACCTTAACCTAGACCTAGACCCAAACCGACACCTAAACTAAACCTACCTAAACCTATAATATTCTCAAATCCCTCAACCTAACCTAGACCTAAACTTAAACTTAAACTTACCTATAAACTAAAACCTCAACCCAGACCTAGACCTAAACCTAAACTTAAACCTATAGCCTAAACCAAATCCCTAAACCTTAACCTAGACCTAAACCTAAACCTAAACCTATAGCCTAAACTCAATTCCCTAAACCTTAACCTAGACCTAGACCTAAACCTAAACCTATAGCCTAAACTCAATTCCCTAAACCTCAACCTAGACCTAAACCTAAACCTATAACCTAAACTCAATTCCCTAAACCTCAACCTAGACCTAATCCTAAACCTATAACCAAAACCCAAACCGACACCTAAACCTAAACCTAAACCTAAACCTATAACCTAACCTCAACCTAGACCTAAGCTTAAACCTATAGCCTAAACTCAAATCCCTAAACCTTAACCTAGACCTAGACTTAAACCTAAACCTATAGCCTAAACTCAATTCCCTAAACCTCAACCTAAACCTAAACCTAAACCTATAGCCTAAACTCAAATCCCTAAACCTTAACCTAGACCTAGACCTAAACCTAAACCTAAACCTATAACCTAAACTCAATTCCCTAAACCTCAACCTAGACCTAAACCTAAACCTATAGCCTAAACTCAAATCCCTAAAACCTTAACCTATAACCCCAAACCTCAAACTTAACTTAAACCTAAACCTAAACCTATAGCCTAAACTCAATTCCCTAAACCTCAACCTAGACCTAATCCTAAACCTAAACCTAAACTCAAATCCCTAAACCTTAACCTATAACCTATCCTAAACCTATAACCAAAACCCAAACCGACACCTAAACCTAAACCTAAACCTAAACCTATAACCTAACCTCAACCTAGACCTAAGCTTAAACCTATAGCCTAAACTCAAATCCCTAAACCTTAACCTAGACCTAGACTTAAACCTAAACCAATAGCATAAACTCAATTCCCTAAACCTCAACCTAGACCTAGACCTAAACCTAAACCTAAACCTATAGCCTAAACTCAATTTCCCAAACCTCAACCTAAACCTAAACCTATAGCCTAAACTCAATTCCCTAAACCTCAACCTAGACCTAATCCTAAACCTAAACCTAAACTCAATTCCCTAAACCTTAACCTATAACCTAACCTAAACCTATAACCAAAACCCAAACCGACACCTAAACCTAAACCTAAACCTAAACCTATAACCTAACCTCAACCTAGACCTAAACTTAAACCTATAGCCTAAACTCAAATCCCTAAACCTTAACCTAGACCTAGACATAAACAAAAACCTATAGCCTAAACTAAACCTTAACCTAGACCTAGACCTAAACCTAAACCTATAGCCTAAACTCAATTCCCTAAACCTCAACCTAAACCTAAACCTAAACCTATAACCTAAACTCAATTCCCTAAACCTCAACCTAGACCTAATCCTAAACCTATAACCAAAACCCAAACCGACACCTAAACCTAAACCTAAACCTAAACCTATAACCAAACCTCAAACTAGACCTAAGCTTAAACCTATAGCCTAAACTCAAATCCCTAAACCTTAACCTAGACCTAGACTTAAACTTAAACCTATAGCCTAAACTCAATTCCCTAAACCTCAACCTAGACCTAAACTTAAACCTATAGCCTAAACTTAAATCCCTAAACCTTAACCTAGACCTAGACCTAAACCTAAACCTAAACCTATAGCCCAAACCTCAAACCTAACCCTAAACCTTAACCTAGACCTAGACCTAAACCTAAACCTATAGCCTAAACTCAATTCCCTAAACCTCAACCTAAACCTAAACCTAAACCTATAGCCTAAACTCAATTCCCTAAACCTCAACCTAGACCTAATCCTAAACCTAAACCTAAACTCAAATCCCTAAACCTTAACCTATAACCTAACCTAAACCTATAACCAAAACCCAAACCGACACCTAAACCTAAACCTAAACCTAAACCTATAACCTAACCTCAACCTAGACCTAAGCTTAAACCCATATCCTAAACTCAAATCCCTAAACCTTAACCTAGACCTAGACCTAAACCTAAACCTATAGCCTAAACTCAATTCCCTAAACCTCAACCTAAACCTAAACTTAAACCTATAGCCTAAACTCAAATCCCTAAACCTTAACCTAAACCTAAACCTAAACCTATAGCCCAAACTCAATTCCCTAAACCTTAACCTAGACCTAGACCTAAACCTAAACCTATAGCCTAAACTCAATTCCCTAAACCTTAACCTAGACCTAGACCTAAACCTAAACCTATAGCCTAAACTCAAATCCCTAAACCTTAACCTAGACCTAGACCTAAACCTAAACCTATAGCCTAAACTCAAATCCCTAAACCTTAACCTAGACCTAGACCTAAACCTAAACCTATAGCCCAAACTCAATTCCCTAAACCTCAACCTAAACCTAAACTTAAACCTATATCCTAAACTCAAATCCCTAAACCTTAACCTAGACCTAGACCTAAACCTAAACCTAAACCTATAGCCCAAACTCAAATCCCTAAACCTTAACCTAGACCTAGACCTAAACCTAAACCTATAGCCTAAACTCAATTCCCTAAACCTCAACCTAAACCTAAACCTAAACCTATAGCCTAAACTCAATTCCCTAAACCTCAACCTAGACCTAATCCTAAACCAAAACCTAAACTCAAATCCCTAAACCTTAACCTATAACCTATCCTAAACCTATAACCAAAACCCAAACCGACACCTAAACCTAAACCTAAACCTAAACCTATAACCTAACCTCAACCTAGACCTAAGCTTAAACCTATAGCCTAAACTCAAATCCCTAAACCTTAACCTAGACCTAGACTTAAACCTAAACCAATAGCATAAACTCAATTCCCTAAACCTCAACCTAGACCTAGACCTAAACCTAAACCTAAACCTATAGCCCAAACTCAATTCCCTAAACCTTAACCTAGACCTAGACCTAAACCTAAACCTATAGCCTAAACTCAATTCCCTAAACCTCAACCTAAACCTAAACCTAAACCTATAGCCTAAACTCAATTCCCTAAACCTCAACCCAGAGTTACTCCTAAACCTAAACCTAAACTCAAATCCCTAAACCTTAACCTATAACCTAACCTAAACCTATAACCAAAACCCAAACCGACACCTAAACCTAAACCTAAACCTAAACCTATAACCTAACCTCAACCTAGACCTAAACTTAAACCTATAGCCTAAACTCAAATCCCTAAACCTTAACCTAGACCTAGACCTAAACCTAAACCTAAACCTATAGCCCAAACTCAATTCCCTAAACCTTAACCTAGACCTAGACCTAAACCTAAACCTATAGCCTAAACTCAATTCCCTAAACCTCAACCCAGAGTTACTCCTAAACATAAACCTAAACTCAAATCCCTAAACCTTAACCTATAACCTAACCTAAACCTATAACCAAAACCCAAACCGACACCTAAACCTAAACCTAAACCTAAACCTATAACCTAACCTCAACCTAGACCTAAACTTAAACCTATAGCCTAAACTCAAATCCCTAAACCTTAACCTAGACCTAGACCTAAACCTAAACCTAAACCTATAGCCCAAACTCAATTCCCTAAACCTTAACCTAGACCTAGACCTAAACCTAAACCTATAGCCTAAACTCAATTTCGTAAACCTCAACCTAAACCTAAACCTAAACCTATAGCCTAAACTCAATTCCCTAAACCTCAACCTAGACCTAATCCTAAACCAAAACCTAAACTCAATTCCCTAAACCTTAACCTATAACCTAACCTAAACCTATAACCAAAAACCAAACCGACACCTAAACCTAAACCTAAACCTAAACCTATAACCTAACCTCAACCTAGACCTAAACTTAAACCTATAGCCTAAACTCAAATCCCTAAACCTTAACCTAGACCTAGACCTAGACCTAAACCTAAACCTATAGCCCAAACTCAATTCCCTAAACCTTAACCTAGACCTAGACCTAAACCTAAACCTATAGCCTAAACTCAATTCCCTAAACCTCAACCTAAACCTAAACCTAAACCTATAACCTAAACTCAATTCCCTAAACCTCAACCTAGACCTAATCCTAAACCTATAACCAAAACCCAAACCGACCCCTAAACCTAAACCTAAACCTAAACCTATAACCTAACCTCAACCTAGACCTAAGCTTAAACCTATAGCCTAAACTCAAATCCCTAAACCTTAACCTAGACCTAGACTTAAACCTAAACCTATAGCCTAAACTCAATTCCCTAAACCTCAACCTAAACCTAAACCTAAACCTAAACCTATAGCCTAAACTCAATTCCCTAAACCTTAACCTAGACCTAGACCTAAACCTAAACCTATAGCCTAAACTCAAATCCCTAAACCTTAACCTAGACCTAGACCTAAACCTAAACCTATAGCCTAAACTCAAATCCCTAAACCTTAACCTAGACCTAGACCTAAACCTAAACCTATAGCCCAAACTCAATTCCCTAAACCTCAACCTAAACCTAAACTTAAACCTATATCCTAAACTCAAATCCCTAAACCTTAACCTAGACCTAGACCTAAACCTAAACCTAAACCTATAGCCCAAACTCAAATCCCTAAACCTTAACCTAGACCTAGACCTAAACCTAAACCTATAGCCTAAACTCAATTCCCTAAACCTCAACCTAAACCTAAACCTAAACCTATAGCCTAAACTCAATTCCCTAAACCTCAACCTAGACCTAATCCTAAACCTAAACCTAAACTCAAATCCCTAAACCTTAACCTATAACCTATCCTAAACCTATAACCAAAACCCAAACCGACACCTAAACCTAAACCTAAACCTAAACCTATAACCTAACCTCAACCTAGACCTAAACTTAAACCTATAGCCTAAACTCAAATCCCTAAACCTTAACCTAGACCTAGACCTAAACCTAAACCTAAACCTATAGCATAAACTCAATTCCCTAAACCTCAACCTAGACCTAGACCTAAACCTAAACCTAAACCTATAGCCTAAACTCAATTTCCCAAACCTCAACCTAAACCTAAACCTAAACCTATAGCCTAAACTCAATTCCCTAAACCTCAACCAAGACCTAATCCTAAACCAAAACCTAAACTCAATTCCCTAAACCTTAACCTATAACCTAACCTAAACCTATAACCAAAACCCAAACCGACACCTAAACCTAAACCTAAACCTAAACCTATAACCTAACCTCAACCTAGACCTAAACTTAAACCTATAGCCTAAACTCAAATCCCTAAACCTTAACCTAGACCTAGACCTAAACCTAAACCTAAACCTAAACCTATAGCCCAAACTCAATTCCCTAAACCTTAACCTAGACATAGACCTAAACCCAAACCTATAGCCTAAACTCAATTCCTTAAACCTCAACCTAAACCTAAACCTAAACCTATAACCTAAACTCAATTCCCTAAACCTCAACCTAGACCTAATCCTAAACCTATAACCAAAACCCAAACCGACACTTAAACCTAAACCTAAACCTAAACCTATAACCAAACCTCAAACTAGACCTAAGCTTAAACCGATAGCCTAAACTCAAATCCCTAAACCTTAACCTAGACCTAGACGTAAACTTAAACCTATAGCCTAAACTCAATTCCCTAAACCTCAACCTAGACCTAAACTTAAACCTATAGCCTAAACTTAAATCCCTAAACCTTAACCTAGACCTAGACCTAAACCTAAACCTAAACCTATAGCCCAAACTCAATTCCCTAAACCTTAACCTAGACCTAGACCTAAACCTAAACCAATAGCCTAAACTCAATTCCCTAAACCTCAACCTAAACCTAAACCTAAACCTATAGCCTAAACTCAATTCCCTAAACCTCAACCTAGACCTAATACTAAACCTAAACCTAAACTTAAATCCCTAAACCTTAACCTATAACCTATTCTAAACCTATAACCAAAACCCAAACCGACACCTAAACCTAAACCTAAACCTAAACCTATAACCTAACCTCAACCTAGACCTAAACTTAAACCTATAGCCTAAACTCAAATCCCTAAACCTTAACCTAGACCTAGACCTAAACCTAAACCTAAACCAATAGCCCAAACTCAATTCCCTAAACCTTAACCTAGACCTAGACCTAAACCTAAACCTATAGCCTAAACTCAATTCCCTAAACCTCAACCTAAACCTAAACCTAAACCTACAACCTAAACTCAATTCCCTAAACCTCAACCTAGACCTAATCCTAAACCTATAACCAAAACCCAAACCGACACCTAAACCTAAACCTAAACCTAAACCTATAACCTAAC
The DNA here is from genome assembly GCF_029962835.1 of Magnolia sinica. NCBI lineage: Eukaryota > Viridiplantae > Streptophyta > Magnoliopsida > Magnoliales > Magnoliaceae > Magnolia > Magnolia sinica. The sequence continues at coordinate 35,154,541 of NC_080591.1, read as the reverse complement.
CTCAACCTAGACCTAAGCTTAAACCTATAGCCTAAACTCAAATCCCTAAACCTTAACCTAGACCTAGACTTAAACCTAAACCTATAGCCTAAACTCAATTCCCTAAACCTTAACCTAAACCTAAACTTAAACCTATAGCCTAAACTCAAATCCCTAAACCTTAACCTAGACCTAGACCTAAACCTAATCCTAAACCTATAGCCCAAACTCAATTCCCTAAACCTTAACCTAGACCTAGACCTAAACCTAAACCTATAGCCTAAACTCAATTTCCTAAACCTCAACCTAAACCTAAACCTAAACCTATAGCCTAAACTCAATTCCCTAAACCTCAACCTAGACCTAATCCTAAACCTAAACCTAAACTCAATTCCCTAAACCTTAACCTATAACCTAACCTAAACCTATAACCAAAACCCAAACCGACACCTAAACCTAAACCTAAACCTAAACCTATAACCTAACCTCAACCTAGACCTAAACTTAAACCTATAGCCTAAACTCAAATCCCTAAACCTTAACCTAGACCTAGACCTAAACCTAAACCTAAACCTATAGCCCAAACTCAATTCCCTAAACCTTAACCTAGACCTAGACCTAAACCTAAACCTATAGCCTAAACTCAATTCCCTAAACCTCAACCTAAACCTAAACCTAAACCTATAACCTAAACTCAATTCCCTAAACCTAAACCTAGACCTAATCCTAAACCTATAACCAAAACCCAAACCGACACCTAAACCTAAACCTAAACCTAAACCTATAAGCTAACCTCAACCTAGACCTAAGCTTAAACCTATAGGCTTAACTAAAATCCCTAAACCTTAACCTAGACCGAGACTTAAACTTAAACCTATAGCCTAAACTCAATTCCCTAAACCTCAACCTAAACCTAAACTTAAACCTATAGCCTAAACTCAAATCCCTAAACCTTAACCTAGACCTAGACCTAAACCTAAACCTAAACCTATAGCCCAAACTCAATTCCCTAAACCTTAACCTAGACCTAGACCTAAACCTAAACCTATAGCCTAAACTCAATTCCCTAAACCTCAACCTAAACCTAAACCTAAACCTATAGCCTAAACTCAATTCCCTAAACCTCAACCTAGACCTAAACCTAAACCTAAACCTAAACTCAAATCCCTAAACCTTAACCTATAACCTAACCTAAACCTATAACCAAAACCCAAACCGACACCTAAACCTAAACCTAAACCTAAACCTATAACCTAACCTCAACCTAGACCTAAACTTAAACCTATAGCCTAAACTCAAATCCCTAAACCTTAACCTAGACCTAGACCTAGACCTAAACCTAAACCTATAGCCCAAACTCAATTCCCTAAACCTTAACCTAGACCTAGACCTAAACCTAAACCTATAGCCTAAACTCAATTCCCTAAACCTCAACCTAAACCTAAACCTAAACCTATAACCTAAACTCAATTCCCTAAACCTCAACCTAGACCTAATCCTAAACCTATAACCAAAACCCAAACCGACACCTAAACCTAAACCTAAACCTAAACCTATAACCTAACCTCAACCTAGACCTAAGCTTAAACCTATAGCCTAAACTCAAATCCCTAAACCTTAACCTAGACCTAGACTTAAACTTAAACCTATAGCCTAAACTCAATTCCCTAAACCTCAACCTAAACCTAAACTTAAACCTATAGCCTAAACTCAAATCCCTAAACCTTAACCTAGACCTAGACCTAAACCTAAACCTAAACCTATAGCCCAAACTAAATTCCCTAAACCTTAACCTAGACCTAGACCTAAACCTAAACCTATAGCCTAAACTCAATTCCCTAAACCTCAACCTAAACCTAAACCTAAACCTATAGCCTAAACTCAATTCCCTAAACCTCAACCTAGACCTAAACCTAAACCTAAACCTAAACTCAAATCCCTAAACCTTAACCTATAACCTAACATAAACCTATAACCAAAACCCAAACCGACACCTAAACCTAAACCTAAACCTAAACCTATAACCTAAGCTCAACCTAGACCTAAACTTAAACCTATAGCCTAAACTCAAATCCCTAAACCTTAACCTAGACCTAGACCTAGACCTAAACCTAAACCTATAGCCCAAACTCAATTCCCTAAACCTTAACCTAGACCTAGACCTAAACCTAAACCTATAGCCTAAACTCAATTCCCTAAACCTCAACCTAAACCTAAACCTAAACCTATAACCTAAACTCAATTCCCTAAACCTCAACCTAGACCTAATCCTAAACCTATAACCAAAACCCAAACCGACACCTAAACCTAAACCTAAACCTAAACCTATAACCTAACCTCAACCTAGACCTAAGCTTAAACCTATAGCCTAAACTCAAATCCCTAAACCATAACCTAGACCTAGACTTAAACCTAAACCTATAGCCCAAACCCAATTCCCTAAACCTCAACCTAAACCTAAACCTAAACCTATAGCCTAAACTCAATTCCCTAAACCTTAACTTAGACCTAGACTTAAACCTAAACCTATAGCCTAAACTCAAATCCCTAAACCTTAACCTAGACCTAGACCTAAACCTAAACCTATAGCCTAAACTCAAATCCCTAAACCTTAACCTAGACCTAGACCTAAACCTCAACCTATAGCCCAAACTCAATTCCCTAAACCTCAACCTAAACCTAAACTTAAACCTATAGCCTAAACTCAAATCCCTAAACCTTAACCTAGACCTAGACCTAAACCTAAACCTAAACCTATAGCCTAAACTCAATTCCCTAAACCTTAACCTAGACCTAGACCTAAACCTAAACCTATAGCCTAAACTCAATTCCCTAAACCTCAACCTAAACCTAAACCTAAACCTATAGCCTAAACTCAATTCCCTAAACCTCAACCTAGACCTAACCCTAAACCTAAACCTAAACTCAAATCCCTAAACCTAAACCAATAACCTAACCTAAACCTATAACCAAAACCCAAACCGACACCTAAACCTAAACCTAAACCTAAACCTATAACCTAACCTCAACCTAGACCTAAACTTAAACCTATAGCCTAAACTCAAATCCCTAAACCTTAACCTAGACCTAGACCTAAACCTAAACCTAAACCTATAGCCCAAACTCAATTCCCTAAACCTTAACCTAGACCTAGACCTAAACCTAAACCTATAGCCTAAACTCAATTCCCTAAACCTCAACCTAAACCTAAACCTAAACCTATAACCTAAACTCAATTCCCTAAACCTCAACCTAGACCTAATCCTAAACCTATAACCAAAACCCAAACCGACACCTAAACCTAAACCTAAACCTAAACCTATAACCTAACCTCAACCTAGACCTAAACCTAAACCTATAGCCTAAACTCAATTCCCTAAACCTCAACCTAGACCTAGACCTAAACCTAAACCTATAGATTAAACTCAATTCCCAAAACCTCAACCTAAACCTAAACCTAAACCTAAACCTATAGCCTAAACTCAATTCCCTAAACCTTAACCTAGACCAAGACTTAAACCTAAACCTATAGCCTAAACTCAATTCCCTAAACCTCAACCTAAACCTAAACCTAAACCTAAACCTAAACTCAAATCCCAAAACCTTAACCTAGACCAAAACCTATAACCTAAACTCATCCCTAAACCTAACCTACACCTAATCCTAAACCTATAACCAAAACCCAAACCGACACCTAAACCTAAACCTAAACCTAAACCTATAACCTAACCTCAACCTAGACCTAAACTTAAACCTATAGCCTAAACTCAAATCCCTAAACCTTAACCTAGACCTAGACCTAAACCTAAACCTAAACCTATAGCCCAAACTCAATTCCCTAAACCTTAACCTAGACCTAGACCTAAACCTAAACCTATAGCCTAAACTCAATTCCCTAAACCTCAACCTAAACCTAAACCTAAACCTATAACCTAAACTCAATTCCCTAAACCTCAACCTAGACCTAATCCTAAACCTATAACCAAAACCCAAACCGACACCTAAACCTAAACCTAAACCTAAACCTATAACCTAACCTCAACCTAAACCTAACTAAACCTATACCTAAACTCAAATCCCTAAACCTTAACCTAGACCTAGACTTAACTAAACCTATAGCCTAAACTCAATTCCCTAAACCTAACCTAACCTAACTTAAACCTAAACCTATAGCCTAAACTCAATTCCCTAAACTCAACCTAGACCTAGACCTAAACCTAAACCTAAACCTATAGCAAACTCAATTCCCTAAACCTTAACCTAGACCTAGACCTAAACCTAAACCTATACCAAACTCAATTCCCTAAACCTCAACCTAAACCTAAACCTAAACCTATACCTAAACTCAATTCCCTAAACCTCAACCTAGATATCCTAAACCTAAACCTAAACTCAAATCCCTAAACCTAACCTATAACCTAACCAAAACCTAGATCCAAAACCCCAACCGACACCTAAACCAAACCCTAAACCTAAACCTATAACCTAACCTCAACTTAAACCTAAACTTAACCTATAGCCTAAACTCAATTCCCTAAACCTTAACCTAGACCTAGACCTAAACCTAAACCTATAACCTAAACTCAATTCCCTAAACCTTAACCTAGACCTAGACCTAAACCTAAACCTATAGCCTAAACTCAATTCCCTAAACCTCAACCTAAACCTAAACCTAAACCTAAAACCTAAACTCAATTCTCTAAACCTCAACCTAGACCTAATCCTAAACCTATAACCAAAACCCAAACCGACACCTAAACCTAAACCTAAACCTAAACCTATAACCTAACCTCAACCTAGACCTAAACTTAAACCTATAGCCTAAACTCAAATCCCTAAACCTTAACCTAGACCTAGACCTAAACCTAAACCTATAGCCTAAACTCAATTCCCTAAACCTTAACCTAAACCTAAACTTAAACCTATAGCTTAAACTCAATTCCCTAAACCTCAACCTAAACCTAAACCTAAACATATAGCCTAAACTCAATTCCCTAAACCTTAACCTAGACCTAGACTTAAACCTAAACATATAGCCTAAACTCAATTCCCTAAACCTCAACCTAGACCTAAACCTAAACCTATAACCTAAACTCAATTCCCTAATCCTCAACCTAGACCTAATCCTAAACCTAAACCTAAACTCAAATCCCTAAACCTTAACCTAGACCTAGACCTAAACCTAAACCTATAGCCTAAACTCAATTCCCTAAACCTCAACCTAAACCTAAACCTAAACCTATAACCTAAACTCAATTCCCTAAACCTCAACCTAGACCTAATCCTAAACCTAAACCTAAACCTAAACTCAAATCCCTAAACCTTAACCTATAACCTAATCTAAATCTATAACCAAAACCCAAACCGACACCTAAACCTAAACCTAAACCTAAACCTATAACCTACACCTTAACTTAAACCTATAGCCTAAACTCAAATCCCTAAACCTTAACCGCTGACCTAGACCTAAACCTAAACCTATAGCCTAAACTCAATTCCCTAAACCTCAACCTAGGCCTAATCCTAAACCTATAACCAAAACCCAAACCGACACCTAAACCTAAACCTAAACCTAAACCTATAACCTAACCTCAACCTAGACCTAAACTTAAACCTATAGCCTAAACTCAATTCGCTAAACCTTAACCTAGACCTAGACCTAAACCTAAACCTATAGCCTAAACTCAATTCCCTAAACCTCAACCTAAACCTAAACCTAAACCTATAACCTAAACTCAATTCCCTAAACCTCAACCTAGACCTAATCCTAAACCTAAACCTAAACTCAATTCCCTAAACCTTAACGTAGACCTAGACCTAAACCTAAACCTATAGCCTAAACTCAATTCCCTAAACCTCAACCTAAACCTAAACCTAAACCTATAGCATAAGCTCAATTCCCTAAACCTTAACCTAGACCTAAACTCAATTCCCTAAGCCTATAGCCTAAACTCAATTCCCTAAACCTCAACCTAGACCTAATCCTAAACCTAAACCTAAACTCAAATCCCTAAACCTTAACCTATAACCTAACCTAAACCTATACTTATAACCTAAAACTATTCCCAAATCCCAAAACCTATTACCTAAACCTAATCTTTCCCTAAACCATAACCCATTCTCAATTCCCTAAAGCTATAACCTATAACCTAAACCTAAACCTAAACATAAATCTAACCTAAACTTATAACCTTTCCTAGAACCTTGAACTTAAACCTAAACTTAAAGCCTAAATGTATTCTCAAATTCTTAAACCCAAACCTACACCTAATCCTAATCTCAACTCCCTAACCTAAACCTAAACTTGAAAGCCCAAACCTAAACCCGATCCCGAACCCAAACCCGATTTCCTAAACCTAAACCTTAACCTGTAATCAAGTTCCCAAAAGCTATAACCTATAACCTAAACCTAAACCTAAACCAAAATCTATAACCTTAACCTAAACCAAACCTAAACCTATAATCATATGGTGAGACCATTTCTTTTGTGTCAATTTTATTCCTCTTTGAGTTTTTTTTTTTTAATTCATTAAGAAAAAAAGTGGTTATATGTGATGCACTTCTTTTACTGTCTTTCTTTTCTCTAATGGGCATTCTAATTTATGAATGACATGACTGTTTGTAGGATGATGGAATATACGAAGCTGCTGAAATTCGGTGAAGTCGAGCACATTTCTCTATTGAAGCCAAAGATTTGTATTTTCAGCATTATTGTATTTGTAACTGTATTTGATTGTAATTGTAATTAATTGAATGAAGGATTGTAATTGTAATTGAATGAATGAAGGATTGTAATTGTAATTGAATGAATGAATGATTGTAATTGAATGTTGATCGACAGTGATAATTGAATGAACAGTGATGAATGAATGAATGATGTAATTGAATGAATGAATGATGTAATTGAATGAATGAAGGATTGAATGAATGAATGATTGTACAGGTGGTATATGAATGAACAGGTGGTAATTGAATGAACAGGTGATTTAATTTTTCAATGTACAAAATAGCTACGGATATTGACCGTAGCCACTAGTCAAACAGGTGTAGCCTTTTTAATTTTGGCATATTGCTACAGACTTGCAGCTACAAATAATATCCGTAGCTGTTTGAAGTTTTTGCTACAGATATAATTGCTATGGATTATATCTGTAGCTATTTACAATATAGCTACGGATTAAATCCGTAGCCAATAATCAGATAGGTGTAGCCTTTTAAATTTTGCCCTATTGCTACGGACTTTCAGCTACAAATATATCTATAGCTATTTTTTTTTTTGCTACAGGGGTAAAGGCTACGGACTTAATCCGTAGCCTTAGGTCTATGGCTATGGATTAAATCCGTAGCCATAGGTTCCAGACCTATCGTTATGGCACCTACGACGACGGTCGTGTTACGGACTAGCTACGGACTTAATCCGTAGCCATAGACCTAAGGCTATCCGTAGCCTTTACCCGTTTTTTTGGTAGTGATCTTTAAAAATAAGTCTGATGAATTAGGTAACATTATAAGAAATAAGGCGAGACTGGTTGTACAAGGGTGCACTCAGATAGAAGGCATCAATTATAATGAAACTTTTGCCCTAGTAGCTCATCTTGAATCTATTAGACTATTCATATCTATTACTTGTTATAAAAATTTTAAAATCTATCAAATGGATGCCAAGAGTGCTTTCTTGAATGGTGGTCTGCGTGAGGAGGTATATGTAGAATAGCCTAAAGGTTTTGAAGACCCTAAACATTCTAACCATGTTTATCATCTGAGAAAGGCACTCTATGGTTTAAAACAAGCTCCCAGGGTATGATACGAAAAGTTGACTAAGTTTCTACTAAGTCATAACTTTGGAATGGGGAGTGTTGATAAGACACTATTTGTAAAAAAATACAATGATCACATTCTAATAGTGCAGATATATGTTGGTGACATTATTTATGGATCTACTTGTGCTAACATGTCTGTTGAGTTTGCAGAATTAATAAAGTCCAAGTTTGAAATAAGCATGGTAGGATAATTGAACTATTTTCTAGGTCTACAAGTGAAACAACTTGCTGATGGGATATTTATCTCCCAAACCAAGTATGCTCTAAACTTGGTAAAAAAATTTGAATTTGAGAGCAGTAAGAGCTTCAATACTCCTATGAGTATGACACTTAAACTCTCTAAGGATTCAACAGGTAAAAGTGTAGATCCTAAGTTGTATCGCAGTATGATGGGTAGTTTATTATATTTAACTGCAAGCTGACCTGATATTGCATTTATCGTAAGAATCTATGCAAGATATCAATCGGACCCTAAAGAGTCCCACCTGATTGCTGTAAAGTACATTTTAAGATATGTCACAAGTTCAGCCACACTTATCCATTGGTATCCTCATGATACTAATGTTTAATTAGCCAGTTATTCGGATGTTGATTGGGTAGGTAATATTGATGACCGCAAGTCTACTAGCAGTGGATGTTTTTATGTTAAGAAGTGTTTAGGTTCTTGGCATAGCAAGAAAAAGAGTTCTGTATTTCTTTCCATAGCCGAGGCTGAGTATATTGCCACCGGTAATGCTTGTACCCAACTTGTGTGGATGAAGAGAATGTTAAGTGATTATGGATTTGTGCAAGATACTATGGTTCTATATTGTGACAATTCTAGCATAATTAACATTTCTAAAAATCTAATTCAGCATTCATGAACTAAGCATATTGACATTAGATATCATTATATTCATGAATTAGTTGAAGATAAGATTATTTCAGTGGATTATATTCAAACAAAAAATCAACTAGTTGACATATTTACAAAGCCGCTTAACAGAAACAGGTTTGCTAAGTTGAAATTGGATATGGGTATGTGCAATATGAATTGAAATATTTATGTTTATTTATAAAATATTGCATGTTTTTATTTTATTTTATTTTTACAAATTTTTTAAATTTCAAAATATGAAAATATGCTGAATTTTCGAGGTGGTTGACCAATCGAGTACACACTCGACCAGTCATGGCACGACATGTCGAGTAAGTACATGACTAGTTGGCCCACTCAAGTTTGGAGGTTTTTATTAGCTAAAAAGCAATTTCTTTTTCATTTGCATTATCTTCCCAACTAGCCCTAGCACGACCGGTAGAACTCACCTTCGATTCCTCCATGGTTAGTGCATGATTTTCAATTTCCTTATAGATTTGAGTTCTTTACACTTCCATTTCTTTGTTTGTGTTGTTTATTTTAAGGTTTATGGTGGTTTGTTGGGTTTTCTAGCTAAAAATATGATTTACTTAAAACCCTTCTTTCACCTCTTACAATCCTTGTATTCCTTATTTTTCTTGTTGCAATGGAGAATAGAGATAAGAAGAAAGGATCTCGTGATCCCTCTTCTTCTCGTTCCACTCCTATCACGGTGCGCCATCTTCGCTCACCCGAAGAACCTAAGTATGTGCAGGATATTCGCTTATGCAATGTGATAGTTGAACGGATAGTTAACACTGATCATTTGGCACCTTTTGGTATTATTCCACTCCTTCAATTTATAGGATGGGATAACATTTTACATTGGGGTGGTCCTGCATACTGTTCCATTGCGCAGACCATGTTTGCTTGCATTAGTGACTTCTCTAATGGGAATCTAACGTTTACCATTACAACCAGAGAAGGTCCTATTGATGTGGACCTTCACTTAATTTATGGTTTAATGGACCTTTCAGTTAATGATGAAGGTATTCCTATTTATACACTTGTAGCAAAACCATCTGAATCTGAGAAAAGAATGCTCACCAGAGTTTTATGCAACATGAATGTGGAATGGAGTTTTGGAAATGCGCTCGCTTCCAAGTTTATGTTACCCAAATACAGGGTTCTGCATCAAATTTTCATTTCTAATGTCTACTTTAGATCTGGTAACAAGACTGACCTCACTACTTTTATGGCTTGTATTCTTCATTTTATTGTTACTGGTGTCTCTGTTTGTTTTCCATCTCTTTTTTGTTACATCATTATTTAGTTCCGTCCCCATTCAAGTCATAGTGATATACCTTTTACCTATCTTATAACTGCACTAGCCACCCATAGTCTTATGGCTTTGCCTGTTGGAGAAGCTCCCATTAACCATCTACCATTCAACAACTCGAACATAAATAAGATGAATCTAAGGTTGGCTTGATGTTGGTGCAGCTGAAGCAACTGAGGAGGAGGATGCTTTGCCTCTAGATGATGTCAATATGGATGACATATTTGATGAGATTGAGTCTGACTCTACGGCTAATCCTGATTTTTAGCCTTCTGACTTTAATGCGTGTTTGCGATCTCTTAAGGAGAAGGTAGAGGGTATGCATGTGTCCCAAGAAACTCAATTTAAATACATACGCAAATATCTTAGGCCCATTAACAAGAGATGACATCAAATAGATCCTTCTATACCTGCTCCTTCCTCTAGTTTAGATTAGTGTTGAATTTCTGATTTGTAATAACTTTTATATTTGGATTTCTCTTGACTCCATATGCGTGGACATGTTTTTAATGGTTATCTTGACAATGTTATGTTATCTTGAACTTACTTCTTACTCTCATTACTCATTTCTCTTATTCTACTCTTATATTTTCATCATTTATATGCTCTTTCCTTTGTCATATTGTGAAAAAAGGGGGAGAATTTGTGTTGGTATGTCTAATTAATGATATATTGGATTCTATGGAGTGGAAGATGTGGAGAAGTGGTTTTTTTTTTGGATCTGTATTTGTTCACATATAGGTACTGCAAGCAATTTCTTCTCTTCTCTTGGATTCTATGGAGTAATGTATTAAGGGGGAGTATTGGTTTGCTGATTTTTGCTAACCAGTTTTTAACTTATGCATGGTTCTTTATTGATCTAACTGGTGCATGATTCTTTATTGATCCAACTGGTGCATGATTCCTTGGTCATGGTTTGTTTTGTCACAAATGACAAAAGGGGAGATTGTAAATGTTATCTTATCTAGCTTCTAGGTTTGTCAAATTTTGTAGTGTCATAACCTCTTGGAATTTGTATCTTATTTAACATTTATTGTAGGATCAACTTCAAGTCATCCTTGCCAATCTTGTCTATATTCAAGTACAAGATCAAGAAGTTCAAGTACAACATCAAGAAGTTCACTTTTAAGAACAAGAAGTTCAAGTACAAGATCAAGAGGTTTAAGAACAAGAAGTTCAAGTACTAGATCAAGTCTTCAAGCTTCAACTACTTCAAGAGAATGATATGTGATGAATCAATCTCATAAGTAAGGTTTGTTTGACCCTAGATTGACCTTAAGATAGGTCATACAATTTGCACTTATATCATAAGTCATTTGATAATTTTATAGATAATTTTTTGACCAGTCTTGGTCATGGTTCGACTAGTCCAGACACTGGCTCGACCAGTCCAAGAATTTTCTTGACCAGTCCAAGGTTTGTTGTGAATTTTCAAAATTTTCTATTGGACCCTCGACCAGTTTTGGAGACTTGCTCGACCAGTCGAGTGAACTGTGATCGACCAGTCGAGCAGGCTTGACTCAAAGTCCAGCAACATTTTTGGGTCCCACTCGACCAATCGAGTGCAGTACTTGACCAGTCGAGTAGGCCACTTAGCCAGTAAAGAAAGCCACTCGACCAGTTGAGTAGCGATCTTATCTTATCGCGGCATAAATTTTGAAATGTTGTTGATCCTTCGACCAGTCGAGCTGACCATTAGGCTAGTTAAGTGAACAATATTTTTGCCTATAAATTGAGGACAATTTTTAGAGTTTTTCAATTCATTCAAAGATATTCAAGTCACAACTCTGAGAAACTTGTCCCCACATTCGAGGAGCTAATTGGTTAGTATTTAAGATTCTTTTAATAGCTTTTTTACCTTTAATTTTGTGACCTCTATTCAATTCTATTTCTTTTGAAAAAGGAATGTTGATTTTACCTGTTTTGAGATAAAAATCAAATCAAGCTAGCTCAGATTGATTTATCCTAAAAATCATTTAGACCTACGAACCCTTTCATATGTGAGATTGGACATTAAACATCTACATCGAATTGGTTCTACCGGCTTCATCAGAAGAATAATCTTCAGATAAGTACATTTCAATTTTCTGTATTTGGTTTATAAGATTGCCAGAAAATCTTTCATTTTTAGTTTTGACTGAGATAGACAGAATATCTCAATGAGTGCGGTTTTAATTGTGGTAGCCCTTTGAAAACACAATTGTGAAGGTATTGGGTGAACCTTAGAAAACCTATTTCTTAGTGAAAGCCAATATCCCGTGGGTGAGGATATTGGGAGTGGAGTAGTTGTGTGGCTATTTTATAACAGTTGGTGTACACACAAGAGAACCACTATAATTGCTGGAGTTATGGTGAATGTTTAGTATTGTGCATTTATGGTGAATGATTGTAATTTATTTTATGCACATGTGGTGAAGGTTGTAATAGCACTAGATATTTATTTTTGTTTTATTCTTTATTCCTCTGTATTAGTTTCGGGCTTTGATACACAAACTGTTCTAGAAATCAGGTTGTCCTACCATAAGCCATTGGTTTTTGGTGTAAGGTTGTCCTTAGAACAACATCTGTATCACCTCTTAATACTTGTGCATTTGAGGTTGCTATTTATTTCTGCTATTTGGGATTGATAAGCGCTATCTTGTTCTAGTTCTTTCTTATTCCACATTTAAATTTTAATTTGGTATAATCTTATTCACCCCCCCCCTTTAGGACTGTTAGCTCGGCCTTCTCATAATCATCGCCTGTTATATTTGATAATCATGCTAGACTACTTAGTCTAGTAGGACATACTGAGAACATGCTTACTATAACATCATGATACATGCCCATACACATCATTTGTATGCATGTTATGAGGAGTGACTCATCATAGCATATGGAATTAGGCTGAGATGTTTGTGGGACTCCTCGTGAGATGGAGTTGCCCCACATGATCGAGCGATATGCGCAGGTTTGATGCAAACTGGATTGTATGACTCATGCATCTCGCATTTTGTGTGACATGATCACTTGGTGCCCTAGCAATATCAAGGCTGTGGCCTCCACAGACACACCATGGATGATCAGATCGGATACCAAAAATATTTGGTTCTAGCATATGGGTACTTTGGATGTCCTTGGGTGAAAGCCCCTAAATCCTTATGGTATTAAAAGGTTGCTCCAATGTCTAGACTGAATGGATACATGAGCGCCTAGGTGCTGAATACCAGTAGGTCGCATCTCCCACTGTGTCGTGGTCGGTTGGAAGGAGGTGTGACCTTATTCGCCTGAGGGTAGGGGGCAAGGTTAAGATGAGTTTGACCAGCTCATAAATGGGTCCGCTATCGACGAGCCAGGTAGATATTGGAAGACTACTGGCCAGGCAGGTAGTGAGGTCTTTTCCACTTGCATGGTTATGCGTTCAGTTTAGGTGGAAATCTGGTGTAAAGTGTACTAGATCCGAGTGATATTTTAGAGATGAACTGTACTGACATGTGAACTTGATGAGGACTTGCATGCATGCATTGCATCTTGGATATGACATTTGGTCACATAGGCATTGCATTGCATAGCCTTGGTATGGTTGACAACATTCATGGACTTGCCAGTATTTTCGCTTACTGTGATATTGTATGCTTGACACATGCAATGTGCACACATTCACACACCCTTTAAGCTTCCTTGTAAGCTTATGCATGACCGTTGCATGCAGGTGACGTTAGGTCGCAGTAGCATTGAGGCAGGATTTTGCGGCAGATATTCTTAGAGCTTTTGGTTATCTTGTATTTCCCTTTCCGCATTGTACTCAAATGTTTTATTATAAAGATATGTGGTGATGTTGTTTTGTGACTTGGTTATGCTTGTGGTTATGCTCCTTTACGAAAGAAATTCAGACTAAAAATCCTCCTTGTAGGATCCCAGGATTGGAATCTGGCATATGGATGCAGGGAGTCAAGAATGGGGTATTACGGAGGCTGTTGTTGCCGGATTCGCAGATTGAAAATTCTGTGAGCCCGGTTTTCGAGTTTAGGGCATGACATGATTGACCAATCCTTTCGATCAGGGTTAATCGTTTTCTCCAAAATATGTTTGATCTCCCTATTGGAAATCTCAGCTTGCCCACTTGTTTGTAGGTGATATGGAGTGCTCACCTTGTGAGAGATGCCATATTTCTTCATTAAGTTTGCGAATGGCCTATTACAAAAATATGAGCCCCCATCACTAATGATGGCTCGAGGCGTTCTGAACCGGGAAAGGATGTTCTCTTCTAAAAACTTAGTGACTGTTTGATGGTCATTGTTCCGGCATGGAATCGCTTTGACCCATTTAGTGACATAGTCTACTGCTAGCAGAATGTATAAATTCTCAAAGGATTGGGGGAATAGTCCCATGAAATCAATGCCCGTAATAGTTAAATGCTTCAATGATCAGAATGGGGTTTAGAGGCATCATATTTTGATGAGACAATGATCCCAACTTCTGACAACACTCACAAGCTTTGCAAAACTTATGAGTGTCCCTGAACATAGTGGGCCAGTAGAAGTTACACTGCAGAATCTTGGTCGTGGTCTTTTTAGCAGAAAAGTGACCACCACAGGCCTGAGAGTGACAGAAGGAGATGGCGCTTTGGTGTTCATTGTCTGGCACACATCTCCTTAGGATTTGGTCTGGATAATATTTAAACAAATACGGATCATCCTAGAAGAACTTACGAACCTCGGTAAAGAATTTTTTCTTAACTTGCACAGTCTAATGTGTCGGCGTGAAACCTGTGGTAAGATAATTAACAATATCAACAAACCAAGGTGAATGAGAGACTTTGAACAATTGTTCATCAGGGAACATGTCATTTATATGTATCATCTCAAGGGAATCAGAGAGATCAAGGTGGGAAAGATGGTCAGCCACTACGTTTTCTACTCTCTTTTTATCTTTTATTTCCAAATCAAATTCTTGGAGTAGGAGGATCCATCTTATTAGGCGGGGCTGAGCATCATTCTTATAAAGAAGATACTTGAGTGCCGCATGATCTATGTAAATGACGATCTTGGATCCAATCAAGTAGGACCTAAATTTGTCTGAAGCTAACACTACGACTAAGAGTTCCTTTTCCGTAGTCGAGTAGTTCACTTGGGTAGGATTTAGAGTTCTACTTGCATAATGAATAATGTAGGGCTACTTTTCTTTTCTTAGGCCTAAAACTGCCCCAAGAGCATAGTCAGACACGTCACACCTATGTTCAAAAGGAAGGCTCTAGTCAGATGGTTGTATGATAGGTGCAGTGGTTAACATGCCCATATGCTTAGTAAAAGCTTCTTTGCATTTATCAGTCCACTCGCATGGTGCATCCTTTTGAAGTATATTGCATTGAGGACAAGAGAGGTGACTAAAGTCCTGTATGAATCTTTTGTAAAACTCGGTCTGTCCTAGGAAGGATCACACATCTCATATGTTCTTGGGTGGAGGTAGGTTAGAGATATGATCAATTTTAGCCTTATCTACCTCAATTTCCTTGGACAAGATGATGCGTCCAAGGACAATTTCCTTACGAGCCATGAATTGACACTTTTCCCAATTCAGTACAAAGTTCTTTTCCTTGCATTGCTTTAGCACAATTTTTAATATTTTTAAACATTCGCTGAAGGATGGACCAAAGACCGAGAAGTTGTCGATGAAGACCTCTAAATATTACCCCACCATGTCAGAAAAAATACTCAACATGCATCGCTGAAAAGTAACGGGAGTATTACATAGTTCGAATGACAGCCTTCGATAAGCAAAGGTGCTGTAAGGACATGTAAATGTGGTCTTTTCTTGATCTTCAAGGGCTATCTTAATTTGATTGTAGCATGAATAACCGTCGAGGAAGCAATAGTAAGAGTGACCAACTAGCCTTTCTAAAATTTGATTGATAAAGGGCAAAGGAAAGTGGTCCTTCCATATGACGGTATTCAATTTTCTGTAGTTAATGCACATTCTCCAACCAGTAGTAACTCTGGTTGGCACGAGTTCATTGTTGGTATTGGTTACGATGGTAATTTTAAACTTCTTGGGAACCACCTGAGTTAGATTCACCCATTAGCTATCGGATATTGGGTATATGATACCAACATCCACTTAAGAACTTCAACCTTAACCACTTCTTTCATGTTTGGATTTAGTCTACATTATGGTTGTCATGAGGTCATCACGTTATCCTTAAGATGAATGCAGTGAGTACAAATCAAAGGGTCAATTCCCTTGAGGTCCGCAATCAACCATTCAAGGGCTCCTTTGTGCTTAATGAGAGTAGAGATGAGCATACTCTCCTGTTCTTACTCAAGGTGGGAAGAAATCACCACCGGATATGTCTCATCTTGACCTAAATAAACATATTTCAAATTAGAGGGCAAAGGTTTTAAGTCAAGCTTCGATGCCTTGAGGTTAGACGGTAGAGGCACTACATCAGTTTGGGGCAATTCTTCAAATTGTGGCATCCACTAGTTAACTTCAAGTATTTGCACAGTATCAAGCATGGAACCCGTCTCCCTAATCATATCATCATCCAAATCATGGGAGTGGGTCAGGCACATCTCTAGAGGGTTAGAGGATAAGGTTAAAAGTGTTCTATTTTTTACTAAAGAATCAATCAAGTTAACATCGTGGGCATCATCATCATCCTCTACCTGTTTACCTGTATTGAAAAAGATATTTAACTCCAATTTTATATTTTCAAAAGACAAACTCATAACTCCATTCCTACAATTAATGATTGCATTTGATGTGGTAAGGAATGGGTGACCTAGGATGACAGGGATTTGAGTGCTCATGTCCACGATGGGTTGAGTATCTAGGATGATAAAATCTACCGAGTAGTAGAATTTGTCAACCTGGACCAACACATCCTCAATTATCCCTCTCGGTACACGAACTGAGCGATTAGCAAGTTATAATGTGGTTCGGGTGGGTTTCAATTCACTCAAACCTAGCTGTTCGTAGACCAAGTAAGGAATCAGATTCACGCTTGTTCCTAAGTCAAGAAATGTATGCTCAATCCGGTAGTTCCCAATTACATTAGGGATGGTTGGGCTACCCGGATCTTTATATTTTTGTGGCACATCTTGCTTGAGGATGACGCTCACTTTTTCTATCAGAAAAAATTTCTTTTTGATACTTTTCCACCTCTTAGTAATACATAGGTCTTTCAGAAATTTGACATATGAAGGAATTTATTTTATGGCATCCAGAAGAAGGATGTTGACTTTAACTTACTTAAGCACCTCTAGAATGTCCTGAGAGTTAGAGAGAGGTTTTGGTGTAACCAACCGTTGGAGAAATGGAGCAATTGGTGTACCTTGAAGTTTTAATTCTTATGGAGCAGTGCTAGGTCTATCATTGTTGTCCTCTTATGGGTCCTCAAGCTTTTCAGCCCTAACCGGAATGGTTTTGTCAATGGTCTTCCCACTCCTAAGAGTAGTGATAGATTTAGCTTGCTCCATCTGATTTGAAAAGCTTGGATCACTTATTCCGTATTATGGTTTAAGATTGGAGAGAGGTTGAGCGGGAAGAATCCCTTTCTTCCCAATTATTAAGTGTGACTCCATCCTTTGAATAGATGGTGCAAGCGTTCTTAATGTTGATCTAATATCCTGGAATGCTTGTGCCAAATTCTAATTAAGTAGCTCTTGGTCTTAAATATGTTTTAGAATCGAATCCTCTTGAGGTTTTCCTTGATTTGGAATTTGATTTAGGAATCCCTGAGTAGTAGTTTGTTCATTCCTCCAACTGAAGTTTGGATGATTTCTCCAACTAGGATTATATGTATTGGAGGTAGGTCCATTGAAAGGTTTTTAGTAATTGTTCATGGTATTAGATTGCTCATTCAACACCTCTTGAAAGGTAGGTATTGTTGGACAATTTTCAGTAGTGTGAACGTTACAAGCACAAATACCGCAAACAGTTTCCTTAACCTTTTCTTCTTTAGTTCCATGGCCTCAAATTTCCTTATAAAATTAGACAATTTATCATTGATATCATCATCCTCTTTCAGAAGGTATAATCCACCCCTCTCCTTTGATTGAGTGGGCTTAGAAGTGGTAGTTGATTTTGGGGAGGTGTCCCATGATTGTTTGTTTTCAGCAAGTCTGTCCAAGTAATCCCACACATCATCGACATTTTTATTCATGAATTCCCCATTGCACATTGTCTCGACCAATTGGCACATGGAAGATGTCAGACCATCATAGAAAAAGTATGTAATGTGACACGTTTCAAAACCATGCTGTGGGCATGAACTGACAAGATCCTTAAACCGCTCCCAACATTAGAAGAATGTGTCATCCTCCTTTTGGGCGAAGTTCATGATTGACTTTCTTAGGGTGTTCATTTTATGATGTGGAAAATTTTTCTTTATGAACTCCTTTATCATGTCATTCCATGTGCCAATAGATCAGGGATGTAGTGAATGCAACCACGTCTTCGCTTTCTCTTTCAAAGAAAAGGGAAAGAGTTTTAGTTTGACCGTGTCCTCAGACACATTAGGAAAATATAAAGTGGTTATAATATCGTCAAACTTTTCAAGTATAGATATGGACTTTCTGATTCAAGTTCATGGAATTTTGGAAGGAGTTAGATCACCCTCGGCTTAATATCCATGTGTCCCATATTTTTTGAAAAAACCATGCATGAGGGTGTACTTACCCCCGCCGGTTGTAAATAGTCTCATAAAGTACGATGCGCGGGTGCTTGATGCACCTCATTCTCATCCTGGACTTCCTCAACCCGAGGTTGAGGTTGTCTTCCCGGTTGATTGACCACTTGCTTGCAAACCATCACTTCAATTGACTTTGAGGATCTTGAGTGTTGTCTAATCCTGTGATGGATAGATAACCCCTCAACCAATCGTCCTTCACTCAAAAGACGTCAAGTGTTGTCACGGACCCACTTGGGCATAAAACACTCTCAGCCCTTAAGTTCATATTTTAACTTAAACCTAAAAAAGAAGAAGGAAATAAAAATCTAGAAATAGAAAGAGAGAGAATTAGAAAGAAGTTACCAAATTAGAAGTTCCTAAATTAAGATCCTGCAGAACAAAACAAAACAAGTCAGTTTCTAAAAATAAAAATTATAAAGTTTCAAAAATTAGTTTCTATATATAAAAAAAAAGTAGGAAAGTTTCTATCCTAGAATTGGAAAGTAGTTTCTAAAAACAGAAAAGGAAAGTTTCTAAACCTAGAATTAGAAAGTAGTTAGTTTCTAAAATAAAACAGAAAAAACACTAATCTTAAATTAATTCCAAAACTAGTTAATCTCAGAAAAATGCAACCGTTAATCCTCGTCAATGGCGTCAAAAACTTGTTCACAACCACAAGTGTAGGGTTGCGATGTAGTAATAATCTTGGTGAGACCGAGGTCGAATCTACAGGGACTAATCTTGTGTGTATTCTGAATTTAACTAGAACTAGAACTAGATGAAGATGTGAATTTAAATCTAAATTAATTGAGAGAGTAATTGTGATTGAAGTGACTAATAAATTCAAAGGTGGTAACTAGGGTTTCCAAGGATCCACTTGTAGAGATCAGGGAGATCTATGCTTGATTCAAGGACACAACTAGAATCAGAGTCCCATCCTATCCAATTGGAAGATATCTTAGTGAAACCAAATCTGAACTTCCTTTGACCTAATTTTCAATGGATGAGAGGTGTGAGAACTAGAAGTGATTCCATCATAAAACCATGCCCAGGAGAGAAGGCAAACAACATGATTTACCAATCCCACAACCAACGTGAGAGAATTATGAAAGTTAGAAAGGATTCCATTATCTAACCAAGCCCAAGGGATGATGGTGAACAACAGGATTTCCTAATTTTACAATCTTAATACATGAAAAGAACATACTCAAAGCTATTGCAGATCTATTTTAATTTAAGTCATAACAAACCATTAAGAACTAAAAGTATTTTTTAAATATCAAACTAGAATCAAAGATAGTTCATCTTAATCATGAAACCAAGTAATAGAAAACATCCCATCATGCTACAAGCTTCACCTCTTAGCCCTGGCCAAGAGGTTTATCCAACCATATACATGATTGAACTAAAATCTCTTAAGAAAAGCTTAAAAACAAGTAAGGTAAAGGAAGAAAAACTCTTAGTGATGGCTTCTTCGCACTTTTACTCAACTCCTCAAACCCTAGAAGATGCGTAGGAACATCCTAAGGACCCCTATTTATAGTTATGTAACTCCAACTTTCGCACCAAATTGAAAAAAATCTGGAAATTGCCTCAATTTTTTGTAGTCCGTGTGCTATCTTGAAAAGGCCAAGCTATATGTCCTAGAGGGGGGGTGAATAGGACAATGCCAAATAAAATTTATAACAGCGGAATTAAAAAGAATATGATAGCCAAAGTAAATCACAATGTAGGAAAGTAAAATAACCTCAAAATTCAGATCTTGAGAGGTTGATACAAATGTTATTCTAAGGACAACCTTACACCAAAAACCAGAGTTTATGGTAGGACAACCTTATTTCTAGAAAGATCTTTGTATCAAATCTCAAATCGAAGAGGAATACAGAAACAAATACAAACTGAATTGAAATAAATTGTAATAAAAATGTATTGTTCTAGGGACAGCCATACACCATAAAAATGGCAGGGCAACCTTGCTGGAACAACTTTCAAAAGAAATTAAATATCAAGTTGATAAAGGAATAACAGAAAATAAATTCTAAACTATTACAATATTCTCACAATGCTTGAATTAAATGATTACAACATTCACCACCATACATACATCCCATAAAAAAATAATTAAAGATTAGAAGAATAAATCATTCAACCACAACACAAGGGATTATAGTGGTTCGCCTGTGTGTTCACCAACTGTTAAACAACAGCCACACAAAATGCTACTCCACTCCTAATATCCTCACACAGGGGATAGTAGCGTTCACTAAAAATAGGTTTTCCTAGGTTCACCCAAAACCTTTACAATTGTGTCTTTGTATGTAGGCTTACACAATTAAAAAACCCCACTTCTGAGTTTTCCTGGCTCTCCTCAGATTACCAAAACAACAAGATTTTTCTGGCAAATCTTGAAAGAAACCAAAACAAAAAGGAATTTACAATTAAATGTAAAATACCTGATTATCTCCTTCGTTGTAGCAGCCCGGTAGAACTAAATCAGAGTAGATGATTGAATGTCCAAGTTCAATGTCCAGTACTCAATTACAATGGTTCTAATTCTAATAGATTTTAAATTAAACCTACTAGGGCTTGCCTTAATTGATTTTGATTCCAAAGAAAGGGAATAATAATTCCTCTTATCAAATCAGATTGGAATAGCAGAAACAAAATCAATTAAATAAAGCTAAGGAAAGAGAATATTAAATAAGCACACTTAGCTTAGATGGAGCACAGAATTATCTCTTAGAAGTTCGACGAGGATTGGCTTGAATAGATTAATTAAATCGATGATTTCTTCTGAGATTCGTGCACTATTTATAGGTGAGCAGATCGTGTCTTCGACTGGTCTAGGGAGCTCTTCGACTAGTCGAAGCAACAACAGATATTTGAAAAATCCGGCGGGATATGCTCTGACCGTTCTACGACTGGTCGAAGGTCACCTTCGACTGGTCGTAGGTCACCTTCGACTGGTCGTAGGTTTCCTTCAACTGGTCGAAGAAACTATAAACCATTACTGGAATTCGAGTCGAAGATGTTCGACTGGTCGAAGATGCAGTCGACACTGTTCCTACGACTGGTTGAAAAAATTCCTGGACTAGTCGAAGCCTAACAGATTTTATCCAGAATTTGTAACAAACTCATGACTGATCGAGGAATTTCTTAGACTGGTCGAAGCAAGTTTAGGACTAGTCGAAGAAGACCTAGGACTAGTTGAAGAACAGACCAATCACATGTAAAATAAACATTCGGTTTATGTATCCGAAATGACCTACTTCTAAGGTCAACCTATGGTCAATCAAACCTCAATCATGAAGTATGGACATTGAAACATTAGGAACAAGTGACCTTGAAGTATGAGCCTTGAAGTCTTGATGTAGATCAATGTAGAAATCTTGATGTAACTCAATCTTGAAAGGGTCTTGAGTTCTTTACAAACTGCCTTGTACTCTTCTTGAAGTCTTGCAGCTTGAGTCTTGTCTTGTGAGCTTTGCTTGTTGTGAGCTTAGCTTGTTCATGAATGTTGATCTTTGAGAGAGCTTCACTTATGCAAGTTATATATAACATAACAGTGATTTTGGCACCACAAATTTGACAACAGACAGGGATATAAACTATAGCACTTACATTCTCCCCCTTTGTCAAATTAGTGACAAAACACATAACCAAGATAAACAAAAGTAAAACAACTGGTTAATACCTGCAAATCAATATTCAATATTCAATATTCAACATTCAACCAGTTTCAACCAACAAGCTCAAACATACTCCCTCTGACTCCCCCTGAGTAACATAATCAATGCTACTCCTCTCACAATCACATTAAGAACAAACCATTCTCCCCCTTTTTTGTCATAATATGACAAAGGAGAACTAAATAAAGGAATATATGAGAGTAAACATGAGGAGTTATGAGAGTATAGCAAAATAGTGATAGAGATACTCAGCATTGCTTTACATAGAATAAAATGCAGCATAAAACATAGATAGCATCAAACTCAAAGTCAATCAAGTGCTAAGTTATAAAGTTATTACAGACCAGAAGTCTCATATAAACTACTCAGAACCAGAACCAAATGATGGAGCAGGAATAGAGGGATCAAGTTGGTGCATGCCTTTGTTCAAGCGCCTAAGAGATTTGCGCATGTACTTGAATTGCAAATCATGAGCAACAGACATGTTTTCCAACTTTACATTTATATTCTCAACTTTACCCTCTAATGCACTCAAACGTGCATCAATATCAGATGGTACAAAATCTAGATCATTTGCTGAGTCAGAATCCAGTTCCTCAAAAATGTCATCCATATTAATGTCATCACCAGCTTCTTCATGACCACCACCACCACCACCACCTTGTTCAGGAAGTAGATCCAGCTTCATCTTATTGATATTAGTATTGTTGAAAATCAGATGATGGATAGGTGCCTCATCAACTGACATATCGACTAACATATGTGTAGCCAATACAGTCATTAAATAGGCAAAAGGAATGTCACTATGACCAGGATGGAGTCTGAACTGAAGAATGAAATGACAGATTAAGGATGGCAAACAAATCTGAGTACCATTGGAAATAGCATGGATAACACGAACCATAAACGAAGTCAAGTCAGATTTATTACCCGAACGAGGATACAGATTAGACACAAAGATTCTGTGGAGAATTCTGTATTTGGGTAACAAATACCTTGCGGGAAGCGCATTCCCTTTTTGAGTCCATTGAACATCCATGTTGCACAAGTCTCTAGTGAGCATGCGTTTTTCAGCCATTGAGGGTTTATCAGTTAAATTATGGATAGGAATACCCTCATCATTCACAGGAATATCCATAAGGGCTAAAATTAAATGACGATCAACGTCAAAAGGCCCTTCTCTAGTAGATATTTGGAAAGTTAAATTATCCTGTGAGAAAGCACTAATACATGTAAACATGGATTGGGCAATGGACCGGTATGCAGGCCCACCCCAATGTAATAAGTTAACCCAACCTACAGCTTTAAGCATAGGAAGGATGTCAAAAGGTACAATATGATTAACATCAACAGGATGTTCAACGATAACATTACGTGATCTAATGTCCCTAACATATGATGGATCATCATTGGGAACAAGAAGATGACGTTTAGAGATAGCGGTCGATCTAGAGGAAGATGAAGGACCATGGGAAGTAGTTTTTCTACCTCTAGAAGCCATTTGCAACAAGGATTTCAAGGAATAAAGAAGTTGCAAAGGATTGAGAAGTGAGTTTACACAAAACAGATTTTTCAAAATCTAAACCCCAAATCTCAATGAAATCCAAAATAGAAAGCTTCAAGCTTGAAAAGGAAGCAATCTAGATACAAATCTGTAAGAAAAAGTGATTTGGAACACTAACCTTGAAGAACTTGAAGGATGGGTTCGACAAGTCGAAACTTGGCTCCAAGGAGAAGAAAGATGAAATGAGGAAGAAAGAAAAAATCCCTAATTATAAGTGAAACCCGAGTTCCACGACTGGTCGTGGGTATCTACGACCGGTCGTAGGACGACTGGTCGAATAAACCCCAAAAATTCAAATATCTTGCAAATTCTACAAAAATTGGAATTCAATCTAGCAAAAATATACACTATAATACAAGAAGGCATAAATAATCAATTTAAAATGCACATGCCAAGATCAAATTTTATCTTTTTGAACCTGCTTTTATCGAGAGGTTTTGTGAAAATGTCAGCTCGTTGATCTTTAGTAGGAATATATTCTACAGATATAACTTTTTCTTCTACTAATTCCCTTATATAATGAAATCTAATGTCAATGTGCTTAGTACGAGAATGCTGAATAGGATTTTTTGAAATATTTATCGCACTGGAATTATCACAATGTAATAACATAGAATCCTGTTTAATTCCATAATCACTTAATATTTGTTGCATCCAAACAAGCTGTGTACATGCATTACCAGCTACGATATACTCAGCTTCAGCTGTTGAAAGTGATATAGAATTTTGTTTCTTACTAAACCAGGAAACTAGACAATTTCCAATGAAAAAACAACCACCACTGGTTGATTTTCTATCATCTAGATTACCAGCCTAGTCAGCATCCGAGTACCCAGCTAATTGGACATTAGTCTCATGAGGATACCAGAGACCTAGATTTACAGTACTTGCGATATATCTAATAATTCGCTTAATAGCAATCAAGTGAGATTCTTTTGGATCAGATTGATATCTTGTGCAAATACCAATACTTAGAGAAATATCAGGTCTACTAGTAGTTAAATATAACAAACTACCAATCATACTCTGATAAAGTTTTGAGTCAACATTTTTACCATTAGAGTCCTTTGAGAGTTTCAGGGTAGTACTCATAGGAGTATCAAAATTCTTGCCATTCTCAAATCCAAATCTCTTGATTAGATTCAAAGCATACTTAGATTGAGAAATGAATATTCCTTCAGATTGTTGCTTTACTTGCAATCCAAGGAAATAAGTCAATTCCCCAACCATGCTCATTTCGAACTGTGATTTCATCAAATCTGCAAACTCAGCAGTCAAGTCAGTACAAGTTGATCCATAAATGATATCATCAATATAAATCTGCACCATTAAGATATGATCATTATGTTTCTTAACAAACAGAGTTTTATCAACAGATCCCATTTGAAAATTATGACTTAAAAGAAATTTCGTTAGTTTCTCATACCATGCCCTAGGTGCTTGTTTTAATCCATAAAGTGCCTTTTTAAGCCGATATATATGATCAGTATTTTTGGAATCTTCAAAACCCATTGGTTGTTCAACATAGACTTCTTCATGTAAATCGCCATTTAGAAAAGCACTTTTCACATCCATCTGATAGATCTTTATCTTTTTAAAACATGCAATGGATATAAATAGTCTGATAGATTCAAGATGTGCTACTGGTGTAAAGGTTTCATCGAAATCAATCCCTTCAATTTGAGTATAACCTTGTACCACTAGTCTAGCCTTGTTTCTAATTATATTTCCACACTCGTCAGACTTATTTTTGAAAATCCATTTAGTTCCAATGATGTGTTTATTTTTAGGTCTTAGTACGAGATACCAAACATCATTTCTTATGAATTGGTTGAGTTCATCTTGCATCGCAACAATCCAGTTCTTATCAGCAAGAGCTTCTTTTACGTTAGATGGTTCAATTTGGGATGTAAAACATACATAATTACATATATCCTCAAGTTGTCTACGGGTGCGAACACCGGTGAGAGGGTTTCCAAGAATTTGTGTGGTTGGATGATCTTTAACAGTCCTCAACTCAGAATCAGTCTGATTCGATGAAGTATCGGGTTTATCAATGATTAGTACTTCATCATTATTTGAATTAGAAATTGGTGTGTTTAAGTGATCATCAATGACAACATTAATAGATTCCTGAATCACACCAGTCCTTTTGTTCAGGACCCTATAAGCTCGACTGTTTAAGGAATATCCTAAAAAATCCCTTCATCACTCTTCGTATCGAATTTTTCCAAATTTTCACGATCACGTAAAATATAGCACTTGCTGCCAAAAACTCGAAAGTATTTAACAGTAGGCTTTTTATTGAACCACAATTCGTAAGCCGTTTTATTATTATCTTTTTTAGTGTAGACTCGGTTAATAATATAGCAAGCTGTGTTGACTGCTTCAGCCCAAAGATTTTTAGAGAGTTTCATGCTATTCAACATGACATTAGCCATTTCTTGAAGCACCCTATTCTTTCTTTCTACAATTCCATTTTGTTGTGGAGTTTTGGGAGTAGAGAATTCATGTAATATTCCTTGGTCGGTACAGAACTTCTCAAAATTGCTATTCTCAAATTTAGATCCATGATCACTACGAATTTTACTGATTTGAGAAGATTTTTCAGTTTGAATCCTTTTGAGAACTTTTCTTACTTCTTCAAGGGTTTCAGATTTATCCCTTAAGAAGACTACCCAAGTGAATCTGGTAAAGTCATCAACTATTACCAAGATATACTTTTTCCCACCACGACTTTCTGTTCTGGTAGGTCCTATCAGATCCATATGGAGAAGTTCGAGTGGTCTTGATGTGGTATTTGAATTCACCTTTTTGTGTGAGTTCTTTGTTTGTTTGCCTATCTGGCACTCACCATATATTTTATCTAATTTCTGAAGTTTGGGTAAACCTCTTACAAGTTCTCGTTTGCTCAATCTATATAAATTTCGATAATGTACATGTCCAAGACGTTTGTGCCATAAATCAGTCTTGCCTGTATGGACCATGTAACAAGTTTGATTAGATGAGCTAGATTCGCTAATAATATAGCAATTTTCAGATGTTCTACGTCCAGTTAATATTACAGAACCCTTATTGTTTAGAATCTCACAGCTTTGATTAGAAAACCGAACATTATGGTTATTATCACATATTTGAGATATACTAAGCAAGTTATGTTTTAAGCCTTCAACGTATAAAACATTTTTAAACACAGGAAGATTAAAAAGTTGAACCGTACCTTGGCCTATAATCTTGCAGTTGCTACCATCACCAAATGTGACTGAACCATCAGTCATATCTTTCAGATCCGTGAATAAAGCTTTGTCACCTGTTATATGCCTGGAGCATCCATTGTCTAGGTACCACTTTGAATGACTTGTTGCTTTGAAAGCAGTGTGAGCAACCAAGCAGGTAACTTTAGGAACCCATTTCATAACTGTTTTGGGTTTAGGAACATAGTTGGTCTTCTTTTGTGTATATTTGTAGGAATGACCTATAGAGTTAGATTTTAAGAGCTCCTTAAGTAAATCAACTATCTTTTCAGCTAGTGGATTTCGTTTCTGATTAAAGTTGACATGGCTGCTTCTAGGTTTTTGAAAAGTTTTTGAATTTCTAGAAAAATCTTGATAAGTACTTTTCCCTTTTGAGTTTGAGGACTCTCCTTTAACAAACATAGGAGGAGTATACTTTTGTTTAGGAGGTAAATTTTTATCATAGCCCAACCCGGATCAATCGCCACATTTTCTTGATCCGGATAAAAGTTTCTCTAACTTTAGATCACCTTGGGCATATTTCCATATGTCCTTTAAACTCAGAAGAGAAGATACTTCACTTTTAAGTTTCTCAATTTCAGATTTTAAATCAATAATTAGGGAGTTTTTGAATTCCAAATCGCATTTTGATTTTTCAAAACAATCTAAAATTTGTGATTTTTCTAAGACAAGTGATTCAAAACAATTTTTGAGTTTAGAAAACTTTTCTTTTTGAAGTTTAAGTTTGACAGCAATTTTACAACTTTCCTTATATAGGGCATTGTAGGCGTCTTGAAGATCATCTTCATTTTCACATTCACTATTCAGATTTTCTTCACTTGTATAGTCATTATCTGAAAATGTGAATTTGGCTAGAATCATAAGAGCTTTAACCTCATTGCCCGACTCAGTTTCAGAATCTTCTAATTCAGAAGAACCTTCAGAATCAGATGATTAATCCCATGTAGCCAACATACCCTTCTTCTTGGGTTTGTCCCTTTTAGGACATTTATTTGCTAAGTGCCCATAATCTTGACAGTTGTAACATTGACTATCTTTCAAAGATTTTCGAAATTTGGGTCTAAACTTCTTTTTATCATTAGATTTTTGAAAATCAACCCTTTTCTTGCTTTTGAAAATCTTGTAAAATTTCTTAGCTAAAAGAGCCATATCATCTTCTGAATCAGAATTTTCTTCTGAATTACATTTAGAAGATTTTAGTGCGATAGATTTACCTTTAGGAGCTTTAAAGTTTAACTCGTAGGTTTGTAGAGAACCAACTAGTTCTTCTACCCTCATATTATCCGTATCACGAAGTTCCTGGATCGCGGTTACTTTAGAATTGAACCGTTCAAGAAGTGAGCGTAATATTTCTGCACACACTTTACTTTCTGGGATTTTATCGCCAAGACCCCACATTGAGTTTACAATGTCATTCAATCTAGTGTAAAAGTTCATAAACATTTCATTTTCCTCCATATGAATTTCTTCAAATCTGGTTGTGAGGAGTTGGACTTTAGATTTTTTGACAATTGTAGTACCCTCGTGTGTCATTTCTAATATATCCCAAGCTTGCTTTGCAATATCACAGGAAATGATTCTTTTGAACTCATCCGGTGATAGTGCGCAAGTAATTGCATTTAGTGCTTTAGCATTTGCACTACTCTCACTTTTCTGAAGAGTGGTCCATTGATAATATGGTGTGACTTTCATAGATTTTGAACCATCAACCCCAGTAACTTCCATGATAGGAGGATTCCATTCAGTCACTGTGGCTTGCCACACATTTTCATCCATTGATTTGAGGAAGATCCTCATTCTGGCTTTCCAATAGGCATAGTTGGAGCCATCAAAGGGTGGAGGCCTTGTGACTGAAAGGCTATCAAAATTTGACATCTTAAATAGCTTAAATCGTTAGCTCAGGAATTAAATCCAAGAATTAAAAAGAGCTATTAGGCTTTGATACCACTTGAAAAGGCCAAGCTATATGTCCTAGAGGGGGTGAATAGGACAATGCCAAATAAAAACTTATAACAGTGAATAAAAAAGAATATGATAGCCAAAGTAAATCACAATGCAAGAAAGTAAAATAACCTCAAAATTCAGATCTTGAGAGGTTGATACAAATGTTATTCTAAGGACAACCTTACACCAAAAACCAGAGTTTATGGTAGGACAACCTTATTTCTAGAAAGATCTTTGTATCAAATCTCAAATCGAAGAGGAATACAAAAATAAATACAAACTGAATTGAAATAAATTGCAATCACAAATGTATTGTTCTAGGGACAGCCATACACCATAAAAATGGCAGGGCAACCTTGCTGGAACAACTTTCAAAAGAAATTAAAATATCAAGCGATAAAGGAATAGCAGAAAATAAATTCTAAACTATTACAACATTCTCACAATGCTTGAATTAAATGATTACAACATTCACCACCATACATACATCCCACAAAAGAATAATTAAAGATTAGAAGAATAAATCATTCAACCACAACACAAGGGATTATAGTGGTTCGCCTGTGTGTTCACCAATTGTTAAACAACAGCCACACAAAATGCTACTCCAGTCCTAATATCCTCACACAGGGGATATTAGCGTTCACTAAAAATAGGTTTTCCCAGGTTCACCCAAAACCTTTACAATTGTGTCTTTATATGTGGGCTTATACAATTAAAAAACCCCACTTCTGAGTTTTCCTAGCTCTCCTCAGATAACCAAAACAACAAGATTTTTCTGGCAAATCTTGAAAGAAACCAAAACAAAAAGGAATTTACAATTAAATGTAAAATACCTGATTATCTGCTTCCTTGTAGCAGCTCGGTAGAACCAAATCAGAGTAGATGATTGAATGTCCAAGTTCAATGTCCAGTACTCAATTACAATGGTTCTAATTCTAATAGATTTTAAATTAAACCTACTAGGGCTTGCCTTAATTGATTTTGATTCCAAAGAAAGGGAATAATAATTCCTCTTATCAAATCAGATTGGAATAGCAGAAACAAAATCAATTAAATAAAGCTAAGGAAAGAGAATATTAAATAAGCACACTTAGCTTAGATGGAGCACAGATTTATCTCTCAGAAGTTCGACGAGGATTGGCTTGAATAGATTAATTAAATCGATGATTTTTTCTGAGATTCGTGCACTATTTATAGGTGAGCAGATCGTGTCTTCGACTGGTCTAGGGAGCTCTTCGACTAGTCGAAGCAACAACAGATATTTGAAAAATTCGGCGGGATATGCTCTGACCATTCTACCACTGGTCGAAGGTCACCTTCGACTGGTCGTAGGTCACCTACGACTGGTCGAAGAAACTATAAACCATTGCTGGAATTCGAGTCGAAGATGTTCGACTGGTCGAAGATGCAGTCGACACTATTCCTACAACTGGTCGAACAAATTCCTGGACTAGTCGAAGCCTAACAGATTTTATCCGGAATTTGTAACAAACTCACGACTGATCGAGGAATTTCTTAGACTGGTCGAAGCAAGTCTAGGACTAGTCGAAGAAGACCTAGGACTAGTTGAAGAACAAACCAATCACATGTAAAATAAACATTCGGTTTATGTATCCGAAATGACCTACTTCTAAGGTCAACCTATGGTCAATCAAACCTCAATCATGAAGTATGGACATTGAAACATTAGGAACAAGTGACCTTGAAGTATGAGCCTTGAAGTCTTGATGTAGATCAATGTAGAAATCTTGATGTAACTCAATCTTGAAAGGGTCTTGAGTTCTTTATAAACTACCTTGTACTCTTCTTGAAGTCTTGCAGCTTGAGTCTTGTCTTGTGAGCTTTGCTTGTTGTGAGCCTAGCTTGTTCATGAATGTTGATCCTTGAGAGAGCTTCACTTATGCAAGTTATATATAACATAACAGTGATTTTGGCACCACAAATTTGATAACAGACAGGGATATAAACTATAGCACTTACATGTCTGCGTATCTTTAGATGAGTCGAAGAAATCCTTCGACTAGTTGAGGGTTTCCTTTGACTGTTTGAGGATGACTAGAATTTAAAGGATTTTTTCACTGGAGTTCGAGTTGAGGAATCTTCGACTAGTCGAAGGAGGCAGATTTTCAGGGTTCCTTTTCTTCACTTCAAGTCTTCAATGCTCTTCATTCCTCACTTGGTTTTCCTGGATCTTTGGCTTGTGAATTCTTCATTCTTGGTCTAATAAGATCTGTCCTTTTCAATCCAAGCTCTTAAATTCACCTTGCAACACAAACATGATTAAAATTGAACATTAAGCATTATCATGTTCATAAAACCAAGTAATAAATGGGGGATAATATGTAATATTTGACCCTCAACATCTTGCTCCCATTCCACTAACAAAAATGTTATTTTCAAGAATCTCATTCAAGATCATATCAAATGTGGGTTACTAAAATTTCTAAAAAAGGAAAAGGAAGCCATGTTGATTGATACTGATTCGTTCCTAACCAGCATGGAGATAAACACTATCATTGCCGACTTAAGGGATCAACCTTTACTGAAGATTGAACTTGGTCCAGTAAGTATGTATAAAGCGAGTGGTCAATACGCTCCGAGACAGCAGTGGCCATCCCAGTATCAGGATGTATGTGGATAAAGGAATCATCAATTATGTGATTGCTGCGCCCAAGAGATCTGTTGGTGACCTAGAGATTGCCTTGGGTTCAAAAATTACAATCCCGGTGACATGAGGAGCTTTTAACATGAGGAGTTTTCCTGGAAAGAGATGTAACCGTGAATTGTACGAGAGGAGCTTTTGACTTGGAGTGAATGATTTCCAAAGAATGTGTTGGTCATGAAACACCTTCATCCTATTCTTGTAAATTCTCGAGTTCTCGTACACATCATTTCGAATTTCTTCATGTTCATTCAATTGAAGTTTACGTAGTAAGCCAGCGTTGTCCAAATTGAAATTCATATTTTTAATAGCCTAGTAGGCCCTATGTTTCAACTCCAGAGGTAAGTGGCAAGCTTTCCTATAAACAAGTCTAAAGGGAGACATTCCAATAGGGGTCTTAAATGCAGTACGGTAAGCCCATAAGGCATCGGTCATGCGGATTGACCAATCCTTACAGTCAGGGTTAACCATTTTTTTAAAGATTTTGTTAATTTTTCTATTGAAAATCTTAGCTTGCCCACTTGTTTGCGGGTGGTACGAAGTGCTCACTTTGTGAGAGATGCCATATTTCTTCATTAAGTTTACAAATGGCCTATTATAGAAATGTGAGCCTCCATCACTAATGATGGCTCGAGGTGTTCCGAACCAGGAAATAATATTTTCTTTTATAAATTTAATGACTGTTTGATGATTATTGTTATGGCACGGGATCACTTTGACCCATTTTGTGATATAGTCTACCGCTAGTAAAATATAAGAATTTTCAAAAGATTGGGAAAATGGTCCCATGAAATGATGCCCCAGTAATTAAATGCTTCAATGATCAGAATGGGGTTCAAAGGCATCATGTTTCGATGGGACAATGCTCCCAATTTCTGACAATGGTCACAAGCTTTGTAAAACTCATGAGTGTCCTTAAATATAGTGGGCTAGTAAAAGCCGCACCGTAGAATTTTAGCAATGGTCTTTTTAGCAGAAAAGTGACTACCATAGGCCTGAGAATGACAGAAAGAGATGACACTTTGGTGTTCATTGTCTGGCACACATCTCCTTAAGATTTGGTCTGGGTAACATTTAAACAAATATGGATCATCCAAGAAGAATTGGCATACCTCAGTAAAGAATGTTTTCTTATCTTATGCAGTCCAACGTGTCAGCATGAAAACTGTGGTAAGATAATTAGTAATATTCAAAAACCAAGGTGAATGAGAGACTTTGAACAATTGTTCGTCAGGCAACATGTCATTTATATGTGTCGTCTCAAGGAAATTAGGGGTATTAAGGCAGGAAAGATGGTCAACAACTATATTCTCTACTCCCCTTTTATCTTTTATTTCCAAATTAAATTCTTGGAGTAGGAGGATCCATCTTATCAAGCAAGGCTTAGTATCATTCTTAGAAATAAGATACTTAAGCATCACATGATCTGTGTATATGATAATCTTGGCTCTAATCAAGTAGGACCTAAATTTATCCAAAGTGAATACTACGGCTAAGAGTTCCTTCTCCGTAGTTGAATAATTCACTTGGGCAGGATTTAGAGTTCTACTTACATAATGTATAACATATGGCTTCTTCTCTTTTCTCTAGCCTAACATCGCCCGAAGATCATAGTCAGATGCACCACATATAATCTCAAAAGAAATGCCCCAATCAAGTGGTTGTATGATAGGTGTGGTGGTTAACATGCCATTAAGCTTAGAAAAAGCCTCTTGGCATTGTTCAGTCCACTCGTATGGTACATCCTTTTGAAGTAGATTGCATAAAGGACGAGAGAGGTGACTAAAGTCCTTTAAAAATCTTTTATAAAATCCGTCATGTCCTAAGAAGGATCACACGTTCCGTATGTTCTTGGGTGGAGGTAAGTTAGAGATAAGATCAATCTTAGCCTTATCTACCTCGATTCCTTTGGTCGAGATGATATGTTCAAAGACAATTACTTTTCGAACCATGAAATGACACTTCTCCCAATTTAGTACTAAGTTCTTTTCCTCACATCGCTTGAACACACATTTAAGATTTTCCAAACAATCACTGAAGGATGGACCAATGACAGAGAAGTCATCCAAGAAGACCTCTAAATATTATCCCACCATGTCAGAAAAAATACTCATCATGTATCGCTAAAATGTGGCGAGGGCATTACACAATCCGAATGACATCCTTTGGTAAGCAAAGGGGCCAAAGGGACATATGAATGTGGTCTTTTCCTAATTTTCAGGGGCTATCTCTATCTGGTTGTAGCCCGAATACCTATCAAGGAAACAATAGTATGAGTGACCAACTAGCCTTTCCAAAATCTGATCAATGAAGGGCAAAGGAAAGTGGTCCTTCCGTGTGGTGGTATTCAATTTCCTATAGTTAATACACATTCTCTAACCAGTGGTAGCTCTAGTTGGCACGAGTTCATTGTTGACATTGGCTACTATGGTGATTCCGGACTTCTTAGGAACCACCTGAGTTGGACTCACCCATTGACATCGGATATAGGGTATATGATACCCACATCTAATAGCTTAAGAACCTCGGTCTTAACCACTTCCTTCATGTTTGGATTTAATTTATGTTGTGGTTGCTGGGAGGTCTTCGCATTATCCTCTAGATAAATGTGGTGAGTACAAATCAAAAGATCAATTCCCTTGAGATCCACAATCGACTATTCAAGGGCTCCTTTGTGCTTAATGAGAGTAGAGATAAGCATACTCTCCTGTTCTTGCTCAAGGTGGGAAGAAATCACCACCAGGTATGTCTCATCTTAACCTAAATAGATATATTTTAATTCAGAGGGCAAAGGTTTTAGGTCAAGCTTTGGTGCCTTGAGGTTAGACGGTAGAGGCATTATATCAGTTTAGGACAATTTTTCAAATTGTGGCCTCCATTGGTTAGCTTTAAATACCAGCGCAGTTTCAAGCATGGTTCCCATCTCCTTAATAATATCATTATCAAAATCATGGGAGTGAGCCAAACACGTCTCTAGAGGGTCAGAGGATAAGGTTAAAAGTGATCTATCTTCTACAAAAGAGTCAATCATGTTAATGTTGTAGGAATCATCATCATCCTCTAAATGTTTGCCTGTATTGAAAAAGATATTCAACTCCAATATCATATTTCCAAAAGACAAACTCATGACTCCATTCTTACAATTAATGATTACATTTGATGTGGTGAAGAATGGGCAACCAAGAATAACAAGAATTTGAGTACTCATGTCCATGATGGGTTAAGTATCCAAGATGATAAAATCTACTGGGCAGTAGAATTTGTCAACCTGGACCAACACATCCTCAAATATCCCTCTTGGTATAAGAACTGAGCGATTAACAAGTTGTAATGTGGCTTAGTTGGGTTTTAATTCACCCAAAACCTAGTTGTTTGTAGACTGAGAAAGGAATTAGATTTACGCTCACTCCTAAGTTAAGAAGTGCATGCTCAATGTGGTAATTCTCAATTACACAAGCAATGGTCAGGCTACCGGGATATTTATATTTTTGTAGCACATATTGTTTTAGGATGACACTCACTTTTTCAGTTAAAAAGATTTTCTTTTGAATAATTTGCCATCTTTTGGTCGTACACCAATCCTTCAGAAAATTGGCATATGAAGGTATTTGTCTCATGACATCCAGGAGAGGGATGTTGACCTTCACTTATTTCAGCACCTCTAGAATGTCATGAGAGTTAGAGAGAGATTTTGGTGTAATAAACTGTTGGGGAAATAAAGTAATCGGCCTGCCTTAGAGCTCCGGTTCTAATTCTTGTGGAGCAGTGCTAGATCTATCATCGTTATCCTCTTCTGAGTCCTTAACCTTTTCAGCCCTGATCGTAATGGTTTTGTCAATGGTCTTCACACTCTTGAGAGTGGTGATAGATTTAGCTTGCTTTATTTAATTTGAAGATCTTGGGTCGCTAACTTCATATTGCGATTATGGATTGGGAAAAGGTTGAGCTGGAAGGCTTCCCTTATTCCTAATCACATTCTTTGTCTCAAGCCCTTGTATGGCCTTTGTAAGGTCTTGAAAGGCTTGTAGCATCCCCTAATTGAAAAGCTCTTGATTTTGAAGATGCTTTAGAACTGGATCCTCTTGAGGTTTCCCATGATTTAGGATTTGATTAAAGAATCCTTAAGGAGTAGCAGTTTGTCCATTCCTCCAACTGAAATTGTGATGATTTCTCCAACTAGGATTGTATGTATTGGAGGTGGGTCCATTGAAAGGCCTTTGGTAATTATTCACAACATTAGATTGCTCATTCAGTACCTCTTAAAACACATTTATTGTTGGGCAATTTTCAGTTGTGTGAATGTTGCAAGCACAAATACCGTAAACTGTTTCCTTAGCCTTATCCTTCT
Source organism: Magnolia sinica (assembly GCF_029962835.1). NCBI lineage: Eukaryota > Viridiplantae > Streptophyta > Magnoliopsida > Magnoliales > Magnoliaceae > Magnolia > Magnolia sinica. The sequence continues at coordinate 35,118,454 of NC_080591.1, read as the reverse complement.
TTAGTTCTATGACCTCAAATTTCCTCATGAGATTAGCTACTTTAGCATTAATATCATCATCCTCTTTCAGAAGGTATATTTCGCCCTTCTCCTTTGATTGAGCGGGCCTACAGGTGGTGCTCGATCTTGGGGAGACATCCCATGATTGTGCGTTTTCAGTAAGTTTGTCCAAATAATCCCACACATCATCAACGTTTTTGTTCATGAATTCCCCATTACACATTATCTCAACCAATTGACACAGGGAGGATATCAGTCCATCATAGAAAAAGTGTGTAATGTGCCATGTTTCAAAATCATGTTGTGGGCATGAACTGACAAGATCCTTGAATCGCTCCCAACATTGGAAGAATGTTTCATCTTCCTTTGGGCGAAGTTCATGATTGACTTTCCAAGGGTGTTCGTTTTATGATGTGGAAAAAAATTCTTTATAAACTCCCTTGTCATATCGTTCCAGCTAACAATAGATCGAGGACATAGTGAATGCAACCATGTCTTGGCTTTCTCCTTCAAAGAAAAGGGAAAGAGTTTTAGCCTGACCGTGTCATCAGACACATTAGGAAAATATAAAGTGGCGATGATCTCATTAAACTCTTTCAAGTGTAAATATGGGTTTTCAGATTCAAGTCCATGGAATTTTAGAAGGAGTTGGATCACCCCTGGCTTGATATCCATATGTCCCGTATTTTCTGAAAAAACTATGCATAAGGGTGTGTTCACTCTCACCGGTTGTAAATAATCTCGTAAAGTTCAAGGCGGGGGTGCATGGTGCACCTCATTCTCATCTTGGACTTGCAGCTAACTCACTGGTTGATTTGTAGCCATAACCTCAATTAACTCTAAGGATCTTAAGTGGTGTCTAACCCTGTGATGGATAGATAACCCCTCAACCAATCCTCCTTCACTCAAGAGACGTCGAGTGTTGTCACGGACCCACTTGGGCATGAAATACTCTCAGACCTCAATTTCAGAATCTAACCTAAACCTAAAAGAAATGAGGGAAATAGAAATCTAGAAATAGAAGGAGAGAGAGAATTAGAAAGAAGTTACCAAATTAGAAGTTTGTATATTGGGATCCTGTAAAAGAAAAAGGAAAGCAATTAGTTTCTAAAAAGGAAATAAGGAAAGCAACCTAGTTTTTAAAAATGAAAAAGGAAAGTTTCTAAAAAAGGAAAGCAAATTTATTTCTAAAAATAGAAAAGGAAAGTAAACCATTTTCTAAAAACAGAAAAAGAAAGTTTCTAAAAATATAAAAAGTTAGTTTCTAAAAACAAATTAGAAAAGTTTCTATCCAAGAATTAGAAAGTAAATTATTTTCTAAAAATAGAAAAAAAAACCCTAACCTAAAAATAGAAAATAGGAAAACCCTAATCTTAAACTAATTCTAAAACTAGTTTATCTAAAAATAATTCAACCATTAGTCCCCGGCAACGACGCCAAAAACTTGTTCATAACCCCTAGTGTAGGGTCACGATGCAGTAATAATCTTGGTGAGACCGAGGTCGAATCCACAAGGACTAATCTTGTGCATATTCTGAAAGCAACTAGAAGTAGAACTTGAAGAAGATGTGAATCTTAATTAGAAATAAAGGAAGTAATTGTGAGGAATTTAATTAGAAACTTAAGAATTCAAAGGTGGGAACTAGGGTTTCTAAGGATCCACTTGTAGCAATCAGGGAGATCTATTACTTGATTCAAGGACACAACTAGAATCAAAATCCTATCTTATCCAGTTTGAAGATATCTCAATAAAACCAAATCTGAACTTCCTTTAACATAATTCTCAACGGATGAGAGTTGTGAGAACCGGAAGTGATTCCATCACAAAACCATGCCCAGGAGACAAAGGCTCACAATAGGATATACCAATCTCATAAGAAAACATAAGAGAATCATGAAGATTACAGTGGATTCCATCATCCAACCATGCCCAAGTGACGATGGTGAATAACAGGGTTTAATAACTTCACAATCTCAATACATGAAAAGAAATACTCAAAGCTATTGCAGATCTATTATAATTTGAGTCACAATAAACCATTAAAAACTGAAACTATTCCTTAAATATCAAACCAGAATCAAAGTGAGTTCAATATAAACATGAATCAAAGTAATAAAAACATCCTATCACGCTACAAGCTTCACCTCTTAGCCCTGACTAAGAGGTTTAGCCAACCATAGACATGATTGGATCTAAAACTCTAAAAGAAAGCATGAAAAATTAAGGAAGAAAGAAGAAAAATGCTTGGCGACGGCTCTCTGCCCTTGTGCTTCGCTCCTCTAAACACTAGATTGATACCTAAGGATGCCCTGGGGACTCTTATTTATAGTTGTACAAAACCTCCTTTCACACCTCCTTGGAAAATCCAGAAACTGCCACAAATTTACGCACTCTGCGTAACTTCGCGCAAGTGGTTCGATGACATTGATATGGCTTCATTGTCATCGAAGGTGCCTTTTTCACGTGCTTTTTCCATGCTTTTGTAGCTTCATCCGGATTCTATAGCCTTCTATGTCATCGAACCTACCTTCGATGTCATCGAACATTTTTCGAGGAATCAATAACGTGTCCAAAATAGTCCAGCGACTTATTCCATTTTCTTCAATAAATTCAATGTCATCAAAGAGGCCTTCGATGGCATCAAGCAGGTCTTTGATATCATCGAGGAAGCCTTTGAGTAATTAAACATGGTGCCTAATATGTCCAGCAAGTTTTGCTGAAATTCCACAGAAAATTCGATGTCATTAAGCATGACTTCGAGTCATCGAAAAAGTTCTCAAGTCATCGAAAAATGTCTTCAATTTGTCAAGCAACCAACTCAATTTTCCTTCATAAATTCGATGTCATCGACCTGTGTTTGATGTCATCGAATGTGTCTTCGATGTCATCGAATTATGATCGATGACATAGTTAATGTAAATTCTGCACTTGTTCTTTCGACTTCTTTCCTTCTCCACTTGGTTTTGTTAAATCTTGGGACCTTGAAATTTTCAATCTTTGTCACCTAAGATCCATTATTTGCCTTGGTGATCTTTAAGTGTCAAATCCATGCTTTTAGCACCTTTCCAAACTAAGCTCTTAAATTCACCTCGCAACACAAATATGAGTAAAATAGAACATTAAGCAGTATCATGTTCATAAAACTAAGATATAAACGGGGTTCAATATGCAATATTTGACCATCAACAAGTATCCGATGGTTTCCTAATTCTCTTTTGTGACTGATGTTTTATGGGCGAAGAAGATTTAAGAGGATTTGATTGCTAAAAAGGTAAAACAGGAGGATTTGGGGGAGGACCGAAACCACCTAGGTCAGAAGTCTTCCTCAGAGCCATCCATTATGGCCGAGCAACTGCCAAGATGTCAAGATCTTCTAGGGTGATTTATGGAACATCTAGATATAGAGGTTCAATCGCTAAGGCAGAGACAATACTGATCAACCTCGTCTTCGCTTTCTTCATCCTTTTAGCTGTAGTAATAAGGGGAGAAGGTACACTTCTCTTCTTAATCTCTTCTAGGCCCAAGTGAGAGAAAAGTTAGTGCGAAAGCTCTGCAACGCTTTGACTGCATAAAATCTTAGCGTACTGATGTTTCCACTCGGATACAAAGTTGTCCAGCACTGTGGGGTACTCCAGATACACTGCCATTTGTAGAGTATTGAGACTCAAATATTGCATATTTTCTCCCATTTATATCTTGGTTTTGTGAACATGATAATGCTTAATGGTGTATTTTATACATGTTTGTGTTACAAGGTGATTTTTAGAGCTTGGATTGAAAAGAATGCTAAAAGCATGGATTTAATGCTTAAGAATTACCAAGGCATAGAATAGATCTTTGGAGACCAATATTGAAGATTTCAAGACCCAAAGATCCAAGAAAACTAAGTGGAGAAGGAAGGAAGTCGAAAGAACAAAGTGTTGTAATCCACTTCATTTGTCTGTGTCATCAACCAATGTTCAATGACATCGAGGCCATGGTTCGATAACATCGAACACAACTCGATGACATTGAATTTTTACATGAAAATCAAGTTGGTCGTTGGACATATTGGGTGTCATTTTCAATTACTCGAAGATTGTCGTGATGACATCGAGATCAGCTTGATGACATCAAATTTTCCAAAGAATTATGAAGCAACATGCTGGATTGTTTTGAATGCTTTTTCGATTGCTTGAAGACATGTTCAATGACTTGAAGCTTCGCTCGATGACATCGAAGGAAGGTTTTATGTCACAAAGACTTATGTAGTGCGAAAGGAGAAAAGGCACGACTTACGGATTCAAACCCCATTGATGACATCGAAGGCTGTTCTATAACATTGTAGGCGTTACGCAGAGTTACACGGACTACATAAATTTGATACGATCTTGCGATTTTGCAGAAAGTAGCCTATAAATATGGGTTTCCTAAGTCTTTTTAGGATATCTAAGGTTTTGAGGAGCAGATCAAAGGGGTGGAGCTGTTATCCAAGAGTTTCTTCTTCCTTTCTTCCTAGTTTTTAATGCTTTTTTTAAGGATTTTACATCTAATCATATTTATGGTTGGCTAAATCCCTTAACTAGGGCTAAGCAGTGAAGCTTATAACATGATTGTGATGTTTTGCTTGTTTGATTCTTATTCTTGTTGAACGTCTTTGATTCTAATTTGATATTTAAGGAATACTTTTAGTTTTTAATGGTTATTGTGACTCAAATTACAATAGATCTGCAATAGCTTTGAGCATCTTCTTTTCCTAATTTGAGATTGTGAAGATAGTAAATCTTGTAGTTCACCATCATCCCTTAAGCATGGTTGGGTGATGGAATCTCTCCCAACCTTCACAATTCTTCAATATTGGGTTGTGGGCTTGGTATATCCCGTTGTTTGCCATTGTCTTTAAGGCATGGTTTGGTGATGGAATCTCTCCCAATCCTCACAACTATCATCCATTGAGAATTAAGTCAATGAAAGTTCATATTGATTTTATTGATATATCTTCCAATTTGCTAGGATATGACTCCAATTCTAATTGTGTTCCTTGAATCAAATAAGGAAACATCCTGATAGATGCAAGTGGATCCCTAGGCACCCTAGTTCCCACCTTTGAATTTATAAGTTTTTGTTAAATTACTCACAATTACTTCCTTATATTCCAGATTTAGGTTTAGATCTTCTCCTAGTTCTGATTCTAGTTACTTTCAAAGTACACATGAGTTTAGTCCCTATGGATTCGACCTTGGACTTATTGAGATTATTATTACATCGTGACCCTACACTTGGGGTTGTGAACAAGTTTTTGCCGCTGTTGCCAGGGACTAACAGTTGCGTTTTTCTAAATTTAATTGGTTTTAGAATTAGGTTAAGATTAGGGTTAACTTTATGTTTTATTTTTAGGTGAAGAATTTTTTGCTTTGTTTTTAGAAACTAACTTTGTTTTCTGTTTTGCAGGATTCTGACCTAGCAACTCTTACCTGGTAACTTCATTCTAACTCTCTCTTTCTTATTTCTTAATCACTGTAGTTTTTAATTTTTAGGTCTTAGGTTAAAAATTCTGAAATTGAGGGTGGAGAGTGTTTCATGCCCAAGTGCGTTCGTGACAACACTCGACATCTCTTAAGTGAAGAAGGATTGGTCAAAGGGTTGCCTATCCATCACTGGAATATTAGACACCACTCGAGATCCTCAGAGTTAATTGAAGTTATGACTGCAAATCAACCTGTAAATCCTCTAATTCCTCCTCAACCTGTAGTTAAGGAAGCCCCGGATGAGAATGAGGTGCAACAAGCACCTCCGCCTCATGCTTTACGAGATTATTTACAAACGGTAGGGGTGAACGCACCTTCTTGTATGATTTTTTTCCAGAGAATGCATGAAATATGGATATCAAGTCAGGAGTGATCCAGCTCCTTCCAAAGTTTCATGGACTTGAATCTGAAAGTCTATAACTACACTTGAAAGAGTTTGATGAGAATATAGCTACTTTATACTTTCTTAATATAACTGAGGACACGGTCAGGCTAAAACTGTTTCCCTTTTCTTTGAAAGAAAAATCTAAGACGTGGTTACATTCACTACGTCCACGATCTATTAGTAAATGGAATGACATGACCAGTGAGCTCGTAAAGAAATTCTTTCCATACCATAAAACAAACACCCTTAGAAAGTCAATCATGAACTTCGCCCAAAAAGAAGATGAAACATTCTTCCAATGTTGGAAGCATTTCAAGGATCTCGTCGATTCATGCCCACAACATGGTTTTGAAACGTAGTGCATAACAATTTTCTTCTACGATGGACTAGCATCTTTCATGCGACAATTGGTCAAGACAATGTGTAATAGGAAATTCATGAATAAGAATGTTGATGATGTGTGGGATTATTTTGACAGACTTGCTGAAAAGGCACAATCATGGGACATCTCCCCAAAACCCAATACCACTTCTAAGCTAACTCAACTAAAGAAGAGGGGCAGAATGTATGTTCTGAAATAGGAAGATGATATAAATGCTAAAGTGGCTAATCTCACAAGAAAACTTGAGACCACAGAACTTAAGAAGAAAAATGGTAAGGAAGTTTTTCGTGGTATTTGTGCTTGAAACGTGCATATTACTGAAAGTTGCCCAACCATACCTATTTTTTAAGAAATTTTGAATGAGCAATCTAATGTCGTAAATAACTATCAAAGGCCTTTCAAAGGGACCACCTCCATTACATATAACTCTGGCTGGAGAAACCATCCAAATTTCAGTTGGAGGAATGGGCAAACCGCTACATTTCAAGGGATCCTTAACCAATTTTTGGAACAAAGGAAACCTCAAAAGGATACGGTTTCAAAACACATATAAAATCAAAAGCTTTTTAATCAAGGAACATTACAAGCTTTCCAAGATATTACCAAGGTCATTCAATGGATTGAGTCACATTTAACGACTAGGGAAAAAGGGGTACTTCCAGCCCAACCTCTCCCCAATCCTAAACCATAATGTGAAATTAATGACCCAAGCTCTTTAAATCAAATAGAGTAAGCTAAGTCCATCACCACTATTAGGAGTGGTAAGATAATTGACAAAACTATTCGAATAAGGGCTGAAAAGCCTAAGGATCCAGAAATAAATGAGAATGATGGACCTAGCACTGTTCTACAAGGTTTCGAACCAGAACCTCAAGGTAAGTCGATTACTCCATTTCCCCAACGGTTGGTTGCACCAAAACCTGTTTAACTCTAAGGATATTTTAGCGGTGCTTAAGAAGGTGAAGGTCAACATCCCTCTACTAGATGACGTTAAACAAATTCCTTCATATGCCAAATTTCTGAAAGATTTATGTACTACTAAAAGACGGCAAAACATACAAAAGAAGATTTTTTGACAAAAAAAGTGAGTGCCAACCTAAAGCAAGATGTGCCACAAATATACAAGGATCCCGGTAGCTGAACCATTGCTTCCGTAATTGGGAACTACCAGATTGAGCATGCACTTCTTGATTTAGGAGCAAGCATAAATTTGATTCCTTACTCAGATTACGAACAACTGGGTCTAGGTGAATTAAAAACCACCAAGACCACCTTACAACTTGCTGATCGCTCAGTTCGTATACCGAGAGGGATAATAGAAGATGTGTTGGTCCAAGTTGACAAATTCTACTATCCAGTGGATTTTATCATCCTGGACACTCAACCATCATGGATATGAGCACTCAAATTCTTGTTATACTTAGTCGTCCATTCCTTGCTACATCAAATGTAATTATTAATTGTAGGAATGGGGTCATGAGCTTATTTTTCAGGAATATGACATTGGATTTGAATATATTTTTCAATACAAGCAAATAGTCAGAGGATGATGATGATTCTCACGATATTAACTTGATTGATTCTTTCATGGAAGATAGAGCACTCCTAACTTTATACTCTGACCCTCTATAGATGTGCTTGGCCCACTCCCCTGATTTAGACGTTGATATGATTAGGGAGATGGATGTCATGCTTGATATTGTGCCTTGCACCAGTACTTGAAGTTAACCAGTGGAGGCCACAATTTGAAGAATTGCCTCAAACTAATGTGTGCCTCTATCATCTAGCTTCAAAGCGTCGAAGCTTGACCTAAAACCTTTGCCCGCTAATTTGAAATATGTCTATTTAGGTTAAGATGAGATGCACTCAGTGGTGATTTCTTCCCACCTTGAGCAGGAATAAGAGAGTATGCTCATCTCTACTCTCATTAAGCATAAAGGTGCCCTTGGATGGTCAATTGCAGACCTCAAGGGAATTAACCCATTGATTTGTAATCACCGCATTCATCTTAAGGATACTGCGAAGACCTCCCGACAACTACAAAGTAGATTAAATCCAAACATGAAGGAAGTGGTTAAGGCCGAGGTTCTTAAGCTATTGGATGTGGGTATCATATACCCTATATCAGATAGTCAATGGGTGAGTCCAACTCAGGTGGTTCCTAGAAGTCTGAAATCACCATTGTAGCCAATGCGGAGAATGGACTCATGCCAACTAGAGTCACTACCGGTTGGAGAATGTGCATTGACTATAGGAAATTGAATACCGTCACGAGGAAAGACCACTTTCCTTTGCCCTTCATTGATCAAATTTTGAAAAGGCTGGTTGGTCATTCTTACTACTGTTTCCTTGACGGATATTCAGGCTATAATCAAATAGAGATAGCCCTTGAAGAGCAAGAAAAAACCACTTTTACATATCCCTTTGGCACCTTTGCTTACCAAAGGATGCCATTCAGACTGCTTAATACCCCCGCCACTTTTCAGCGATGCATGTTGAGTATTTTTTCGAACATGGTGGGGCAATATTTAGAGGTCTTCATGGAAGACTTCTCTGTCTTTGGTCCAACCTTCAGCGATTGTTTGGAGAATCTTACATGTGTGTTAAAGCCATGTGAGGAAAAGAATTTGGTACTAAATTAGGAGAAGTGTCATTTCGTGGTTCGCAAGGAAATTGTTCTTGGACATATAATCTCGTCCAAGGGAATTGAGGTAGATAAGGCAAAAATGGATCTTATCTCTATCCAACCTCCACCCAAGAGCATACGAGACGTGCGATCCTTCCGATGACATGCTGGATTTTACAAAAGATTCATAAAAGACATTAATCACCTTTCTCATCCTTTATGTAATCTACTTCAAAAGGATGTACCATATGAGTGGACTGAGCAATGCCAAGAAGCTTTCTCTAAGCTCAAGGGCATGTTGACCACCACACTTATCATGCAGCCACTCAATTGGAGCATTCCTTTTAAGATAATGTGTGATGCGTCTGACTATACTATTGGGGTAGTGCTAGGCCAGAGAAAAGAAAAGATGCCCTATGTCATTCATTATGAAAGTAGAACTCTAAATCCTGCTCAAGTGAATTACTCTACTACGGAAAAAGAACTCTTGGCCATGATATTTGCTTTGGACAAAATTACATCCCACCTAATTAGCTTTAAGATCATCATCTACACTAATCATGCGACACTTAAGTACCTTCTTTCTAAGAATGATACTAAGCCCCGCTTGATAAGATGGATCTTCCTACTCCAGGAATTTGATTTGGAAATAAAAGATAAAAAGGGACTAGAAAACATAGTGGTTGACCATCTTTTGAGACTTGACCTCCCCAATTCTCTTGAGACGACACTTATAAATAACATGTTCCCTGACGAACAATTGTTTAAAGTTTTTCACTTACCTTTGTTTGCTGATATTGCTAATTATCTTGCCATAGGTTTCATGCCAACACATTGGACTGCGCAAGATAAGAAGAAATTCTTCGCCGAGGTACATAAATTCTTCTTGGATGATTGGTATTTATTTAAATATTGCTTAGATCAGATTCTAAAGAGATGTGTGCCAGATAATGAACACAAAAGTGTCATCTCCTTTTGTCACTCTCAAGCCTGTGGTGGTCACTTTTCTTCTAAGAAGACACGACTAAAATTTTACAGTGCGACTTCTATTGGCCCACTATGTTTAGAGATACTCATGAGTTTTGTAAAGCTTATGAGCATTGTTAAAAGTTGGGAGCATTGTCCCATCGAAATATGATGCCTCTAAACCCCATTTTGATCATTAAAGCATTTGATTGCTGGGGCATCGATTTCATGGGACTATTCCCCCAATCCTCTAGGAATTTATATATTTTGCAAGCTGTAGACTATGTCACTAAATGGGTCGAAGTGATCCCATGCCAGAATAATGACCACCAAATGGTCATTAAATTCTTAAAAAAACATCATATCCTAGTTCGGAATGCCTCTAGTCATCATTAGTGATGGAGGTTCACACTTCTGCAATAGGCCATTTGTAAGCTTAAATGAAGAAATATGACATCTTTCATAAGGTGAGCACTCCATACCACCCATAAACAAGTGGGCAAGATGAGATATCCAACGGGGAAATTAAACACATCTTGAAAAAATGGTTAACCCTGATCGAAAAGATCAGTCACTCTAATTGACCGATGCTTATGGGCTTATTGTACAACCTTTAAAACTCCCATTGGAATGTCTCCCTTTAGACTTGTCTATGGGAAAGCTTGCCACTTGTGGAGTTGGAACATAGAGCCTATTGGGCAGTTAAGAATTTGAACTTCAACTTGGATGACGCTTGTTCACTGCACAAACTTCAGTTAAATGAACTTAAGGAAATCGGTAATGATGCATATGAGAACTTCAGAATTTACAAGGACAGGATGAAGGTGTTTCATGATAGGAACATCCTTCGAAAATCATTCTTGATTGGTCAAAAAGTCCTTTTGTACAATTCTCAGTTACATCTTTGTCTAGGTAAACTTCGATCTCGTTAGATCAGCTCTTTTACTGTTGTTAATGTTACCCTGCATGGGTCAATTGAGATAACAAATCTGAACAATGGCAATGCTTTTTAAGTAAATGGACATTGGTTAAAAGCCATTTGTTGAGAAATTTGATTCAAAGGACATGTCCATTCCTTTGACTTATCCTGTATACCAGGATTAATCTCCTAGTCTAATGGAGGTATAGTTAGGTTTATTGCTTTCATAAGATTTAGGACTAGGATAGTTTGCTTCTAGTTTGTTTCGTTTTATTTTGTACTAACCCATTTTATGCTGAGATTCGTAGAAACGCTTCAAATTTCTTCCTCCAGGTACTATCTTTCCATCATTACTCCCTTTCTTTTCATTGTCTCGTGTACATTTCATGCTTATTTCTTTTACATTAAGGACAATGTAGATTTTAGGTTGGGGGTGTGGATTAGGTAAACTAATCAGTATTTTATTTAGTTTTGAGTAGAAATGGTGAAATTTTTTTAGCAGAAATGGTGAAAATTTTGAATTTTCCAAATTGAAACTTGTTTGGAAGCGATAGTTTGTGTAATTAAGAATGTCTTGACTGGGATAATAAGATGAAAATTGAATCTTGAATTGTTAAAGTTTGATCACCTGAGTAAACTATCATCTAAGGCTCTTGAATTCAAATGATTAAGAAGGAAATTTGTATATCATGTTAATCTAAATCGCAAAATACATTCAAGTTGCTTCCTTGAGATATGCTAGGATTTCTGATTGGTAGCATGTGAATCATTGATAAACGTTGAGAATTGAGTCTGGAGAATTTTATCCACCTTAAAAGATGAAAACTAGTTAAAAACTAGGAGATTGACAAAAAGGCCATGAATGATGAAAAGAATGAAGAATGACAACTTCTTTGAGGAGAATGAAAAAGGTCTCTGAAAAGGATGTAATGTTTGAAAAAGAATGAATAGGGATAACCATTGATATAAAATTAAAAACTAAAAAAAGAAGGAAAAGGGGTATATTTTTAGTACTTGAGTTTTTGACTAATTGTGAAGTGATGAACATGGCTAACAATATGAACTAATAGTGTGTTCATGGGAAGTAAGTTGATATTCACCAAGCACATTGGAAAAATGTGATACATGAATTTATGATTTTAAAACTAATAAAGAACCTATTTGATTGATTGCTTATGTGATTTGGCTCCAAGTTTTCAAAATCTCACTTCCTTGTCTTGACTCTACTCATTCATACTTGATTTTACAAAAGATTGTTTCCTAAAAAATTGGTTTTAAATTTTGAAGATGGAAGCTTATTTCACGCATATTTTGCTTAGGACTAGCAAAACGCTAGTTGGGGAGTGTGTTGAGACTCAAATATTGCATATTTTCCCCCATTTATATCTTAGTTTTGTGAACACGATAATGCTTAATGGTGTATTTTATATATGTTTATGTTACAAGGTGATTTTAAGAGCTTGGATTGAAAAGAATGTTAAAAGCATGGATTTATGCTCAAGAATTGCCAAGGCATGGAATGGATCGTTAGAGACCAAGATTGAAGATTTCAAGACCCCAAGATCCAAGAAAATCAAGTAGAGAAGGAAGGAGGTCGAAAGAACAAAGTGATGTAATCCACTTCATTCATTTGTGTCATCGACCACTGTTTGAAAAGGCTGAGCTCTAAGTCCTAGAGGGAGGGTGAATAGGACTATGCCAAATAAAAAATAAATGCAGAATAAAAAGATAGATTGCACAATTAAATAACAACTTCAAATGCACTAGTCTTGAGAGGTTGATACAAACTAAGTTCTAAGGACAACCTTACATCAAAAACCAAGGTTTATGGTAGGACAACCTGATGTCTATAACGTTTATAAGTATCAAAAACCCAAACTGAGAATGAAGCAAAGGAAATAAACTAAATTATTACAACATTAACCACAAGTGCATAAAGAAAATTACAACATTCATCACCACACATACATCACAATCATCATCACCCAAACACCAGGAATTATGGTGGTTCGTGTGTGTACACCAACTATTCGCAAACAGCCACAAAACTACTCCACTACCAATATCCACACCCATGAGATATTAGCTTTCACTAAGAAATAAGGTTTTCTAAGGTTCACCTTAAAACCTTCACAATTGTGTTTTTCAAATGGGCTTACATAATTACAAAAATCCCACAATGAGTTTTTCCTGGTTGAATCTCACAAACTAAAAAAGTAGAAAATAAAATTGTACTTATCTAAAGATTCTTCTTTTGATATAGCCCGATAGAACCAATTCGATGTAGACGTAAATGTTCAATGTCTAATCTCACAAATGAAAGGGTTCTAGGTCTAACTGATTTTTAAATTAAATTAACCTGAGGCTAGCTTGATTTGATTTTGATCTCAAAAGGGTAAATCATAATTTTCCTTTTTAATATAATAGAGTTGAATAAAGAGATCACTAAATCAAATATAAAAAGCTATAAAAAGAATCTAAAATGAATAAGTAATAGCTTCACAATTGCAGGACCTTATCTCTCAGAGTAATGGCTTGATTAGGCTTGGAATGAATGAAAAACTCTGAGATTCGTCATCTATTTATAGGTAAAAATTTTGTTCCCTCGACTGGTCTAAGGGTCGGTTCGACTGGTTGAAGCACCAACAAATTTTTAAAATTTCTAATGTGATATGATAAACCCGTTACTCGACTGGTCGAGTGGCCTGCTCGACTGGTTGAGTGAATAAAAATTAAGTCGCTAGAGTTTGAGTCAAGCCCTGTTCTACTGGTCAAGACTGTTCACTTGACCGGTCGAGGAGTGTGCATGACTGGTCGAGCCACAACCAAAAATTTCTAAAAATTCTCAATAAATCTTGGACTGGTCAAGTCAGCGCCTGGACTAGTCGAACAATGAGTAGGACTAGTCGAAGAAAAGCCTATAAACATATATAATGACCCAAATTCAAGTTGCAATTAACATGACCTAACCTATGGTCAATCTAAGGTCATTCATACCTTAAATGTGAGTTTGAAGCATCGCTCACTTTGGTAGAAAGCATATGAAGCTTGACCTCAAAGTCTTAAACTTGAGTTTGAGCTAGAGCTTGTGTTCATGAGACTTTAAGCTTGAGGTAATGATCTTGTAATATGAGCTTAAGTACTTAAAACTTGAGTTAGAGGTAATGAACTTGAACTTTAGCTTTGAGCTTGAGATAGACTTTGTGTTCTTGTACTTGAGCTTATGTTCGATCTTTGGAAATGTTCTTCAGCTTGAAAATGTAGAAGAATTGACGATGACTTGAAGGTGAACTTTCAAGCTTATCATAACAAGATACTGACTCCAAGTGATTTGACACAACAAAATTTAACAATACCGGGTGTTAGAATTACAACATAGCACTTACAATCTCCCCCTTTTTCAAATTTGTGACAAAACAGTTCATAAGACAAAGCAACTACTACTCCCCCTCAATCTACTACTCCCCCTTAATCCAGGCAAGGTGATTTATAGAGTACCTATATAAAATTAAATACACACAAAAATATGTGCACTTTTATATTTCTCTACAACCATATCCAAATCCAACAATCACCATACCATTTAAATCATACCACATTTCTCCCCCTTTTTGTCCCAAAATGACAAAGGAAAAATGATAAAAACGAATGATTGAGGTAACATAACAATGTAAGAGAATAGTATGAGAAAGAGAGTTAACAAGAAATGATAAAATCATGTTCAAGCATCAACAAGCATAGATAAATGTATCATCAATAGGCATAAACATATCCATAGAGTAGAAAATAAAAACATGTCCAAGTATCACCCAAGCAAAAGTAAAGATTAAGATTCAGTACATGCCCAATATAACAAAAAAAAAGACTAATCAAAACCAGAAGACAGAGCAAGAATATATGGGTTAATTTGATGTAATCCCTTGTTTATGCAATGAAGGTATTTGTGCATATATTTAAATTGTGTTTCTTGGGATACATAGAGACCTTCTACCTTCTCTTCTAAGGTTCTAAGTCCCTCATCAAAATCAGAAGGTTGAAATCAAGATCAGCCTCAAAATCGGATTCTAATTCATTAAACAGATCATCCATGTTCACGTCTTCAATGGGTAGAGCTTCTTCCTCTCCAACTTCTTCACTAGCTCCTCCAGCATCCCTATCAACTTGACCATGAACCAACTTCAGATTCATCTTGTTAATATTTGAGTTGTTGAATGGCAGAAGGGAAATAGGAGCTTCTCCAGATGGCATGACCACGCGATAATGAATAGCAAGGGTGGTCATCAAATAAGCGAAAGGAATATCACTATGCCCTGAATGTAAACGAAATTGGATTATAATGTAGCAAATTAATGAAGGAAGACACACTTGAATACTAGAAACAACAAAATGAAGAATACGTACCATGAAAGAAGTTAATTCAGACTAGGTCTAGGGTATACATTGGAAATGAAGATACGATTAAGTACTCTGTATCTGGGTAATATATGGTTGGCACGGACCACAATCCTAGAATTCCATTCTAAGTTCATGTTGCATAAATTTCTGGTTAACAGACATTTTTCTGATTCATTCAATCTCTCAATCAATGTGGATATTGGAATCCCTTCGTCATTAACTGGTATATCCATCAAACTAGAGATCAAGTGACGATCTACTAGAAATGTAACTTCTCTAAATGTCATAGTGAAGGTTAAATTTTCAATAGAAAAATCACTGATACATGCATACATGACTTGTGCAATGGACCGATATGAGGGTACATCCTAATTCAAAATGTTATCCCATCCTACAGCCACAAGGAGGAGAATGATATTGAACATAACCAAATGGTTGGAATTGACAGTCTGTTCAACAATGATGTTGCAGAGACGGATGTCTCGCACATATTTCATGTCCTCTTCGGGAGGTCGAAGAGTACGCATCGCAATAGGTGTGGAATGGGAAGAAGGACCATGAGTAGTTTTCTTCTTAGTTCTACCTTCCATTGTAAGAAGCAAAAATAGAATGCAAGAAGGGTTTATGGATTTCACCCGAAACAGATTTTTTTCCTTAAAAAAGCAAGGAAACCACAAGAAAGCTTGAAATAAACTTTCGAATCAAGCAAATAGAGATGCAAGGAACCTAAATCCGAAAGAAAAACGAAAATGAAGAACTAATCGAGTAGTATTCGGAGATGGGTTCGATCGGTCGGAGAAGGGGCTGTTGGAGGAGATGAAGAAAGTGAAGAAAAAGTAATTTTTCTCATAATAAAAGCAACCCAATTGTGCATCTCGACTAGTCGAGTACATAGTCGACCGGTCGTGCCACGACTGCTTGAGTGTGTACTCGACTGGTCGTGCAGACTCAAAACTTCTTAATTTTATTAATTTTTGAAATCCAAAAATTTGTAAAAATAAAAATATACAAAATATAGTACAAATAGACATAATAATCTCAGATCAAATTACACATACCAATATCCAGTTTTAACTTAGACAACCTGTTTCTGTCAAGTGGTTTAGTGAAAATGTCCGCAAGTTGATTTTCAGTTTGAACATAATTCAATGAAATAATTTTATCTTCCACTAACTCATGAATGTAATGATATCTAATGTCAATATGCTTGGTTCGTGAGTGTTGGATGGGATTCTTAGAGATATTGATTGTGCTAGAGTTATCGCAATACAGTACCATAATATCTTGCACAAATCCATAATTATTTAACATTCTTTTCATCCACATAAGCTGAGTGCATGCATTTTCGGCTGCAATATATTCAACCTTAGCTGTGGATAGTGATACGGAACTCTGTTTCTTACTATGCCATGAAACTAAACAGTTCCTGACATAAAAACATCCACCGCTGGTAGACTTTCGGTCATCTATATTCCTAACCCATTAGCATCCATATAACTAGCTAATTGGACATTAGTATCATATGGATACTAAAGACCTTTATTGTCCGAGCTTGTAACATATCTCATAATTCGGTTAATAGCAATCAGGTGAGATTCCTTAGGATTTGATTGATATCTAGCACAGATACCTATGCTGAATGCTATATCAGGTCTGCTCGCAGTTAAATATAATAAGCTACCAATTATACTGCGATATAACCTAGGATCTATACTTTTACCTATTACATCCTTAGAGAGCTTAAGAGTCATACTCATAAGAGTATAGAAGTTTTTGCCACTCTCAAAACCAAACTTCTTCATCAAGTTTAGAGCATACTTGGTTTGAGAAATAAAAATCTTGTCTTTAAGTTGTTTCACTTGTAGACATAAAAAGTAGTTCAATTCTCCAACCATGTTCATTTCAAACTTGGACTTCATCAACTCTGTAAACTGAGTAGACAGGTTAGAACTAGTAGAGCCATAGATAATGTCATGAACATATATCTGTACTATAAGTATGTGATCATTGTGTTTCTTTACAAATAGTGTCTTATCAACACTCCTCATTATAAAGTTATGACTTAGTAAAAACTTAGTGAGCTTCTCATACCATGCCATGAGAGCTTATTTTAAACCGTAGAGTGCCTTTTTCAGGTGATAAACATGATTAGTGTATTTAGGGTCTTCAAAACCCTTAGGTTGTTCTACATATACTTCCTCATATAAATCACCATTCAAGAAAACACTCTTGACATCCATTTGATAGATTTTGGACTTTTTGAAATAAGCAATGGATATAAATAATATGATAGATTTAAGACGAGCTATTGGGGCAAAGTTTTCGTCATAATCAATGCCTTTTATCTGAGTGTACCGTTGTACAGATAGTCTTGCCTTGTTTGTTATAATATTTCCTAATTCATTAGATTCATTTTTAAAGATCCACTTAGTTCCAATTATATGTTTATCATTAGATCTAGCAACCAAATACCACACATCATTCCTTATAAATTGATTTAGTTCATCTTGTATGACAACTATCCAGTTTTCATCAGTAAGCGCTTCTTTTATATTAGCCGTCTTAATTTGGGAAGTGAAGCACACATAATTACATATATTTTCTAATTGTTTACGAGTGAACACACTAGTGAGAGGGTTCCTAAGAATTTGATTAGTGGGATGGTCTTTAACTGACAGCAATTCAGTGTCATTTTGACTGGATGAAGAGTCTGGTTTATCAAATATAGAGACTTCATCATCTTCTGAACTAAAGACAGGTGTATTCAAGTGATCATCTATAACCACATTAATGGACTCTTGAATAGCACCGGTTCTATTGTTGAGAACTCAATATGCTCGACTATTTAGAGCATACCCTAGAAAAATTCCTTCGTCACTTTAGTGTCAAAATTCCCAAAATTTTCACGGTCACACAAAATATAGTACTTCTTGCCAAAAACTCGAAAGTATTTGATTGTCAGCTTCTTATTTAACCATAGTTCATATGTAGTTTTATCATTTGATTTTCTTGTATACACATGGTTTATTATATAGCATGCTGTAACGGCCCGAAAATCAAGGGTCGAGCAGAAGCTCAACTCCCGAGTTCCAATGCATCACTTATGCAATATAGATAATGATGTTTAAATGTTGTCCATATTAGTGCATTAAACATGAGTGGGATTATACTAAAATAACATATCATAGTCCAAAGATAACTAAGTTAAGAAAGCAGAAGACTGAGATGGGTATATATTGTATAAAAGTGTTTCTCAATCCTCACAGTATGAGTATGTTACCAGGCTGAATATATACATTTGTTGATCTAAAATTTTCAAAATATAAAAATGTAAACGTCCAACTAATCCTTATAGTCCCTGTAATCTCATCGATTAGTACATGGTCTTATATAGACCCACTTGATAGCTGAACGTAGGAGAATTCTTCATCCTCATCTATGTAATCCCAATCAGCAGTGTAGACATCGTTGCCACCTGCATCTACAACAGAGTCTGGTTGGTGTTTTAAAACACCGTCCCAGAGTGGGAGCTAGTGATCAACTCAGTGGTACTATAAGGTAAAGGTTAATATGTTATCAATTCAGTTAAGCAGTAACGATAAAGCAATACAACAAACATTTCCTAACTACTCTGGTTAATGCAAGGATGATATGTGGTAATGATGCATGCCCTCGCCTGCACTCCCTTAGCGACACCATTTCAAGGTCGCACATGCTACTCCCACTGTGCCTTCATCGCCAAAGTACATGCAGTGCAGTGCATGCACATGTTAGTCAAGTTCTTAACTAGGCATATTCATACAGCAGATTCGGGAAGCTAAGGTACCTCCTTCTAAATCATTTACCCAAACAATGATCCATCTAGGGTTGTTGTTCCTATTTAATCACATTCGATAGGTAAGTTATAGTGCAACATCAACCCTAATTTGAAAGCAGTGGATAGGTAAGTTCACGAGTTTACACTCGAGGTCACTACGGGAGGCTTGTCACCATTCGCATAGGCCTATTTTATACTCAAGGTTACTACGAGAGGCTTGTCACCTGATTATAGGCTGATAGCTCGAATACAGTGTCTCATACCACCGTATTCGGCTCATGAGTTTAGGTTGCTCACTGGTCACTACGGGGAGGCTCGTCACCCCAGCATAGGCCAACAACTCAACCATGATGTCCTATACCACCATGCCCGGCTCATGAGTCTTAGCGGATCATGGTACCAAGGTTAAACGTTCTTTACATTAGTAAGTGGTACCTTAGATTCAAGCAATATCGTCCATACATGGTAAACACACATTAGGCCAATCGGGTTACTTGACAAGTTTGATTGGTATGAGAGTACACTAAATTAATCAACATGGAATGCATACGCACTCCTCGTGGCCTAATCACTACTGATAACCACCGTACGACTCGGATTCATCGAATGTATCCGTTGTGGCGAAACTAGTTCGGCCACTTGATCGGAAACTGTTATCGATTGCCTGGACTACATATTAGTCCCAATCATACTCAAATACAATAGGCATTCATATGTGATAGTCAATTAGCATTTAACAACCAATTCAAATACAATTCTCATTTGGGCATTTTAACAACCATATTGCACATGTTAACATACTAGGCGTTTCATCCATAAATCACATAGTAGCAAGATAGGTTACATGAAGGAAACTGTAACTATAGATAAGGTAATTGAGAATACTATCTCAACACCCTTATTAAATACATTTAAACAAGAAATTTCTCATTCAGACATTTTATCAAACACTTAGACTACACATTTCAACATACATGTAATAAATTAGTTATAACATATATTATGACAAATCTTTTCACAAAGGAGTTGTCATACATACAATAAACATGAATTCTAGATTAATAGTCATGGCAAGTATAAATCATAATTTTCTATTCATTTAAACATTTCAACAAACACATGGAATGCATTTAGTATACAACCTAGTTTACACATACATGATATATCGCAAAAGTCGTAACTAAGATCATATGGTAGTAATCATGTCAGACATAAATCATTGCTGACATTGAAAGAATAAAAAACTATAACCTAAACATTTATAATCCACACCTTTCGTTTGTACGCTCGTTACAAACTCGGTTCGTACACCACGTCTTTGTCTATGGCACAACGACTACCTAAACATTGAAATAGGTTAGCTACTTCACCGGTTTCTCTATTTAAATTCCTAAAACAGATTAAGGTTAGGATTTCTTACACAAAAATGGAGTTGAAACGAGTTGAGTAGCTAGACGTAAAGGCAACTCGATGAATGGAGTAGTAGAACAGGAGTACTGTAGCAAACCCCAAAGGTTTCCCTTCGATCTCCACTCTTTTCTCCTCTTTTCTCTCTTCTCTCTCCTAGGGCTAGAGAAAATTCATATGGAATGAGAGAGGGGTGGGTTAAGGGTATTATATAGGCCCAAAAGTGATGTAAATAGCCCCAGGGCCATGGTATACTTAGGTTATAGCCAAAGGATGTCTGTTTCGTGCAAACATGACTCATCTGGAGGTCCATTACTCATATATGGCATGGAGTAAGTTCTCTGACTATGGATCTATGCCAAGTTAAGGTTCCGGTCTGATCAGATTTGTAGATCGACCGTGGAGGACCTGTTTTAGTTCAACGGTCATCGTCACTCGATTAGGGCCATAAGTATACTGACATGTGTAAAGAAATTTTTCTGAGATGGTCTGAAGTCTTCAATTTCTCTCGCAAGTGAATGGACCAATTTACTTAGGTTTGAGTTCCTTTTTTAAAGATATTCGCGTTTCTCATACATTTTGCTCAGGGCTCCAGTTGTGTGTTTCTGGGTACTATTTGTGCTCGATTCCCGTGATGGTTGTCAAGCCCAGTAAGGTGGTCATAACCTTATAGTTTCACGATAATCGAACTTTCGACGCATGGTCTAGGTCTGATACGGAGTTTCTATGTGCTCCTGAGAGCAACTGGTTTTTGAGATTGCTCCTAAGTTCTTGGGTAATGTTGAGTTAGCGATTCTAGTGGTTTTGGGTCTTGCAGTTCGTATAAATAGTGGTTCGAGATAATTTCGCTGATTATTTAGTTTATTACTTAATTAATTTTCATCTAATTTCTAAAGGATTTGGTCCTTAGTGATTTTTGCCTGAGGTGGTACTCGGGTCTTTGTACGGATTTTTCTGAGACGTTACAATCTATCCCCTTTAAAGAAAATTTTCATCCTCGAAATTAATACCTTTTCGTACTCCTCGAGAATCTGATGGTAGTTCTTAAGGACCTCGGCTTCTGTTTTTCAAGTCGCCTCTTCCTCAGTATGGTGAATCCACAATACTTTCACAAGCAGAATAACTTTACTGCGTAGCAATTGTTCCTTCCTATCAAGTATACGTGTTGGTCGCAGTACATAAGTAACATCTTTACTCAATTGTACTTGCTCCCATTTGATAATATGGAAAGGATCAGGAACATATTTATTCAGCATCGATACATGAAATACGTTGTGCACGCCTGTGAGTGATGGAGGCGAAGTGAGACAGTATGCCACCACACCCACTCGGTCTAGTATCTAGAATGTGCCAATGAATCTCGGTGTAAGCTTATCTTTCTTACCAAAGTGAAGGACTCCCTTCATTGGGGAAACTTTCAGAAACACGTGGTCCCCAATCTCAGACTCTAGTTGTTACCATCATGTATCGGTGTAACTCTTCTGTCTGCTCTGTGCTGCAAGAAGACGACACCTAATAATGTCAATCTTCTTAGAGGTCGCCTGTACTAAATCTGGGCCAATTAGGCTTCTCTCGCCAACTTCTGCCCAAAAATATGGTGCTCGACATAGACGCCCATACAGTGCCTCATAGGGAGTCATGCCAATGCTCGCTTGAAAGCTGTTGTTATAAGCAAACTCTATATAGGGAAGATAGTCATCCTAATTGTCTTTGAAAATGAGCACACATGCCTGCAACATGTCCTCTAACAGTTAATTTACCCATTCCATCTGCTCGTCGGTCGGTGGGTGGAACGCGGTATTGAACTTCAATTTCGCACTCATTGCTTCTTGGATACGATTCCAGAAGATAGATGTGAATCACGTGTCTTAATCCGACACAATCTCCATAGGCACTCCATGCAGACATACTATCTCATTGATGTATAGCTTGGCCAAATCATCTGCTGAGTTTTAAACTCTAATACGGAGAAAATGAGCCGATTTCGTCAATCGGTCCACAGTCACCCATATGGAGTCGTGTCCTTTTCTTGTCTTCAGTAACCCGGTAATGAAATCCATAGATATGAAATCCCACTTCCATTCAGCTAAGGGCATGGGCTGAAGCAATCTAGGAGGTCGGTGATGCTCGGCCTTGACCTGTTGGCACGTAAGACAACGGGGCACAAAGTCTGCTATGTAGGCCTTCATGTTATCCCACCAGTACAAATGCTTCATATCTTGATACATCTTTGTACTACCAGTACTACCAGGATGCATCACCATCTTCGAATTTTGAGCAGCTTCGAGAACTTCCCTTCTCAAGCCATGAAGATTTAGGATGCATAGGCGGCCACGATAATGTAACCACCCATCCGAACTAACTCTCCATTCAGAGTCTTCATCATCATTAGCTCATTTTCTCAACTCTAGCAACCATTCATCTTCCCTCTGAGCCACAATGATTCGGTCATCAATAAGTGGTTGGATGCGAATGTGTGCGACGCTCACGAACGAATCCTCTACTGTAAGCTTCTGTTCGAAGTCTCGCACAAACTCGACCATATTCCATTCCTGTATCATCAGCGAAGCTACAAATGTTATTGTCTTCTTGCAGGTAAATATGTCTACCACAATGTTGGCCTTGCCGAGATGGTAGGAGACCTCAAGCTTGAAGTCCTTCAAGTTTTCCATCCATCGTCGTTACCTCATATTTAGGTCTCTCTGCGTGAATATGTACCAATGGCTCTGTGGTCGTAAAAGAGCTCAAACTCCTCTCCATAGAGGTAATGTCTCCAGAGCTTTAATGGAAAAATGACAATCGCCAACTCTAGGTCATGTGTAGGGTAGTTCTCCTCGTGTTTCCTCAACTATCGCGATGCATAGGCAATCACTCTGTCCTTCTGCATAAGAACACAACCCAAACCAACACGAGAGGCGTCGGTGTATATGATATATATGACCCCTTGCTTTGATAATACTAGCACAGGGGCAGAAGTCAACTTGTCTTTCAATTCCTGAAAGGCTGCTTCTGCCTTCTCGTTCCATGCAAACTTAAGATCCTTCCGAGTGAGCTAAGATAATGGTCTAGCTATCTTGGAAAAGTCCCTAATGAATCAATGATAGTAACCTGCCAAGCCGAGGAAACTCCTCCCTTTAGTAACCGAACCGGGTTGCTCCTTGTCCTGAACTGCGGTCACCTTAGCAAGGTCCACAGTTATTCCTTTCTTAGACACCACGTGTCTTAGGAACTTGACTTCTTCTTTCCAGAAGTCGTATTTCTTGTATTGAACAAACAACTGGTTCTTCCTGAGAGTATCAAAGACTGCTCACAGGTGCTCCTTATGATCTTTTCGACTCTTGGAGTATATCAGGATGTCATCTATAAATACGATGACGAATCAGTATAGATACGGCTGAAACACCCGGTTCATAAGGTCCATGAACACACTTGGTGCGTTTGTGAGTCCAAACGACATCACAAGGAACTTGCAATGCCCAAAGCTGGTTCTAAATGCTGTTTTCTGCACATCCTCATCCCTGACATACAACTGGTGATACCCTAACTGTAAGTCAATCTTTGAAAAATATTGTGCCCCTTTCAACTGGTCGAATAGATCATCAATCCTTGGCAGAGGATACTTGTTCTTCACTGTCACTTGGTTCAACCGGTGATAATGAATACACAATCGCAGTGATCCATCCTTCTTCTTCATAAATAACACAAGTGCTCCCCAAGCAGATACACTCGGTCGTATGAAGCCTAATTCCAACAAACCATCGATTTGTCTCCTTAATTCCTTCGTTTCAGATGGAGGCATGCGGTACGTCGGTAGCGAAATGGGTGTCGCACCAAGCACAAGGTCGATAGTAAAGTTGATCTCGTACTAAGGAGGTAGTCCAGGTATCATCCTAAACATATTCGTAAAATCTCAGACTACAAGTGTGTTCCCAAGTGTCGGACCATCAACATTCTCTAGCAAGGTAGCATAACAACTAATGCGGTAGTACCAACTAACCTAAACTGGAAAAGTAAAGGTCATGCCCTCAGGTCCATCGGTTGTCACTACTCTAGTATCGCAATCGATCTCAGCCTTCATATCGGTGAGCCAATCCATACTGAGGATGACATCGTAATGACACAGCGGGGCAATAATCAGGCCAACGAGCACTATTCTGCTTCCTAAGTCTATCGAGCAACCTTTATAAATCTTGGTAGTGTCTGAGAAGGCCCCTGTGGTGGTAAGGAGTCTCATCCCAACCATAGGAGTAGTTTCCAATACTAGTCGCTTGACTGCTACGCATGATATTATTGAAATAGTGGACCTAGTGTCCACCAATAGGAAGACTGGTATACCTTGGATATGTACTGTGACTTCGAAAGCCAATGGTGTTGTGGTTGCTATCTCGGAAGCCTTAGCTGTAAGTGAGTGCATCGAGCTTGTTGAGGATGATTCGGTTACGCTGTCATAGGTCGTTGAGGTGGCCTAAATCGAGGTATAGGTGGCCGATAAGGTGGTTGTGTAGGCGGTGCTGATCGTAGAGGTGGAGCTGAGATAGGTTGTGGCATCTGACGGTTGGTCTTCTTAGGAGGGGCGAAGTTATTGTCCCTCATCCTGGTAAAGCAGTAAGTGTCAGTATGGCCCAACCTCTTGCAGTAGGTGCACCACACATCTGATTACCTCAGTTGGGCTGGTGAAGCATAAGTCTGGGAGGTAAATCTGTACGTGGCCTCTTGCCGAGGAACGGTCTGCTCGGCAAATCAGGTCGAGGCCTCGGACCCATGGGTACACATGTACAGGACAGTCTATCCCCATCCTACTAAACTCGCAAGGACATGTTCACTAACTTAGCATAGTTGGGAATGCTAGTGCAACACATCTTCGTACGTATTTCAGGTCGCAGACCCTCAAAAAATCACTGCATTCGCATCGGCTCGTCTATTAGTATCAAAGGAATGTATCTGGCCAGCTCTATGAACCTGCTCTCATTTTCAACATGGTCTTCCCTCCCTGTCAGAGGTGAAGAAACTCTCCCTCATTTTCATTGTGGTAAGTGAGGGGGAAGTACTTCCCATGGAATCGGGTCTCAAAAGCTTCCCATGTCCATACATACCCAGCAACAACTATTCGTAAGATGCTGTCCCATCATAGACTAACATCCTTCTCGAACATGTATGTAACCAACTCAACCTGGTCTGCCTTAGTGCAGTGCAGCAGCTTCAGCATCTTAGAGATGCGATCAAGCCAGTACTAGGCATCCTCGGGTCTGTGAGTGCCTACAAAAGTAGGAGGTCAGAAGTGCTGGAAGCGCTTGAATAAATGTTGGCATTCATGTTCCCAGCAGGGTGCGTAGGTGGTGCAGGTGGGGCCATGCTCATGTTCTAGGCAAGGGCCCCCTCGATAGTGGTCCAAATCTATTGCTGCTGCTGCATCAGGAGCATCATCTGCTCTAACCTATTAGGAAGAGAAGCCGACTGAGACAAATGTGGCATCGAGGTAGACGCACGGTTCTGTTCCGGAACCGGTGGTGCACTAGGTGTTGGTCCATTTATGGGGCCAGTGGTCGGTAGAGAATCCGACATAGTCTCATGATTCAGGCCCAAACTGAGGTCCATATGGCTATTGCTTAAGGGAGGTGCCTCGTCACTCAATTCACCAAGTGCAAGACAAGCCATACTCCGAGTGGCCTTAGGTGGCATTCCTTATATACAACATAGGGTGCAACATGTGTGAGATTCAGAATAAGGTTACTTAATTTGCCAAAAATTTCACACAGTTCATAACAAAAGAAGCTTCATGCATTTTATTTAACCAAAATTGTCACAATACATGAGATGTAGTCATACATAGATCATGACAGAAGATGCATGTGAGCTATTCTAAACAAGGCTTTAAACACTAAAATACACCAATAACTCTAACATACTACTAAGCCTATCAAGGCTATCACATAGAAAATAAGAAACAAAGAAAACCCAAAGACGATTACAACATATGACTAGTCGTCCGACTCTGGTGATGGAGGAGGAGCACCCTTGTCCTGCATGTAGCATAGGAGGGTCTTCAGAGTGCGAGACATCTTCTTGAACTTCTGTTTCATATAAGACTTATTCTCCTCAAGCTTTTGCTTCACTTCGACCCGGGTCTCTCTGACCTCCTGTCTCAGGGCGGCCTAGCTCTCCTCAATCTGAGCCAAGTGGGCTTCTAAGGCAGCTCGATTATGGTGGTGCTCATGTGTAGCAAGAGGAGGGCCCCAATCAGAGTCTTAGGCCTCCTCTTCTTCCTCTTCCTGCTATTCCTCATCCTCACTTCCCCCTTCATCACTTCCTTCTCCCACACTTCCTTCTTCAAATTCTTCTTCCTCCTCTTCACTGCTTCCTTCCTCTTCCTCTATCTCATCACTATACTCATCAAGTCGAGCTTGATGTTGACGCGGCCCAATGCCCATGTTGTTAAGCGTAGTGTCATTTATGAAGTGGATTGGGGCAAGCTCATCCATGTTAAGTCTGTAACCGAATTCACGAGCATGCTTGCATATAATCGGCTGAATGGGAGTGAAATATTCGTCCTAACGGCGCGTGCGGTCTAGACTATCTGTAGTAGTACGTACGTAGGCAGACACAACTTGTCTCCTTGCCCAGCTCTATATAGGAAGTCCATATTCAAACGCGTGCATTTGGTGTGATTACTCCACCTATAATACACATTGTATGTGAATATGTGGTGGAGTAGGCATAAGTCATGAGTCATCTCGGTTGTTGGGAGGCAATTGCCTCGCTTCCAGTGAACCAGTCGGCCACAAAGAAATCACGTGCGGTGATCCCTTTCACCCATACTCTTGAGACTCTTCTCGTTAGCATGTACCTCTCCACGTTGAATCCCCATAATTCGAGTTATTAAGTCCATATCGATAATGGCTTCCCTCCTTCCCACAGGGATAGTGAACTGCAGAGGCTCCAACAATGGATCTCGTATGTGGGCGTAGAAGGCTCGGATAATGCTCTCACACACACGTGACTTGCCTTCAAATATGGGACCCCACCTGGCGTCTAATAGGAGGTCCATCACCGGATAAAGTCCAAATAGTCTTTCGTCCATGTGTGCTTCAAAGATAACTTTATAGCCTTGAAACCTACCATGTCCGACGCCCGCCAGCAGATCTCTTTCGAGAGGAATTTGGGGATCGAGATCCCACTTCGTCCTTCGCTCCTGCTCAATGCTAGTGCTAGCCTCAGCGCCTTTCTGCTTCCTTGGACGGGTAGGGCGGCTAGGCCCGGCTTTATCTGCGGGCACCCTCTTCTTTCCCATAAGGGAAAGGAGTGTGGAAAGGGAAAAGATGGCAGCCACTAGCTCAAAAAGAGCCATGAGAGTGAAGCAAGATTGAAGGATAAGATGGGTTAGTGGATGTTGAGGTTTATGAGACACAAAGGTGGGTTTGTGCACTCAAATGAGAAGAAATAAAGGGGATTAAAGGTAGTAGGAGATGGGTTTGAGAGAATGGTGGAGGTGGGTTCAAGAAAAGGAAGAAGATGAAGTTTATGATGTATGGAGGAGAGATTTGAAAGAGAGAAATTGTAAGGTTGGAGGGGTTTGAAAGCTAAGGGAGGGGTGAAATGAGCAAGGGAGGGTAAAGGGACCCTAAATAGGGTGGACCCACATGCAAACGGGCCCCACATGTGTGTGGGAGGGGTGGCGGGCCACCGGACCCGCGAGCCCGCTGGACCCGATTGCGATGCATCGCAGTCGGCGCGGTGGCATTGTGTTCCACTAGACCGTACCTCCCCCCCCCCCCCCCCGGGTTCCAAAAATGTGTGGGGGCCACTCTGGTTCCCCCCGTATTTTGCGGTTTGGGGCCCTATGGCCATGAAGTGTGTTTGCTCACCCTATCTCACACATATTCACGCCTTTTGGCATGTTTCGAGTTTGAGATTTGTCGGGTAATAGTCTAAACCCGTTGTTTAATGGCCTAAGGAAGAATTGAGATCATTTTACATGGTCTCGGTCGCATACGAGCTATATGCAACTGTCACTTTTTGCCCGTTGGTGAAACTTGGGATCCTACGATTGTTTCTACATTTCATCGCCCCCTTCTAAGTCAAAGTACATCAGTGTGCGTCATGTTACCATAACCCAGGTCTAGTTTAATCCAAATCATGCTCTGATACTAACTTGTATGCCTCAAAAATCAAGGGTCGAGCAGAAGCTCAATTCCTGAGTTCTAACGCATCACTTATGCAACATAGATAATGATGTTTAAATGTTGTCCATATTAGTGCATTAAACATGAGTGGGATTATACTAAAACAACATATCATACTCTAAAGATAATTAAGTTAAGCAAGTAGAAGACCGAGATGGGTATATAATTTATAAAAGTGTTTCTCAATCCTCACAGTATGAGTATGTTACTAGGCTGAATATATACATGTGTTAATCCAAAAGTTACGAAATATAAAAATATAAATGTCCAATAATCCTTATAGTCCATGTAATCCCATCAATCAGTACATGGTTTACATAGACTGACCTGATAGCTGAACCTAGGAGAATTCTTCCTCCTCGTCTAAGAAATCCCAATCAGCAGCGTAGACATCGTCGCTATCTGCATCTACAACAGAGTCTGATTGGTGTTTTAAAACACCATCCTAGAGTGGGAGTGAGTGATCAACTCAGTGGTACTATAAGGTAAAGGTTAACATGTTATCAATTCAATCAAGTAGTAATGATAAAACAGTACAACAGACATTCCCTAACTACTCTGGTTAATGCAAGGATGATATATTGTAATGATGCATGCCCTCGCCTGCACTCCCTCAGCGACACCATTTCAAGGTCGCACATGCTACTCCCACTGTGCCTTCATTGCCAAAGCACATGCAGTACAATGCATGTACATGTTAGCTGAGTTCTTAATTAGGCTTATTCATACAACAGATTCAGGAAGCCAAGGTACCTCCTTCTAAATCATTTATCCAAACAATGATCCATCTAGGGTCATCGTTCCTATTTAATCACATACGATAGGTAAGTTATAGTGTAACATCACCCGTAATTTGAAAGCAGTGGATAGGCAAGTTCGCAAGTTTACACTCGAGGTCACAAAGGGAGGCTCGTCACTATCCACGTAGGCCTATTTTATACTCGAGGTCACTACAGAGGCTCGTCACCCGATCGTAGGCCAACAGCTCGAATATAGTGTCCCATACCATCGTATTCAGCTCAAGAGTTTGGGTTGCTCACTGGTCACTATGGGGAGGCTCATCTCCCCAGCATAGGCCGACAGCTCGGCAATGGTGTCCCATACTACCATGCCTGGCTCATGAGTCTTAACAGATCATGGTACCAAGGTTAAACAAGCTTTACATTGGTAAGTGGTACCTTAGATTCAAGCAGTAGCGTCCATACATGGTAAACACACATTAGGCTAATTGACAAGTTCGAATAGTACGAGTGCACACTAAATTAATTGACATGGAGTGTATACACACTCCTCATGGCCTAACCACTGCTGATAATCACCGTAAAACTTAGATTCATCGAACGTATCCGTTGTGGTGAAACTAGTTTGACCACTTGATCGGACATCGTTACCGATTGCTTGGATACGTATAGTCCTAGTTATACTCAAGTACAATAGGCATTCATGTGTGATAGTCAAACAACATTTAACAACAAATTCAAATACAATTCTCATTCGGGCATTTTAACAACCATATTGCACATGTGAACATACATAAGCATTTCATCCACAAATCACGTAGTAGCAAGATAGGTTACATGAAGGAAACTGCAACTATAGATAAGGTAATTGAGAATCCTATCTCAACACCCTCATTAAATAAATTTCAACAAGCAATTTCTCACTCAGACGTTTTATCAAACACTTAGACTACACATTTTAACATACATGTAATAAATTAGTTATAACATATATTATTGCAAATCCTTTCACAAAGGAGTTCTCATGCGTACAACAAACATGAATTCTAGATTAATAGTCATGGTAAGCATAAATAATAGTTTCCTATTCATTCAAACATTTCAACAAACAAATGGAATGCATTTAGTATACAACCTAGTTTACACATACATGATATATCAAAAAAGTCATAACTAAGATCATATGGTAGCAATCAAGTCAGACATAAATCATTGCTGACATTGAAAGCCTTGAAAACTATAATCTAAACATTTATTTTCTGTACCTTTCGTCGGTACGCCTGTTACGAACTTGATTCGTACACCATGTCTTTGTCTACGGCACAACGGCTACTTAAACATTGAAATAGTTTAGCTACTTCACCGGTTTCTCTATTTGGATTCCTAAAACAGATTAAGGTTAGGATTTCTTACTCAAAAATGGAGTTGAAACGAATTGAGTAGCTAGATGTAAAGGCTATTCGATGAGTGGAGTAGCAGAACAAGAGTACTGCAGCAAACCCCAAAGGTTTCCCTTCGATCTCCACTCTTTTCTCCTCTTTTCTCTCTTTTCTCTCCTAGGGTTAGAGAAAATTCGTATGGAATGAGAGAGGGGTGGGTTAAGGGCATTATATAGGCCCAAAAGTGATGTAAATGGCCCTAGTGCCATGGTATACTTTGGTTATAGCCAAAGGATGTCTGTTTCAGGCAAACTGGACTTATCTAGATGTCCATTACTCGCATATGGCATGGAGTAAGTTCCCTGACCATGGATTTAAGCCAGGTTAAGGTTTCGGTCCGATTGAATTTGTAAATTGATAGTGGAGGACTGTTTCAGTTCAACGATCATCATCACTCGATCAGGGCCACAAGTATACTGACATGTGTAGGAAAATTTTCCTAATCCAAGGGTATAATTTGATCAGAATCTGACGGTCTAAAGTCTTCAATTTCGTTCACAAGTGAATGGTCCAATTTACTTAGGTTTGAGTTCCTTTTCTAAAGATATTTGCATTTCTCACACATTTTGCTCAGGGCTCTAGCTGTGCATTTATGGGTACTATTCAGGCTCAATTCCCGTGATGGTTGTCAAGCCCAGTAAGGTAGTCATAACCTTACAGTTTCACGGTA
Organism: Magnolia sinica; assembly: GCF_029962835.1. Taxonomy (NCBI): domain Eukaryota; kingdom Viridiplantae; phylum Streptophyta; class Magnoliopsida; order Magnoliales; family Magnoliaceae; genus Magnolia; species Magnolia sinica. Next base: position 35,087,020 of record NC_080591.1, on the reverse strand, counting down.
ATCGGACTTTCGACGCGCGGTCCAGGTCCGATACGAAGTTTCAATGTGCTCCCGAGAGCAACTGGGTTTTGAGATTGCTCCTAGGTTCTTGGGTAATGCCGAGTTTGCGATTCTAGTGGTTTTGGGTCTTGCAGTTTGTATAGATAGTGGTTCGAGCTAATTCCAATGATTATTTAGTTTAATACTTAATTAATTTTCATCTAATTTTTAAACGATTCGGTCCTTAGTGATTTCTGCCTAAGGTGGTATTCAAGTCTTTGTACGGATTTTTCCGAGATGTTACACATGCACTGTTCACAGCTTCAGCCCATATATTTTAGGTAATTTCATGCTATTTAACATAACATTGGTCATTTCTTGAAGCACATGATTTTTCCTTTCAACAACCCCATTTTGTTGGGGTGTCTTAGGTGCAGAAAATTCATGTGATATCCCTTGATCGCTACAGAACTTCTCAAAATTGCTATTATCAAATTCCAATCCATGGTCACTTCAAATTTTTATAACATTTGATCCTTCTCAGTTTGGATATGCTTAAGTATCTTTTTCACTTCATCGAGAGTTTCAGACTTCTCTCTCATGAAAGCTACCCATGTATATCTGGTAAAGTCATCCATAATTACTAGAAAATATTTCTTTCCACCTCGACTCTCTATTATAGTAGGTCCAATGAGATCCATCTGGAGGAGTTCAAAGGGTTTAGATGTGGCACTGGAGTTCACTTTCTTGTGACTACTCCTAGTTTGTTTACCAATTTGACATTTGCCATAAATTTTGTCTATTTTCTTTAATTTGGGTAGACCTCTTATTAACTCAGTCTATATAGAGTTCGGTAGTGTACATGTCTAAGGCATTTATGCCATAATTCGGTCTCATTATTTTGGACCATGTAGCATGATGATTTAGATGAGTTAGAGTCACTGACTATATAACAATTCTCAGATGTTCTCTGACCAGTCAATATCACAGAACCTTTCTCATTAGAAATCTCACATCCGTGATTAGTGAATTTTACACTATGTTTATCATCGCATATTTGAGAAATGCTTAAGAGATTATGTTTATGACCTTCTATAAACAAAACATTCTCAAAAGGAGGAAGATTATTAAAGAGTTGAACCGTACCTTGGCCAATTATTCTATAGTTGCTACCATCACCAAATGTGACTGAACCATCAGTTATATCTTTCAAGTTGGTGAACAAATATTTGTCACCTGTCATGTGTGTAGAGCAATTACTATCTAGGTACCACTTTGATTGACTCGAAGCCTTGAAAGCAGTGTACCCAACCAGATAAGTAACTTTAGGGACCCATTTCATTACCATTTTGGGTTTTGGAGCACAATTGGTTTTTTTTTTTTTTGCGCTTGTAGTTGTTATAACTTCTACCATTCGAGTTAGATTTCAGAAGCTCCTTGAGTAAATCCATAATTTTTTCAGCTAAGGGGTTATGATTTTGATTTCTAAAGTTGACATGGTTGTTTTTAGGTTTTGTAGCTTGAAAAGTTTTAGGATTTTTAAAGCCATTTTGATTCAGACTTTTCCCTTTTGAGTTGGAGGACTCTCCTTTGACAAACTTAGGAGGAGTAAACTTATTTTTTAGAGGCATATTTTTATCATAGCCCAAACCAGATCTATCTCCACATTTCCTTAATCTGGTTAACAATTTTTCTAATTTAGGATCACCGTGGGTATACCTCCAAGTATTCTTTGAAGTCAAGAGAGAAGAGACTTCGAGTTTTACTGTTTCATTTTCTGATTTTAGATTTTCAACTTGGGATGTTTTGAAATCTAAATCACATTTAGTCTTTTCAAAACAATCAGAAAGATATAATTTTTCTAAAACTAGGTTTTCAAAATCTTCTTTTAACTTTAAAAACTTTTCTATTTGAAGTTTAAGTTTTACTGCTATCTTACAACTTTTCTTGTATTGGCCATTATAGGAATCTTATAAATCTTCATCGTTTATGGGGTCACTTCACAGATTTTCATCATAAGTTGAATCACAACTATCAGAGGAAGTGACTTTAGCTAGAGTCATTAAGGCTTTGACCTCATTAGAAGATTCGGGTTCAGAATCATCTGACTTAGAAGAAGCTTCAAAGTAAGACGATTCATCCCATGTAGCCAACATACCTTTCTTCTTTGATTTGTCATTCTTTGGACACATGTTTGCCAAATACCTGTATTCACGGCAGTTGAAACATTGGTTGTCTTCAAGAGCTTTTCAATTTTTAGATTTACTCTTTTTCTTCTCAGAGGGTTTTTGAAAATCAACTCTCTTTTTGCTTTTGAAAATCTTATAAAACTTCTTGGCTAATAGTGTCATATTATCCTCTGAATTTTCACAATCAGAATTACTTGTATTATCTTGAGAAATATATTTAGATGACTTAAGGGCTATGGACTTACCTTTAGGAGCCTTGAAATTTAACTCGTAGCTTTATAAAGAACCCACAAGCTCTTCAACCCTCATATTATCCATGTCATGAAGTTCCTGAATGGCAGTCACCTTAGAATTGAACCTTTCAGGTAATAAACGTAATATCTTTGTACAAACTTTACTTTCTGGGATGCTATCTCCAAAACCCCATATTGAGTTGACTATGTCATTCAATTTAGTATAACAGTCATGAATGTTTCACTTTCTTCCATACGTATTTCCTCAAACCTAATAGTAAGGATTTGGAGTTTTGACTCTTTGACGATAGTCGTACGCTCGTGTGTCATTTCGAAGATATCTCAGGCTTGCTTTGTAGTATCACAAGATATAATTCTTTTGAATTCATCTGGTGATAGTGCGCAAGTGATTGCATTTAAAGCTTTGGCATTGGCACTACTCTCATTTTTTTGAAGAGTGGTCCATGAATAATAAGGTGTAACTTTAACAGATTTAGTTCCATCAGTGCCTAAAGCTTCAAACGTGGGTGGGTTCCATCTAGTCACTATGGGTTGTCACACGCTCTCATCGATGAACCTCAAAAAATCATCATCTTGGCTTTCCAATAAGCATAATTGGAGACATCAAAAGGTGGAGGCCTAGTAATAGAGAGGCTATCAAAATTTGACATATTAAAAGCTCGAAATTAGTTAGCTCAGGAAAGGAATCCAAATAAATGAGCTATTAGGTTCTGATACCACTTGAAAAGGTCGAGCTCTAAGTCTTAGAGAGGGGGAGGGGGGTGAATATGACTATGCCAAATGTAAAAATAAAATAAAATTGAGGAATACAAAGATAAATAACACAATTAAATAGCAACTTCAAATGAACTAGTCTTGAGAGGTTGATACAAACTGAGTTCTAAGGACAACCTTACACCAAAAACCAAGGTTTATGGTAGGACAACCTGATGTCTAGAACGTTTGTAAGTATCAAAAACTCAAACTGAGAATGAAGCGAAGGAAATAAACTAAATTATTACAACATTCACCACAAGTGCATAAAGAAAATTACAACATTCATCACCACACACATCACAATCATCATCACCCAAACACCAGGAATTATGGTGGTTCGTGTGTGTACACCAATTGTTCGCAAACAGCCACAGAAATACTCCACTCTCAATATCCACACCCATGGGATATTGGCTTTTACTAAGAAATAAGGTTTTCTAAGGTTAACCTTAAAACCTTCACAATTGTGTTTTTCAAATGGGCTTACACAATTACAAAAACCCCATAATGAGTTTTTCTTAACTGAATCTCACAAACCAAAAAAGAAGAAATTGAAATTGTACTTATCTGAAGATTCTTCTTCTAATGTAGCCCGGTAGAACCAATTCGATGTAGATGTAGATGTTCAATGTCCAATCTCACAAATGAAAGGGTTCTAAGTCTAAATGATTTTTAAATTAAATTAACCTGGGGCTATCTTGATTTGATTTTGATCTTAAAAGGGTAAAACACAATTCCCCTTTTTAATACAATAGAGTTGAATAAAGAGATCAAAAAATCAAATACGAAAAGCTAACAAAAAGAATCTAAAATGAATAAGTAATAACTTCACAATTGCAGGAACTTATCTCTCAGAGTGATGGCTTGATTAGGCGTGGAATGAATGAAAAACTCTGAGATTCATCCTCTATTTATAGGTAAAAATTTTGTTCCCTCGACTGGTCTAAGGGTTGGTTTGACTAGTCGAAGCACCAACTAATTTTCAAATTTTTTGGCACAATAAGATAGACCCATTACCCGACTGGTCGAGTGGCCTACTCGACTAGTCGAGTGAATAAAAATTAAGTCGCTAGATTTCGAGTCGAGCCCTGTTCAACTGGTCGAGATTGCTCACTCGACTGGTCGAGCAATGTTCATGACTGCTCAAGCCACAACAAAATTTTTTTGAAAATTCTCGACAAATCCTGGACTAGGACTAGTTGAAGAAAAGCTTATAAACATATATAATGACCTAAATTCAATATGAAATTAACATGACCTAACCTATGGTCAATCTAGGGTCATTCATACCTTAAATGTGAGTTTGAAACATCGCTCGCTTTGGTAGAAAGCACATGAAGCTTGACCTCGAAGTCTTGAACTTGAGTTTAAGCTAGAGCTTGTGTTCATGAGACTTTAAGCTCGAGGTAGTGATCTTTTAATATGAGCTTGAGTACTTAAAACTTGAGCTAGAGGTAATGAACTTAAACTTGAGCTTTAAGCTTGAGATAGACTTTTTGTTCTTATACTTGAGCTTGTGTTCAATCTTTGGTAATGTTCTTCAGCTTAAAAATGTAGAGGAATTGACAATGACTTGAAGGTGACTTTCCATCTTATCATGACAAGATACTGACTCCAAGTGGTTTGGCACAACAAAATTTGACAATACCGAGTGCTAGAATTACAACATATCACTTACACTGTTCGATGACATCGAGGCCATGGTTCGATGACATCGAACACAGCTCGATGACATCAAATTTTTCCATAAAAATCAAATTGGTCGCTAGACATATTAGGTGTCATTCTCGATTATTCGACGTCTCTCTCGATGACATCAAGGAATTGCTCGATGACATCAAATTTTTTGAAGAATTATGAAGCAACTCGCTAGACTGTTTTAGATACTTTTTCGATTGCTTGAAGACCTATTCGATGACTCGAAGCTTCGCTTGATGACATTGAAGTTAGTTTCGATGACACAAAGACTTACGTAGTACAAAAATAGAAAAGGCGCGACTTCTGGATTCAAACCCCTTCGATGACATCGAAGGCTATTTGATGACATCAAAGGCATTACGCAGAGTTATGCGGACTGTGTAAATTTGATATGATCTTGCGATTTTGCGGAAACTAGCCTATAAATATGGGTTTCCTAAGTCTTTTTAGGATATCCAGGGTTTTGAGGAGCAGAGTAAAGGGGTGGAGCCATCATCCAAGAATTTCTTCTTCCTTTCTTCCTAGTTTTTAATGCTTTATTTGAGGATTTTTAGATCTAATCATGTCTATGGTTGGCTAAATCCCTTAGTTAGGGCTAAGGGGTGAAGCTTGTAGCATTATTGAGATGTTTTTCTTGTTTGATTCTTGTTCTTGTTGAACTTCTTTAATTATAATTTGATATTTAAGGAATACTTTTAGTTTTTAATGGTTTGCCGTGACTCAAATTATAATAGATCTGCAATAGCTTTGAGTATCTTCTTTTCTTAATTTGAGATAGTAAAGATAGTAAATCCTGTTATTCACCATCGTCCCTTGGGCATGGTTGGGTGATGGAATCTCTCACAACCTTCACAATTCTTCTATGTTGAGTTATGGAATTGGTATATCCTATTGTTTGCCATTGTCTCTAGGGCGTGGTTTGGTGATGGAATCTCTTCCAATCCTCACAACTCTCATCCATTGAGAATTAGGTCAATGAAAGTTCAGATTGATTTTATTAATACATTTCCAATTGGATAGGATAGGAATCCAATTCCAATTGTGTTCCTTGTATCAAATAAGGAAACATCCTGATAGCTACAAGTGGATCCTTGGGCACCCTAGTTCTCACCTTTGAGTTTATAAGCTTTTATTAAATTACTCACAATTACTTCCTTATATTCTAAATTTAGGTTTAGATCTTCTCCTAGTTCTGATTCTAGTTACTTTCAGAATATACACGAGTTTAGTCCCTGTGGATTCGACCTCGATCTTACTGAGATTATTACTACATCATGACCCTACACTTGGGGTTGTGAACGTAGAGTGATCTTGGCTAACCACAAAACAATTCCAAGTGTGATGAAGTCGGCCAACCACATGCTCATCTGCAGGATCGAATTACCCCGTGAGCCATTCTGGTTCATAAGTATTCTCTTTTGCGAAGGGCGTGAAGGACATATTATTGTCTGAATGATTGAGAGAGAAGAATCCTTGTAGATATTCGTCAATTGTAGCAGCTTCTACAGGAATGTAAAAAATTCGGTTGCCATACGAAGTAAATGATTAACCAACGTGCTCTTAATTGAAGAGTTCTGGTAAAAAACATGTGACAAACCACATCTGCACTAGCCATATAGGTCCTCCAGCTGAATATAATCATCTCGAATTAACTTCATAGAGACCCCTATACAGATGACTAAGGATGAATGGCACCAATGCTACTCACTGACCTTAGACAAGGCACTCGGCCATATCCACATATTCAGCCATAACTTGTTGGGTGTTGACGCACAAGAGATGGTGACAGATCCAGAAAGGAAGGAAAGAAAGACGTTCTACTCTTCGACTAGTCCTGCTAGTTTTCAATAGGAATTCATAAAGTTGGTATATCCTTTGATGTTCTTATTGGAAAAAAATTACATTGCTCGACTTTAGTCTTCGCATAAAAAATCATCCCAAAGGGGGTAAGCTTGGTTAGGTGACAAATATCTTTAATAGTGACTCTCATCGGCCCACAGCCAAACATAAAGGTATTGGTAAAGATGCTTCAAAATGACATTAGAGTTAGAAGAAGAGGATTGTTGGAGAAATAGTCATAAAGAGTAAACTTAAAACATTCAAAGATGCCGATTTCTCTCTATAAATCTCCACGTTGGGTCGAGACTGTTAACCAATCTTCCCATCCAGGAAGAGGTTTTGACCATAACCTTGGTACTTTAAACACACCGGCGGTATCATGAATGACTTCAGATTGTATTAGAATGTTGGTCCCTAGACAGATCAAGAAGAATGGATCCAAAAGTTGTAACAATTCGGCCAAAGTCTCTAGAGAAAATGAAGGACCTAGACCGAAGGAATCTTTGTGAATCAGAGATTTGAAAATTATATCCTTTGAGCGTTTTCTTACTAATAAATCCATCACGGACATAATATCTTACTGGTCAAAGGAAGTTTAGATAAAGAAGAAGCCTTGATCGAAGAAGAGAAGTAGAGTTATGGAAATAAGAAGGAAGAAGGAAAATAAAGAATTGTAAGAAATGTAGATACAAAGATGTGTATCAACATTAATTAGGATATCATGCCTCTTTACCATAGAACAACTCTTTTTGACATGCGTGTCTATTCAGATTTCATCCACCATTTCAAATCAGTACAATTGATATTGGCGAAAGCGATCGAAGATATTGGGCGATACGTGTGAATATTTAACGCAATATTTGAATAACATCTCGAATGTCATAGTCTCTTTCTCCGAAAGGACCGCGATGAGGGGGGTAATGTTTGTACCCTATTCGATCGGGTCTCATTTTTAGTCGGTCAGGGTCGAACGCATGTGGGTTGCGTGTGTACGCACTTAACAGTTGCAAGATTATTTTAAGTATATGTGACCAAATTTCAAAAGAAGGTCATAAGACGACGAGCGCATTGTAAGCAATCGATAGTGGTTCTACCGAGTTTAAGAAACTAAGCAAACAACTAGCTTATGGTTAAGTTCGTGTGGATGCTAATAGATGTCAAGTATCTAGAAAAGTAAGATCGTGGGAAGAATTTGGAAGCAGAGAGAGGGAGAAAGTGGTTACAATAACCGTCAAATCGTGAGAAGCATCTAGAGTAGCAAATCAAAAGTATAAATAGAGGGTTAAGTAAGTTTAGAAGTCATCTCACACCAACCCAAACAAACCTGCAAATCAATTATCTTTCAATTATCCTGTCAAATTTACATTTCATAGTGTAAGAGTAGTCTTTATTAAGTAAATACTTCCCATTAGTGTAAGTATTTACTTTCTTCATCTGCTGTTTATTTTTCTTAGTTTAATTCATAGCGTAAGTACATTAGTTGGTAATTGTAATTGTCATTTAAGCACTTTGTAGTGATCAATAGAGGTCAATCTTAATTTCTTCTTTTTTCTCAATTCCACTTCTCTTGCTTTGAGAAAGTCCTTTCGTATGGAAGATGAGGAGGAACCCATCATTGAAGGATGAACCCCACACTCTAACCATCGCCTGATCCATTTACGCTTTGAGCGAGTGATTGAATAGGCGACTGATCTCCTCGAATCTCAGTCATTCCCAGTGTCTACCTACTTTAGTGCTTGGGGTTAATATTGGTTTAAATTGGAACCACAATCTCAATTCTGGCATGGCCATGCACTTAGCACCCGTACTAGAAAGAGGATCGCCACAACCCCGGCAAAAACCCCCTGAAAGCCTTCCTCTTGGGCCATAATTGTAACGCCCTGAAATTCAGGGGTCGAGCATAACTCATCTCTCGAGTTTCAGAATATCACTTATGCAACATATTGAATAATGGATGTATGTTGTCTGTATGAGTGCATAAAACATGGAATAGATCAAGTCAAACTGCAAATATAATTCAGGGATAAGTGAAGAACGCAAGTGGAAGACTTAAAGAAATATAAGTGTACATGTGCACATCCCTGAAATACATATACATACTAGGTCGTGTTATAAGTGTTACTATCAAAATTACAAGTATCAAGTTACATCATTTAATCCCAAAAGAAATCCCAGCATCCCGCGCATCAGAATAAGGCTCACTAGAACCCGTCTGAAAACTGCATAAAAGAAAATGCAACCTCATCATCCTCAATCTCCGGCTCTGCCTCAGAGGTCTCATCAACATCTGCAACTAAGACAGTCTGGTGGGTGTTTAAACACCGTCTCAGAACGTGGGAGTGAGTGATCAACTCAGTGGAACAATAAAGCATAGATTAACATGTTATCAATTCAATCAAGCAGTAATGATAAAGCAGAACAATCAAACATGTCCTAAGTACTCTTGTTAATGCAAGGATGTATGTAGAATGATGCGTGCCCTCACGCGTACACCCTCAGCGTCTTCATCTTACGTTACGCATGACATCGCCTCAAAGTACGCCACGTCTACAAAGCACATGCAAATGCGGTGCATGAACATGATTACCAAGTTGTTATTAGTCCTTTTCATACAGTAGGATTGGGAAGCTAAGGTACCTTCCTCATATCAACGTCCAAACAGTGATCCATTCTAGGGTCGTCAGTCCTAGATCATCTCATACGATCATATGGTTTTAGGTCGTTGCAAAGGGCTCGTCACCAATCAATGCACGCCTATCATACCTTCGTTACTATAATAAGGCTCGTCACCTCAATGCGGTATCCAAGTATGCTCGAGGTCACTACAAAGGGCTCATCACCAATTAATGTAGGCCGACAACACGAATATAGTGTCCCATACCACCATAATCAGCTCACGAGTTTAGTTGCTCACTGGCCACTACGGGGAGGCTCGTCACCCCAGCGTAGGCCGACAGCTCGACCACGGTGTCCCATACCACCATGTCCGGCTCATGAGTCTTAGCGAATCAAGGTACAACGGTTAATAGGATGTCATCGGTAAGTTTGGTACCATAGATTCAAGCAATAGCGTCCATACATGGTGAACATACATCGGACAATCGGGTTACTTGACGAACTCGACTAGCACGAGCGCACATTGGGTTGAAAGACATAGAGTGCGTAAACACTCCGTGTGGCCAAACCACTGCCGACAACTCTAATACGACTCGGGTTCATCTAATCACGTCCTTTGTGGTGAAAGCAGCCTCAGCCACAATCTCAAGGCCGATTACTGATTTCCTGGACTATTCATAGTCCCAAACACATTCCACTACAACAGATATTCATAATGAATTAGAACAGTAATGGAATAACAATTTCAACCATGTAGCATATGAGTATTTGAAGAATATCAACTTACCATGGATTTACACACAAGTAATATTGGAAGTTAAACAACAAGGAATGTAACTTGCATGAAGAAAATCATACACACTAATGGGAGAGTTGAGAATCGCTCCTCAATGCCCATACTAGGTTGATATATTACACATTAGATCATTCAGACATTTCTACAAACACTTAGAATACATAGGTCAACATACATGACGTATGTTGGAATACACACATCTGGATAATTCCTTTTGCCAAGGATTTGACCCACATACAATTAGCATAAATACACGACAAATAATCATGGCAAACACATGTGCATATTTTATACGTATACGGCACTTCCTACATATACATAGAATACACAAATCTCAATATATCACATCCATATCAGGAACGCAACATAAACATAACATTTGGCATGTGAAATCTTATCCATAACAAGAATAAACCATTAGCTGGCATTGAAAGACTTGAAAACCATAACCTACATGATTAAAGTCCGCACCTTTAACCAGAAATAGAACACCGAACTAATTCAGACGATATGTCTTCGTCAACGGCGACAAGATAAACCTAAAGCAAGAATAGAAATGAGCTACAACAACACAAATTCTATTCTAAGCTCTAACACAAATTAGGGTTAGGTTAACTTACCCAAGGATGAACTTAGAATCATTGGAATAACGATTCTAAAGTGGTGGTTTAAGGATGAAGAAGAACAGGAAAGAATCCAAGATGATTCACCAACTTCTCTCTCACTTTCTCTCTCTTTCTTAGCTAGGGTTAGGAAATTCGTATGGAAAAGAGAGCTAGGGTTTTAAGGTCTATATATAGGCCTAACATTGATGAAAATAACCCCAGGGCCAAGGTATACTTAGGTTATAACTAAAATAGGCCTCTCTCGATCCAACGGAGTACTTCCGGTGGGCCTTTTTCCACGAAAGGTTGGACTTAAGCTCACTGACCATGGATCTTGGTCAGGCTGAGTTTTCGTACCCACCGGATCTTCAGATCAGTCATAGCGGACCACACTCAATTCAAAGGTCACTGAAACTCGATCAGGTCCACAAGCAAGGATATGCCTGGGCCATCTTTCCTGATCAGAGGGTGAAATTGGGTCAGAATCCAACGATCAGATTGTTTAAAATCATCGCGCAAGTAACACGACTTAGATTTCATAAAATCTCATTAATTACTCACCGTTCTCACACTCTTCACTCCGGACTCAATCAAATCGATCCAGAACATCATCTGGACTTGATTTTTGAGGTGATGGCCAAGTCCAACATGGTGACCAATACAGCCTAAGATTATCGCTATCGGACTTACGACGCGCCGTCTAGGTCCGATCCAGAACTTCCAAAAATTCCCAAGAGCAACTGGATTTAGCAATGAATCCCAGATTTCAAAGTAACCTAGCGCTAACTATTCTACAGATTTTGAGTCATGCAGATCAAATTTAAAGTGCTTGATGCAAATTTCACAAGCAATCAAGTTTAGCGCTAATTACCCCAATTAACTACTAAGGAAAAATAGAGGTAGCACTCGGGTCTTGGCACAAAATTTTTCGGGTCATTACAATAACCACGTCCTCGTCAGACGTGACGGTCATGTGCTAAGTGGCTTTGGTCTAGAGGTTTGCCTTCGGCTTTTCATAACCTTGCCTGACCTCTCGGAAGACCGGAAGGGCAGTCAGGAGCGCAGGAGCAACCCCAAGATAAAAATAAAGTCAAGAATCCACCAACCAAGAGAAAGTAAAATTGAAAAGCATAATCTATTCCATACCTTCACGAGAGAGGCCTCCACATCGTGCAGCAGATCCATCAGACGGAGAGTTAAAAGAGCTGCAATGTCCTCCTTAGACACATGGTGAGGCACCCATTCAACTAGCCAAGCCAAAGGGCTTGATAAGGAGTTCGATCCACTGGCCTCCTCGATTTTATGGGCAGCAAGGGCCCTTTCCTCCACTTCTTGGGAAACATCTGGAGTAGAGGCAGTATGGGCAGTAGGAACCCCTTTCACTACAGCCTCGCCTTGGACCAATGAATAGAGGCCTCGAGGACTGCCTTGTCAATGGCCTCCATAAATATTCTTCGGTGGTCGGGAATCCAACAACAGGCATGGGCTTGCCTGCCGCACCACTAGACGTCCCACCTCGGCGGGTTGATCATGAGGCACCCCCTTTCTTCATAACTTTCTTCAATCATTCCATCTCGGCAAGAGGAGGGAGTCTCACCTTCTTCGCAGGGCCAGGACGATCAACAAATAATAGCATGATTTGATGGAGTTAATGCGAAGAAAGCCTAACCAAGTCAGATGTAGGATGAAATCTCAGGTATAAAAGTGAAGAGCCCAACCAAGCACATTATACTTGCCAGTCTGGGACCAACTAAAGAAAGACTGCTCTGATAAAGGGACTAAGGAGTGATCAGTCTCTTCCAACTCCTCTCGGCAACCCTCTGTAGCCTCACACGAGCAATTTGATGGAGTTGATGCGAAGAAAGCCCGAGCTATGAACAAGGAAGACCTGCATGCAGATAAGCACAGATCAACAAATAAAAGCATACATACTACAACTTATCTTGTAAAACTCAACAACTCCCTACCTGGATTCACAAATCTGGTGGGAACACCGCTCGCTAGGGCTGCCCACTCCCCTGATGCGAATAACCACTTATTCTTACACCCTTTATTGGAAGAAGAGTTGCCGGTGATGAGATCTTGGCCCTGGTTTGTCCAAGTTGAAAAGTAAGACCAGCCTAGATGGGTAGGGCTGGCCTTCACCCTGTACAAATACAGGAACTCATCCACGGACAACTCGGGGTGTCCAAGCTATTGCCAGAGAACATAAGTCTTGATCAATGCCCTCCAGGCATTTGTAATCAACTGGCCTGGGGCCAACTTCAGATCAGTGGTGACTCCCTATACTATAGGATGCAGAGGGAGCCGATGACCACACTACATAGCCACTATGTATATGGCCACCTTGCCCTTGTGAGGAAGACTTGGAAGCTCCCCTAGCTCAAGTGCCCGAAGCACCACCGACTTGGGGATACGATACTCCACCCTAACCCTAATTAGGTCGGCATCCCTCAAGACTGACCTGAAGGTCCTGACCCACTGAGATCCCACAGTTGGTGGGACGTCCAATCTAGTACCCTATTCAACTTAGCGAAAATTGCCTGGTCCGGTGGAGAAGCTAAGTAGCAAGGGAAGGCTGGAAGGGAATGAGGAGGGCAAGGCGCTCCACTCTCCTTTTAAGCTAGTACCCTATTTGAGACATTAATGATTGGCAATCAATGATGAGATCCGAGGAGATGATACAATGCTCGCCAGTGCACCACGCAGACCACGTGGTAGCCTGTAGTTCACGAACGGGTCCAAGTACCAAGGTAAAGTTAGGTGTCACCCCATTACACATTTAGATATGAAAGGATGCCGCCATACGCGCTGCATCGAGCTACTCGACTTTCATTAGTGAATATGTTTGGTTCTTGCGTCCCCTGCCTTTCTATCATTTATCATGATGACGAAACCTTCCAATCGTCGACCACTTGCGCACGAGCTCCTACACTCACACAATACCCTACAACACATATACTTCCCAAGCCTTTAAGGAGTGCTCAAAAGTAGGGGGCTACTGGTATGGGTAGAAATGGGGCTGACCAAAACATCCAAAGTAGGAGAGTGCATAGTGTAAGTAATGGAGGTCGGGTAAGAGCTTGGCCCCCTGCCACCGACTGAACTCTTATCCGAGTTGAGCATTGACCATCATGAAAAAAATGAAAAGCATGGAAGAGGAGATCAGTTTAGTCTCTGGTGGCGAGCATTACCTCCACAATCGGCCCAAGGACTAACCGCGAGGGGTGTCCGGCTAACACCCCACTATCTCGACCAACGATTGTGTATCGACTCAAACTTGAGGGTGGATCTCAACCACGATCAGTGATTTTGCTCGGGCCATGAGACCTCGACCAACTTGACTTCGAGGTCACTCTGGGTCATCAAAGGTCGACCACAGACCTTAACCACCCCGCCTATGAGGTCTGATTGGGTCATTAATATTGAATTCCTCGGAGGCCAACCACTTGGAGATGTTAAAGTAAGATCTCCCCAGGATCCTTGCCTAAGATGTTGGAAAGATAAGGGTGACATGCTAGGAAGAAGATCCCTTCTATGATACGCACCTGCCAAGTAGGGAAGTTTTCCATTTACATAACTAGCACCGAAGCAATAAATATAGACCTCACCTACAGTGAGAAGTATGCACAAAATAAAACCCTATCTTGACTAGACCAAGATCTAACTTACGCATTGGAGGGTCCCCCTGCCATAGCCAGGGTCCCCATTGTTGATTAGTTTTTGCAGGTACTTAACAAGTCTAACAGGGACGACCAAATTTCAACATCAACAAGTACAATTGAGGGAATAATTATGCAATATTTAGGCGTTATCACATATCCCATCCATCTGAATAACAAAGAAGTTAATTCATCATTCGCAAACTAAAATAGATTTGAACTTCAATCGATTTAGTTCACACATAAAGAACCAAAGTATTTGTCATAGGAAATTCAAAGCATATATCATGCCTTAAGTCTATAATAGACTAATGGATTTTACAGATTAATCATTTCTAAAAGAGTTAAGCAATTAATCTTAGCCTTCTTGATCATCCAAAGTGCCCAAAGTCGACAATGGATCAAAGTAAACTAAAACTAAATCTTTATTCAAACTAATATCAATGTTCAACATTCAAACCAAATAACTTGAATTAAAGTAAACTAAAATATTAAAAATCACTACAAGCTTTACCTCTTAACCCAAGCTAAGAGATTTAGCCAAGCATAGTTATGATTGAACTAAACTCTAAAAAAACATTAAAAAGAACTTTGAACCAAAAGATTGAAGAGGAATGGCTTTGTAGAAGCTCTACTACTCCTTGCTCTCTCTCTCTCTCTCTCTCTCTCTCTCTCTCTCAAAACATAAATTGTACTTAGAAAAGCCTAAATCAACCCTTTAAATAGACTTGATTCACACCAACCTTGTACCGACTTCAAAAGTTCGCACTTTGTTACGTTCGGTCTCATCGACTGTAGCATTTGGTCGCACCAAACATCACTTTGATCGCATTGAATTTGCCTCTAGATTGCAATTGGATTTTTTTAAATTTCTTCTAAAGTCTGTCTCCCTCAGGTCAGATCGAACCCTCCTTCAGTCCCACCAAACATGTCTTTAGTCGGACCTAACTTCAAACCGAATTACATATGAAAATCACAATTTGTTGCTAAACTATTCTGGACCGAACCAACCTTGGCATGATGTTATTGAAAGTATCATGTTGCTCTCAACCAGGTGGTCAATACTTCTATAGTGGTAATTTATTCTCATATTATCACCCTATCCATCTTTTCTCCTTTCATTCCAACTATGCAACTGTTATACCTTCTTCAGTCCTTGGACCTCCGGGGTAAAAAGAGCTCATTTAAAGGAAGAGCTACAAACTCTGCCAATCACATGACTAATGAGCGCACAACAGCTAGCTGAATAGACAAACGATCAAGCCACAACCGAACCACGCTCAGGGGTCATGGTTTGAACTGACCCAATCGCCTATAACCCGCATGTGTTACCGGCGGCCGAATTCGAGGACCAACACGTAATCTACGAGAAAATGAGGAGTCCTCCAAAATTATGCTGCAAAAATCCCAGTTATTTTGGTGGGTGGGCTGGGAAGAGTTGAATATGTCTTTTTGTCTCCCACCAGTGCACCACGGAAACGTGTGAAGGATTCTAACCTTTTATCAGGCAATCCCCAAGTGACTAGATGCCACACGGTTGTGATCATGAGGTGGGTATGCGGCATGCAAAATAAGTAGCATGTTGATCAACAGTTCAATGGCTTCATACCTTAGTGGCCCACCTCGTGATCAAGTAGATAGATTTTATTACAAATGGCATCTAAAGAGAAGGGAACGCCTTTGGACCTCTTCAAATGCCCTGATTTCCGCATTTGAGGCAAGTGTTTTTAGCTGCCACCTCTCTCACGTTCCTTATTTCAGCACCTGAGGCAGATGTACTCACCACACATTACTCAGGTTTCACCAAACAATGACGTGTTTTTGGGGATGAAATGACCTAAATGCCTTCACCTAACTTTCAACCCATCAAAACAGACTAAAAATTCTAGCCAATCGAATATATTCAAGTCAACTACTTTCAAAAATTAAAATAGGCAGGGGCGTTGTGGTCCTTTCACACCCTAATAAGTCTGCTGGGACTTTGAAAGGTCCGGGCATTGTTTGGTAGACTACATTTCTCAGCTGGTTTTGTTGTAAAAATCCCTTTTTAAATTTCCCGCTCTCTTTGCCACGGAAAGTTATGTTAATTACGTGTCTTGGGAACCAGGAAATTGCTCCTTGTGATAACCATCTCCATTACGTTTATGGTAAGAATACGGTGTTTCCCAATTCTTTTCATGCTTTTATGTTTCTCCGAAAATTTTAGAGTTAAGGTTGGACCAAAATAAGCCTAAATGGAAGCGGAAGTAGCCTGTTAGATTCGAGTCTAATCATATGTAGAGCATGACATAATTTTGCCCTAGATATATCCGGTTCAAAAAAATTCATATCAAATGGGGAAAAATTGTCTTTTGAAGTGTGTACCATAAATTAGTTGTCACTTTTGATCCATGCATCTTCACGAAACGTATAATGTATTGATCTTTATGTAACGATGCTTCCGAGGTCAATCAGCCTCCTATGCTGGCTGCATTCATCTGTTTTGTTAGAAAATGCACCCCTTCAGCTCAACACTGTGTTTTAAAGAAAAAATTATTATTTTTAGAAAAAAAAAATTTCATCGTATCTCCTTTTTCTTCTTTTTTTTTTTAAAGGATTTTTTTAAAAAAAATTATTTAGAAATTGCCTATAATAATGTTAGGAATGCTCTAATAATGTTTATTTGGATGTTTTTATTTTTGACAAATTAAACTTTGAAAAGTTTTATTTTATTTTAAGTAATTTTGAATTAGGGTTTGAATTTTCTTTAGTAGTGGTATAATTGAGAAATCATACAGACATTATCCATAAAATTTATTTGATCTTTTTTACTTGTGAACTCAAGAACTACCCTTGTGGGTTCATTTTGATTGGTTCGATAAGAGATAATCTCCCTTATTATATACTGTTCACTGCATCATGGACAAAACTTGTGAAGTTTAAAATTTCCCTTTTCTCTAGTTTTCGGTTTCCTAGTTAAAAATTTTAAGCAATTTTCTTTGAAAAAAACGTAGGAGATCCAAATGTAGAAACCAGCAAAGAAGAAAAAAGGGTGAATGAAATGTCTTTTTTCGTAAAAGCCCAAAAACTACCAAGCAAGAGATAAAAACCATCTACCAAACACATGGCTAAATCATGGCCTTGTATGGTGTCCTTTGTCACAATGTCATCTCTCTCTCTCTCTCTCTCTCTCTCTCTCTCTCTCTCTTTATATATATATATATATATACGGAAGCTCACCTGCGAACCAGTTATATATATATATATATATATACACACACACACACACGGAAGCTCACCTGCGAACCAGTTCGTACGTACCACGTACGAACTTTTTTGAGAACCCATCCTACGTGATGTGGATCAAAAATCTGAACCGTTCATGTGAAGCAGAACCTCGTGAAACCCCCTAGGCCCAACTTTTACTTTGATCTAATACTTTTATGGCCCATGAAAAATGAAAACAGTTTCCTCCCTTGATTTGCATTTCTCTTTTCTATGGCCCACCAGAATTTTAGATCAGGGTGAAAATTTGTCACATAAGGTTTCATGGGATTCCGCATCACATGGACCGTTCAGATTAGACACCCATGACACGTGTGCAAAGGTGCGCACATGCGTAGGTGCGCAGGGGAGCATGACTCTATATATATATGTGTGTGTGTGTGTGTGTGTGTGTGTGTGTGTGTGTGTGTGTTTAATTGCTCAGAGATGTTTTAGGCCAGAGCCAGAGGCATGTGCAAGGCATTGTAGTTCAAAACCCGAAAACTCAACTAGACCTAGTTGTTTACTCAAAACCTCAACTCAGTAACTTAATAATTATAAATTAGCTATAGGAGCAGCAGGAAATATTTAAAACAAATAGATTCGGTGCAAGTACTGTAAAATAGAGTAAATGATAGCAACTTTTGGGTGATGAGTGGGTTAAATATGTTTGACTTGAGTCACGTTGAGTCAACAGATTGGTTGAGTCTACTTGATCATGAGTCATCCCGAGTCAGGACTAAGTCGAGTTTTTCAATGACTTGCTCAAAATCTCACTGAGTATAATCGACTGGCTGAGTTTAAAGTTGAGTCACATAAGTTTGGAACCCTATGGTGAGTCAGTTACACATCGAGTCACTCAAGTCACATAAGTCACGAGTTTTAGAACTATGTTTTCTGTGGGAAACCTTCTAAGAATTAGATCGCTGAGTTCACAAAAGTTTTCTGGTCCATCCATCGAGCTGTTCAGATAACATGGGTTCAAAGCAACATTTTCATTTTTTTTTTTGCCGATTTTTAAGTGATGCTAATTAATTTCATTATAACATCACGTTGATGCAAAGGTCGGCTAGGTTGGACACCCAGATCCATAGCTCAACTGACAGACTGAGTGGAGATACCTCGTTTCAACACTTGGGGTCTTAGTATCGATCCCTAGCAGGGGTGGCTAACATGGAGTGTGTGTGCTGACATGGGTGTGTACTAACAAACTAACCCCCCACCCCAAAATAAAAAAATAAAAATTGGTCGGCTGGCTTGGACCTGACGGGATCGAATTAGGTGTGACCCAGGCCTCATACGATACGGTACAGCCCTGACTGTGGGGCCTACGTGGATTTATGTATTGTATATCCACGCTGTTCATCCTTTTTTTCCAAATCATTTTAGGGCATTATCCAAAAAATGAAGCAGATCCAAATCTCAGGTGGACCACACCACAGGAAACATGGTGATTGTTCATTTAAAACTTCTTGTGCGCTGCAAAAGTTTTGGATCAACCTGAAATTTATTTAATTTTCCCCTTCATCCAGGTTAGTGTGACCTTATCAACAGGTTGGATGACAAATAAACATTACCATGGACCTTAGGTAGTTTTTAAGTTGGGCATTCAGTCACACCACTATTTCCTATGGTATGGTCCACCTAAGAATAGGATCTACTTCAATTTTTTTTGGATCATGAGCTAAAATGAGCTGGAAAAATGGATGAACGGCGTGGATATACGACAATACATACATCGAGGTGGGCTCCAGAGTTAGGACTACATTGTGTTGGGTGAGGCCCGAGCCACTCCAAATCTGATGTGCAACGGGTCATGGATACTTTCATGTCCAAGATGGATCAGAGGTCGTGGATACTTTCATGTCCAAGATGGATCAGAGAAGGCCTGAAAAGAGGCAAAAGTCATCAAGACCGTCAGAACCTGAAAACAGGCATGTTTAATTCCGTTTTTACTATAAATACTGAGTTTTAGTTTGATTATAACTCTTCTTCCATTAGGCTTTAGGAGTTGTGCACAACATGAAAAGTGTTTAGAAAAATTAAGAGAATAACTTGGTTAAGCCACATATGACACTCATTATAAATAGAAAATTTACTATTTATAGTAAGTTACGAATTTTAGAGAGTTTTAGTTATAGTTTAATTTTTAAACTTCTTCCTAGTCTTGGTATTCCTATTTAAAGGGTTGTAAACTCATTTATTTCATCTATCAATTAATCAACAAGTTTCTTTCATATATTTTAAAATTATTTCTATTTATTTCCTCGTAGATTCGAGAAGTTTCTATGAGGAGTCCAGAGAAGCTTCGTGGATTTGGAGTAGTTATCCTTGAGGAAGATAATGATCGACCTCATTACATTCATCCCTGCGTCAATTGGTGACAGTGTAAGGACCCCCCTCAGGCCGATGGCAAATAACGATGGTATGAACCAAAATTCTGGGTACGGTGATCTAAGAATTCATTACCTTTCGGAAAGAATGGAAGCTTTCCACTGAGAGAATTAGTTGACCATATTGCGAATGCACTAATTCCGCCTTAAACCCAAAGCGATGCTTAACCGCCTGTCGTCATTGTATGTTACAACCTCGATTTCTACAGAGCACCATCAGATGATGGTAAATCATGAGCCACCACTTTGATCGTGAGGAAGTTGTTATACATGCCAAATGTAGAAATAGAATTATAGTGACACAACATCTTTTGAACGAGGTACACTGTAAGCCAAAAAGTCTGTAGTGTGATCATCTATGTCAAGAGCAGTGAGAATCTCATGTAAAAAATAATGGTGTAAAAGCTGCAATTGAAAACAGAAAAGCATCCATCTCCGTACATAATTGGATAGATCAAGGATGTCAACAAAACAGAGGTAACTGAACAATACAATGTCTCATTTTTAATTGGTAAACATTAGAAGGATCAAGTACTTTATAACATAATCGATGTTACACCCCAAACCCAAAAATTAGATTCACAGGAATCCCGATCGCCGAACCTGGTGCCGACGGCATCCGTAGTACCCCATTCCCGGCTCCCAGCGTCCATACGCTAGGTTTTGATACTAGAATTCTACAAGGAGGATTTACCAACGTACATTTGTCTCATAAGAAGCATAACCACAAGTATACCCAAATTATAAAGGCAACATCATCATCACATATCCACCAATATAAACATTTGAATACAGTGCTAAAAGAGAAATACATATATCAAAAATCATAGCTCTAGAAGATTGCTGCATGCTCCAAGCTCAACGCTGCTGCATCCTAACGCCACTTGCACGCATCTATCATGCATAAGCTTATAGAAAGCTTAGTGGGTGGTGAAAGTGTGTGCACAAGGTAAGTGCCAAGTAAGCAATATTAGAGTAATCAGAGTAAGCGGAAATACTGATAAACTCATAATCATATAATATTAAAGTAATGCCAAAACATATTGATAGGTCCATAAATACCATCAACCTTATCCAGGCTATGCGATGTAAAAATATAATAAAAACAATATCTTATACTGATGGAGCAATGTAGCTCAGCTATGCAATGCGGAGACATAGTAAGCCAAGTATTCAATACAGTGCCATAAAGAGTCAAGTATCAGATGCCGAGGATGTAATGCAATATGTGGTGCAAATGAAATGACCAAACTAGAGTGAAGTCGGGATGATATTACGTAGTATCACAGGCTATGGAGTCTATCACAAGAGAATTCTATCCAAACCAGTCTCATACTTAAATTTGGATAGTCCGACTCAATATGGTAGACTCTTGATCTCAGGTTAGTCACGTGCCCCAACTGAAATCCTGGCCATTGCGAAGGTACACATACAATAAATGGTTGCGCACCACCAGCTCGAGTGGATAGTGAATGAATGAATGAGTATGCAACTCTTACTCAATAAGTCCACATATCAGTACGGTTCCTCTTTGGGATCATCACTGGGGTTTAGTACACTCCAAATAGCACTGTCCCTCTCCCAGCAGCATAGTCCAAGTGAGCGTAAGAAACCCCACTATCCGCCTGACCAATAGTCTGCCAATACCTATCCGGCACGTCGATAGCGGACCCATTTACAAGCTGGTTAAACTCAGCCTAGCTATGGCCCATACCCTTAGGGGAGTAAGGTCACACCCCTTCCTAACCGACCAAAACATAGTGTGAGACGCGACCTCCTGGTATTCGGCACTTAGGCGCTCATGTATCCATTCAGTCTCGACGTTGGAACGTCCTCTGATACTAAGAGGGTTTAGGGATTTTCACCCAGGGCCATCTATGGCAGCCCGATGCTCGATCCAAACATTTTCAGTGTCTCATCTAGTCATCCACGATATGTCTGTGGAGGCTACGGCCCTGATGTCGCTAGGGCGTACAGTAATCACAACACACAATACAAGATACATGAGTCATACGATCCAGTCATGCATCAATCCTGCGCATACTGTGCACTCATGTGAGATAACATTTACCTATCTAGGAGTCTCATAACAACCTACCCAATGACATATGCAATGGTCAACCACATCTCATAACAAACATGCAAATGATGCATATGGGCATGTATCATGATGTTATGCTGTCACATACTCATAATCGGTATCAATAACTAGCATCAACAATCGGTCTCGACAATGGAGACATTTAACCAACATTGCCTTCAAGGAATAGCCCACATAGAGCCAAACATATAATGGGACCACGGCCTCACACAAAGGCCTAATATACAACACAATGGGCCTTACTCAAGGGCCACATATACACAACCTGTGGGCCCTGCTCATGGGCCTCAAATACATGACATGTGGCCCTACACATGGGTCTCGAATACATCAAATGGGCTGTGCATCATGGGCCTATTGCATATCACAATGGGCCTTACCTATAGGCCACGAATACATCACAATGGGCCTTGCCCATGGGCCTCAAATACTTCACAATGGGCCCTATCACATAGACCTCCTATTCATCACATTAGATCTTAAACGCAGGCTGTATATACATCACACAGGCCAAATACACGTTACAATGGGTCTCAACTACGGGTCACATATACATCATATAAGTCTCGACAATCGGCCTTGGTAATCGAAATCGGCCTCAACAATCGGAATCGACAAATCGGAATTGGCCTTGATAATCGGCCACGACA
The DNA here is from genome assembly GCF_029962835.1 of Magnolia sinica. Lineage (NCBI taxonomy): Eukaryota > Viridiplantae > Streptophyta > Magnoliopsida > Magnoliales > Magnoliaceae > Magnolia > Magnolia sinica. Next base: position 35,064,239 of record NC_080591.1, on the reverse strand, counting down.
ATCATAATCGATCGATAATCAGAATCAGCAAATCAGTCACGTAAATCAGAATTAGCAATCGGTCACGACAATAAAAATCGATCGATAATTAGAATTGGCAACTCGGTCACGTCAATCGAAATCGATCGATAATCAGAATCAACAAATCAATCACATCAATTGGAATCGGTAATCGGTCATGATAATCGGAATAGATCAATAATCAAAATCAGTAAATCGGTCACGTCAATCGGAATCGACAATCGATCACGACAACCAGGATTAATCGGTAATCAGAATCAGTCTCGATGAGAATAGGCCTAATAAGGCCTAATGGAAGGTCACAATGAGGACATCTAACCATCATTGCCCATCAATGTGGACATTTAACCAACATTGTTCTTAAGGAGTGGCCCACGTAGAGCCAAATGTATAGTGGGCCCATGGCCTCCCACAAAGGCCTAATATACATCGTAATGGGCCTCACTCAAGAGTCACATATACACCACATCGGGCCTCGCCAAATGGGCCAGAAATTCATTACAACAGGCCACATACCCGGGCCTATATATATCACAATGGGCCGCATCTTATGGGTTGGGAATACATTACAATAGGCCTTGTCGCACTAAATACATAAAAGGTGGCCCCTGCATATGGGCCATTAATACATCTCAATGGGCCATGACCCATGGGCCTCAGTACATCACAATAGGCCTAATCGTATGGGCCAAAAATATATCACAATGAGCCATGACATAAGGGCCGGAATTACATTATAATGGGCCTCGCTAACGGGCCATAAATACACAATAGGTGGGCCCCATCATGTGGGCCAAAAATATAAATAGGTGGGCCCCGGACATGGGAAAAAAATACATCATGATGGGCTGCATCAATGGGCCACACCAATGGACCATCATATACATCAAGTGGGCCGCATCAATGGGCCGCACTAATGGCCCCTCAAGTGGGCTTAGACCACAACAAAAATTTCAATTCAAGTGGGCCAAAACAAATGGGTCAATCAAATGGGCCGATTCAAACAAACCGAATCAAATGGGCTAAATCAAATGAGCCAATCAAATGGGCCGAATCAAATGGGTCAATTCAGATGGGCCGAATCAATGGGCCAAGTTAAATAGGCCGAGTTGAATGCACCATTCATCCATTGTTAGAGATCATTATAAAGTATAAAAGAAATGAATCATATCCAAAGGATCATCTGGACCATACCATGAATGACAGTGGTGATAATAATTTCCACATTTAAATTTCTAGTGAGCCCACCATAGTGTTTATTTTCCATCCATACTATTCATAAGGCCACAAGGACCTGAACTGGGAAGGAAAATAATATTATATTGAATCAAAACTTCTGTAATCCAAAGGGATTTCAAAGGTGGGCGTTGAACACCACTGTTTTCTGTAGGGTGGTCCACTTGATATTAGTTCTGCCTTATTTTTAGTCTCAAGTCATGAGACGAGGTTGCCAAGAGGATGAACGGTATGGATATAACACATGCATCATGGTGGGGCCATACCTGGTGTGGCACGCCAGTTGATGGGCAGTTGAGATGGAAAAATAGTTGGACGGCATGGAATGAAACTCATACATCAGGGGTGGGGTCCACCCACGTGGCCCACCTAAAACGGCATGACAGATGAATGGATGGACAGTGTAGTGCAAGACCCATACATCATAGGGGTCCCACGGAACTTCCTGACGTAAATGCAGCTGGTGACGCACACTAGACATCCCATCAACAAGTGGGTCACACATGGGGCCCACCATACACACGTCTAGGTGGCCCACTGAATATACATTATTAATATATAAAATATTATATAATATAATATTATATACTATATATGCTTCCACATGGCAGTAGGCTTCATGATAAAGGTGGGTCCCACATAACAGTGGCCCATCACAGCATTCATATATAAATATTATATTATATAGTATATATACATAGTAATATAATATCATATATAATATTAAATATATAATATATTATCATATATAATATAACATTATATATATATATATATAATATATCTATAGACAGTGAGATAAAGGTGGGTCCCACGTGGGGCCACCATAATATTTTATTAATACATTAATATATTTATATATATATATAAAGAGGTGGGTCGCACCGTCCAGGAGGTTGGACGGTGTGGACCAACCACATGCATCACGGTGGTCCCTTAATCTGAGAAAAATGGATGGACGGTCTGGATGAAACCCAGACCGTCAAAGCAGTAGTTGTAATCAAGGTGGGCCACTGCACGCCAGCAAAATGGATGGACGGCTGGATAGAAAATATGCCTCAAAGGGGCCCACCGTCCTTGGCAGATGGACGATGGCAAATACATCACGATGGCACCGGAGCACCATCCAAACAATCCAGCACCGTCCAGATGGTCTGGATGATGTGGATGAAACAAATACATCACTGGGGTGGATAACAGGGCCTGCTGACGTCAATATGCAGCCTAGCTGCTGGTGTGGCCTACTGGCCCACCGTCCAGATGGACGGTTGAAATATAACACATACATCATGATCGGGTGTACAAAACTTGCTGTGTGAGACATCATCTACTGCGTGCAGCGTGGGACCCACCGTCCTAGCTTGGATGGTGTGGATCCAGTACAACATCAAGGTGGGTCCACACAAGGGTGGCCCACAGGTTTTGGATCGGCTGATATTTATGTTTTCTCTTCATCTAGACCTGTCCAGGCGGACGGGTAACAGGCCTGTCCATTGGACAGGCAGCGAGGTGGGTTCCACCACCAGCGGACGACATGGATTGTGCATTAAGGTGGGCCATAGAATATGGGAAAGAGAGAGAGAGAGAGAGAGAGAGAGAGAGAGAGAGAGAGAGAGAGAGAGGCACCCACCATAAGGCTTTAGATCTCCTTCTTCTTCCACCTTCGGTCTTCTCAACTTCAAGGGAGGGATTTTAACGGTGGAAATGGGGTTTGGAGGGTTGGATTAGGAGGGGCCAAAGCTTAAAGTTGCTGGATTTGGAGGCTTCCATGGACGGTTGGAGATTGTAAGGAATAGAAATGGAGAAGGAGAGAGAGAGAGAGAGAGAGAGAGAGAGAGAGAGAGAGAGATAAGAGAGAGAGATATGTAATGATGGCTTTGTAAGGCCATCATTAATTGTAAGGAGGCATGCCATAATGAGATATAAGACAATCATTGCTTTGACTAAAAAGCAATGATGACTTTGGGTGATGTCACCCCAGTCAGGAATGGTGCCATGTGATAAGTGGGTCCCGCAACATGGGGTCCACGGCTTTTATAGTGAGTGGGTCACAACTTATGATTTAGACGTCGGATTGGCGCACGAGACGCGGCGTCGGAACCGCAGCGATGACGCGGTCACAATGGCATAGGTCTCAGGCTGAATCGCTTCAAGTTTACAGGATGGAACTCAAGGTCACGCGCAAATGAAATTTAAGGGTCGCAAGTCGCCAGAATTTAGCCGGAAGGACCGCGGAATCCTATGAAACGAGATGGACACTAGGACACGGGCTTGACAATCGACATGGAAGTTTGTCATATGTTACTTGGTCGACTATGGAATAATAATATTGATGCTATTGTTACACATAGAGGTTGGGATAACATATTTATATTTACTAAAGATGGTAGAAAGTTGGACTTGTCTCTATAAGAACGAAGAACCAACCCAAGACTTCTAAAGTTGAGGAACAGTCTCTCACAATTGAAGATGCTTTTGTCAAACAATCTGAGGAAACAAGAGATATATATGCATTAGTTGAAGAGAAAGAATATATGGAACTTGTGAACATCTCAGGGGATTTGAAACCAGTGTTACAGGAGTTCAAGGCGATTGTGCTCAATAAACTCCTTAATAAATTGTCCCCCATATGAGATATACAAAACTACATTAATATTGTCACAGGGATAAGTCTACCTAATTTCCCACATTATCAAAAGGAATGTGAGATCTTAAAGACAGAAGTAAAGGAACTGATCCATACTAGCCAAGTCAAGGAGAGCATGAATACACGTATTGTGTTAACTCAAGAGTCTAATGTCAAGTATAAGAAAATGACTAATAAACATCGGCATCAAAAGTTATCCCAGAATCATGAAACAAGTCCCTTGAGTAACTCGAGTACGAGTTTTTTCCTAGCGGAGGAGTCTGATGTAGAACATGCCACAGATACATTCCTAGCATGGTTAGACCAAAAGAAGGTGGACCGTAAATTGATCATAACTTTTGATCCGAGTATCGTTATGGTGCACCAGACCGAGTATCATGAATCGAAGCAACATGAGAACTTGAGGACGAGTTCTTTTGAAGTGGAGGGGACCGATGTAGAGTGGGTCATAGACACTTTCATGTCCAAGATGGATTAGAGAAAGCCCGATAAGAGGTAGAAGTCATCAAGATTGTGAAAACCTTAAAACAGGCATGTTTAATTCCGTTTTTACTATAAATAGTAAGTTTTAGTTTGATTATATGTAACGTCTTGGAAAAATCTGTACAAAGACCTAAGCATCACCTTAGGCAGAAATCACTAAGGATCAAATTCTGTAAAAATTAGGTAAAAACTAATTAGGTATTAAACTAAATAAGCAGAGGAATTATCTTACACTACTATCTATACGAACTGCAAGACCCAAAACTAATAGAATCTCCAACTCAACATAAACTAAAAACCTAGGAGCAATCTCTAAACCTAGTTGCTCTTGTGGGGCATTGAAACTCCGTATCGGACCTGGACCGCGCATCGAAAGTCCACTGACCGCGAAACTATAAGGTTATGACCACCTTACTGGGCTAGACAACCATCGTGGGAATCGAGCCCGGATAATATCCAGAAACGCACAACTAGAGCCCTGAGTAAAGTATGTGAGAAACGCAAATATCTTTAGGAAATGAATCGAAACTTAAGTGAATTGGACCGTTCACTTACGGGCAAATTTTAAGGTTTCAGACCATCAGATTCTGACCAAACTATACCTATGGATTAAAGAAATTTCCCTACACATGTCAGTATACTTGTGGCCCTGATCAAGTGACGATGACCGCTGAACTGATACGGGTCCTCCACAGTCAATCCACAAATCCGATCAGACTGAAACCTTAAACTGGTTTAGATCCATGGTCAGGGGACTTGCTCCAGACCGTATGCGAGCAATGGACCTCCAGATGAGCTCTGTTTGGCCAAAATAGATGCCTTTTGGCTATAACTCAAGTATACCATAGCTATGGGGCTATTGACATCACTTCTGAGCCTATATAAGGCCTTAAACCACCCCATTCCTATCCCATACGAATTTTCTCTAACCCTAGGAGAGAGAAGAAGAAAAGGAGAGAAAAGAGTGGAGATCGAAGGGAGATCCTTGGATTTGCTGTAGTACTTCTGTTCTGCTACTCCACGCATCGAATCGCCTTTACATCTAGCTACTTAACTCGTTTTAACTTCGTTTTGGGTAAGAAGTCCTCACCAAATCTGTTTTAAAAATCCAAATTGAGGAGTCGATGAAATATCTAACCTATTTCATGATTTAGGTAGCCATTGTGTTGTAAATGAGGACGTGGAGTACGAACCGAGTTCGTAATCGGCGTACTGATGAAAGGTACGGACTATAAACATTTAGGTTATGGTTTTCAAGGCTTTCAATGTCAGTTAATGATTTATGACAAACTTGATTGCTGTCATATGCACTTAGATACGTTGTTTTCCATATACCACACATATATAAACTATATTGAAAATATAATGCATTCCATGTGTTTGTTGAAATGTGTGCATTTCATATACCACACACATATACCACACATATATGTATAAATTCCTTCAGGTAACTTAAATTCAACTACGTGAATCATGTATGGAATATATATGTATGGTAATATATTCATTGTGTTATAAAATGCTTAAATGATTGGTGTGGTTAAATTGTTTGTTCAGTACTGTTTTGACTATCACATGTTATCTATTGCAATTGAGTGCAATTGGGATTGCTACATAGTCCAGACAATCGGTAATGGATCTCGGTTGAGTGGCCGAACTAAATTCGCCACATTGGATACGTTTGATGAATCTGAGTCGTATGAAGATTGTCGATAGTGGTTAGGCCACGTGGAGGGCTTATGCACTCCATGTCGATTAATTCAGCGTGTTCTTGTACCAATCGAACTTATCAAATAACCCAATTGGTCTATTGTGTGTTTACCATGTATGGATGCTACTGCTTGAATCTAAGGTACCACTTGCCAATGCAAACCCATTTCAACCATAGTACTAAGATTTGCTAAGACTTATGAGCCAGGCATGGTGGTTTGGGATACCGTGGTCGAGCTGTTGGCCTACGCTAGGGTGACGAGCCTCCCCATAGTGACCATTGAGCAACCCAAACTTGTGAACTGAATACGGTGGTATGGGACACTGTATTTGAGCTGTCGGCCTACGTTCAGGTGACGAGCCTCCCGTAGTGACCTCTAGTATAAAATGGGCCTACGTTGACGGTGACGAGCCTCTCCGTAGTGACCCCGAGTGTAAACTCGTGAACTTACCTATCCACTACTTTCATCCGGGGTGATGTCCTACAACTTGCCTATCGTAAGTGATTAACTAGGATTGACGACCCTAAATGGATGATTGTTTGGGTAAGTGATATAAAGGGAGGTACCTTAGCTTCTTGAATTTGCTGTATGAATAAGCCTAATAAATTACTTAGTTAACACGACCATGCACCACATTGCATGTGATTCGGCAAGGAAGCGCACATTTAGGGAGTTTGCCATGCGCGACTGTGAGATGAAGTCGATGAGGAAGTGCAGGCGAGGGCATACATCATTATGCATATCATTCCTACATTAACAAAAGGACTTAGGACATGATTGTTGTATTGCTTTATCATTACTGCTTAACTGAATTGATAACATGTTAACCTTTGCCTTAAAGAACCACTAAGTTGATCACTCACTCCTACTTTGAAACGATATTTTAAAACACCAACCAGACTCTGATTTAGATACAGGTAGTGATGCAACTTACATGACAGAGCCGGAATTAATGGATGAGGAGGAGGAATTCTCCTATATTCATCTATCAGGCGGCTCTCTGTAGACCTTGTTCTGATTCGACGGGATTACAAGGTTACATGGATTAAAAGGACAGTTGCATTTTGATATTTTGTAAATTTTGGAACAAACGCATTTATATATATTCAGCCTGGAATAGATTCATACCCTGGATGGTGAAACACTTTTATGTTATAATTAAAGTACTTAAGTCTTCTGCTTGCTTAACTTAATTACACCTGGAGTATGATATGTTATTTTAGGATAATCCCACTCATGTTTAATGCACTAACATGGACAACATTTAATATGTTGCATAAGTGATGCATTGAATCTTGGGAGTTGAGCCTTTACTCGACCCTCGATTTTTGAGGTGTTATAAGTTGGTATGAAAGCATGATTTGGATTAAACTGGATGTGGGTTATGGTAACACGATGCACACTGACGTACTTTGACTTAGGTGGGGGCGAAAAAATGTAGAAACGAACGTAGGATTCTCAGTTTCACTGACGGGTGAAACTCATAGCTGAAACACACCCCATATGCATATAAGATCATGTGAAATGATCCCCACCTCTTTTTAGACCACCAATCGATAGGTTGGGATGATAATTCAGTGAATCATACGCTCAAAACACGCCAAAAAGCGTGAATACGTGTGAGTTGGAACTCGGAAGCACCTCAAACGGATGTGGGGGGCCACATCGTAAAATGCAGTGGGACGCAGGGGGGTCCCGCATGTTTCCAGCATCTTGGGAGGGGGTGGCCACTACCCCAGGGCGGAGCCACTACCGGAGGTCCAGAGAGGGGGTGGCGGCACCGCCCGGTCGGTGGCGCACCGCCTACCTTCACGGCGCCCGGGTGGTGGTGCACCGCCCACCGCCCGGCTAAGTGGGCCCTAACACACATGTGGGACCACCCCACCATCCCTTTAAACCCTTTTTATGGTTGTTTTGACCCATTGCATGCCTCTTCCACTCCATTTTCACTCCCAAATCCCCTAAACCTTTCTTTTCCTCTCAAATCCTTTCATCCATACATTTCAAACCTTAAAATCTTCTTCCTTATTAATCATTACTTCACTATTCCTCAATTTCATCACCCCATCTTCACTATTTCTACCCCTTTGAGTATAAAAGTCATCTTTTATGTCTCATAACTTTCCAAATATTCTACCCATTACATCTACCCACCTCCATTACCTTAAAACTATTATTTCTATCTTTCTAGCTCCCTTATTTCTATCTATTGAGCACAAAGGCCCTCCTTTTGTGTCTCAAAACATCCAAAAGCCCACCAACCCACCTCATACTTCAAGTATTTCCACTTCCAATGGCTCTGTTTGAGTTTGTCACCACCATCTTCTCAATTTCTATGCTCCTTTCTCTCATGGGAAAGAAGAGAGCGGTTATGAGACCCGTATCATAGCCCGTACCATTCCTTATGCCTTCTCGGTCCTTCCGGTCGAATTCCGGTGACCTGCGATCTATTATCAGCGTTTGCGCGCGATACTAGGTCGTGTCCCATATATTAGAATCGGCTCGACTCGAGACTTATATCTTTATGACTGCACTGTCACCGTGGCTCCAACGTCGCGTCTTGCATACCGATTCGATACCTTGACAGGGAGTTATGGACCCCCAATCAGTTCGAGAAAACACCGCGCATTTACAAACCCAAGAAATATTTCAAATCATGTCCCATCAATCTCATCATCACACCTCATGTTAAATACACAATACCCCATCCCCAAGCAACCCCTAAAGTCAACACTCTCTTACACAAAGTACACCCATCACTTACCTTTTCACCCATCACACCCATCTCTCTCTCTCTCTCATCTATCTCTCTCTCTCTCATTTCCTCCTAAGTAACCTAACATCCATAAGAGCTCCATGAGAGATCTTTGTGTGGCCCACTTCCTACCTCCCATCTCCACCATTCAAAGAGCATCTTGACCATTGAAATCGTCCCCTTGGAGATCTAGATTGTGTTGGCAGAAGAAGGAAGAGGAGATCAAAGGTGGGTGCTTCTCTCTCTCTCTCTCTCTCTCTCTCTCTCTCCCTCCTTTCTTTATTTTCTCATTATAAAATGATGATATGTGTGTATGGCCCACTTGATCGACAATCTGGATTGTCCAAATTTTCTGGATGTCCAGCGAATGGGGCCCGCCTTGCTGCCCATTTTGGGCCAACTAGGATAGAGGGAAATAATAGATGCCAGCTTGGTCCATGCGGACCCAACCATGATTAATATATTTCATCTATGAAGTGTGGGGTGGCCACGATCATGTGAGACCCACTGTAACGAACATTCACACCGTCCAGCGTTCCTGGACGCTGGACGCGTTTAGTGCGTGTGAATCAACAGTGGGGTGTACTAACGGTGACAAAAAAGGGGGTTTTGGGTGGGCCACTTACACAGGCCCCACCTTGATGTATGTTTTTAATCCAAGCCATCCACCCCTTTCCCTAGATCATTTTAAGTGTTAAGCCAAAAAATTGCACCAATCCGATTATCTGGCGGGCCATAGCATAGAAAACAGTGGTCATTACCATTAAAATTCACCTTGTTGTTTCAACTCGCCCAAAACATGTTGCATATTGGGCTTGTTTGGCTTATCTTGAGCCATAGTTACCATTGGCTGGGTTGGATTCACCTGATGCAGGCCCCACATATGAAAAATTGCCAAAATTCTATTTTTTTTTAAATATATATATATATATATATATATATATATATATATATATATATAGCAAACAGCAGCTGACGCTGCTGCTGCTACAAGGATGGCGCAGCATCCTCTGCACTGTGGGCGGATGGGCTGGGACCTGGGTCCCAGTTGTGAGCCCCACCATGCTGTGTGTTGGACGATCCACACCGTGCATTTAATGCCCCTTAGGGCAGTGGGCCCCCCTCCCAAAAATTAACCCTATATATGGCTCAGGTGGCCCACATCATAGGAAACAACAGTGATTGAACGGCTACCATTGAAACCCATTTGGGACTTCTTAGAGGTTTTAGATTAATATGAAATTTGTTTTTCCTTTCATTCAGGTCAGTGTGACCTTACCAACAGGTTGGATTGCAACTAAACATTATGGTGGGCCCCACGTGGAACCCACCTTTGATGTATGTGTTTTATTCACACTGTCCACAGTTGTGGACGGTGGGAACCACCATGGTGTATGTGCTCCGTCTGCACCGTCCACAGCGTAGGACGACGGGACCCACCCAATAATGAATGTGTTGTATTCACGTCGTCCACTGTTTGGACGGTGGGGTCCACCATGATGCATGTGTTGCATCCAAATTGTCCAACCACCTTGAAAGCTCATTTTATGGCATGAGCTAAAGAATGAGTCAGATCTATAGTTCATGTGGACCCCCACCATGGTGCATGTGTTGCATCCAAACAGTCCACAATTTAGCCAGCTTTTCTTACAGGCTTGAGACTAAAAAAATTAGACAGATCTAGGATCAAGTGGACCACGTAGCAAAAAGTAGTGGGGAGTCAGTGTCTGCCATTGAAACTTTTTTTTCACATAAGTTTTAGATCATTAGGAAATTTGTTTCCTCTTAATCTAGGTCAGTGTGACCTTATGGCTATATTGGATAGAAAAATAAATGATACGGTGGGCCTTGAGGATTTTAATGATGGAAATCATTGTTACCACTGTTATTTGGAGTGCGGTCCAGTTGATCTTTTGAGATAACTATTATATAAATATATTATATTGATGTACCTGTGGCCATCCATTGAGGCCCATTTGATTAGGCCCATCTTGATGTATTTGTGGCCCGTTGTTAAGGCCCACCTTGATATATATAAGGTCCATATAAGGAGGCCCATCTTGATATAGTTATGGCCATTCGTTGAGGCCCATCTTGATATATATGAGGCCCATGTGTTGCAACTCATTTGATGTATTTGAAGCCCATGGACCGAGGCCCAGTGGGATGTACATAAGGCCCATTACAATGTGTGATTCCACCATGGTTTGTGTAATGATATTTATGGCAGGCTGTGCCTTGGGAGCAATGGTGGTTTGACATCTACATTGTAAGATTAATGTTAGTTAAATGTCCGCATTATCACTCTCCCTTGGGCCCATTGATAGGCCCAACTCATTGTGTATGAGGCCCATGTGCAGGGCCCACTAATGATGTATATTAGGCCCATGTGTAGGGCCCACCCATTGAGTATTAGGGCCCATGGGTTGTGGCCCATGTGATGTATTTCTGGCCCAGAAGGCAAGGGCCGATGTTATGTATAAACTAGCCCAGATGGTAAGGCCCGATGTTATGTATGAGAGGCTCATGGGATGTGGCCCATTACTATGTGTTCGGGGCCCATGGGATATGGTCCATTATAATGTACATGCGGCCTGTATATAGAGACCATTATGATGTTACATATGGCCTTGTGTGAGGACTAATGTGACGCATGTGAGGCTTAGGTGATGAGGCCCACCTTGATATACTTGTGGCCCATTAGTGCGGCCCATTGATACGACCCACTGATGTGTATGAGGCCCATTAGTGCAGCCCATTGATGCAACCCACCATTGGTGCGGCCGATTGATGCGACCCACTTGATGTGTATGAGGTCCATTGGTGCGGCCCATTGATGCAACCCACTTAATGTGTATGAGGCCCATTAGTGCGGTCCATTGATGCAACCCACTTGATGTGTATGAGGCCCATTAGTGCAGCCTATTGATGTAGCCCACCTATTGTATATGAGGCCTATGATCGATGCCCTTCGTGATGTATTCGAGGCCCACGTGATGTGCTCGATAGTGATGTGTACGTAACCCTTGTATGAGGCCCATGATATTGTATATTAGACCATTGTGTGAGGCCATGGGCCCACTATATGTTTGGCTCTATGTGGGCTACTCCTTGGGAGTAATGTTTGTTAGATGTCCACATTGATGGGCAGTGATGGTTGGATGTCCACATTGCGACCTTCCCTTAGGCCTTGTTAGGCACATTCTCATAATCCTCTTATGGGTTAACCCAAATAAGTGAGCCCCATTTGCCATAGATGGATGGTTTCGCACTATCGGATTTGATTTAACCACAGCTGAGGGTAGATCTTTATATTATGGTTTGATCGGCCATTCATATATGGATCCCGCCATGTCTATTGGCTGATTATCAATGCTGATTATCGATACTAATTCCGATTGTCGAGGCCGAGTATCGAGGTCGATTCCAAGTGTCGATTCCAATTGTTGAGGCTGACCTCGATTGTTGAGGCTGATTTCGATTGCCAAGGCCGATTGTCGTGACCTATATGATGTACATGCGACCCTTAGTTGAGGCCCATTGTGACACGTATTAGGCCCATGATGCATGGCCCATTTGACGTATTCAAGACCCATGTGTGGAGCCCACATGTCATGTATTTAAGGCCCATGGGCAAGGCCTATTGTGATGTATTCATGGCCCGTGGGTAAGGCTCATTATGATGTATTCATGGCCTATGGGCAAGGCCCATTGTGATATATACTAGGCCCATGAGCAGGGTCCACCTATTGTGTATAGTGGCCCTTGAGTAAGGCCCATCGTGTTGTATATTAGGCCTTTATGTGAGGTCGTGGGCCTATTATATGTTTGGCTGTGTGGGCCTTTCCTTTGGGGGGGGCAATGTTGGTTAAACGTCCACATTGTCGAGGCTGATTGTTGATGCCGTTTATTGATACCGATTATGAGTATGTGACTACATAGCATCATGATACATGCCCATACGCATCATCTGCATGTTTGGTATGAGATGTGGTTGACCATTGCATATGTCATTGGGTTGATTGTTATGAGACTCCCTGATAGGCGAAGGTTATCTCACCTGAGCGCACGATATGCCCAGTATTGATGCATGACTGGATTGTATGACTCATGCATCTTGCATTGTGTGTCCTAGCGACATCAGGGCCGTAGCCTCCACAGGCATATCATGGATGGCCAGATGGGACACCGGAAATCTGTTCTACATAGGGTGCTATAGATATCCCTAGGTGAAAGTTTCAGAACCCTCTTAGTTCCAGAGGTTGCTCTAACATCTAGACTGAGTAGATATATGAGCGCATGAGGGCCGTATACCGTTAGGCCGCATCTCCCACTGTGTTGTGGTCGGTCGGAAGGGGGTAGGCCTTACCTGCCCGAGAGGAGGGGGCAATGCTAGGCTGAGTCTGACCAGCTCGAGGAATGGGTCCACTATCGATAAGCCGGGCCCGATATTGGCAAGCGAATAGTGATGTCTCTTCCACTTACCTTGTTGCACTCGATGGGGCGACAATCTGGTTTGGAGTGTAATAGACCCCAGTTATTTTCTAGAGAGGAACCGTACTGATATGTGGACTTATTAGGTGGGGATTGTATACTCATTCATTCATTCATTCACTATCCACTCGGGCTGGTGGTGCGCAACTAACTGTTGTGTACCTTTGCATGGCCAGGATTTCAGTTGGGCGTGCGACTAACCTGAGATCAGGAGTCTACTACATTGAGTCTAGCTATCCAAATTTAGGTATGGGACTGGTTTGGATAGAAGTCCCTTGCGATGGATCCCATAGCCTGCGATACTACATACTATCATCCCGACTTCACTCCGGCTTGGTCATTTCATTCACACCACATATTACATTGCATCCGCAGTACTTAACATTTTGGGTTGCCATGTTTCTGCATTGTTATGGCCATTAGCATTCATACCTTGCATCGCATAGCCTTAGTACAATTGATGACACTCATAAACTTATCAGTATATTTTTGCTCATTTTTATATTGTATGATTCATGGGATTGTATCCTCGACATCTAATATTTGGTTCTCTTCGACTCCTCATTTGCACAGTTGATTTGCATTACGTACCTTGATATTGTATGACTCATGGACTTGTCAGTACTTCCACTTACTCAGATATTGCTTACTTAACACTTACCTTGTGCACACACTTTCACTGCCCACTAAGCTTTCTATAAACTTATGCACTATAGATGCGTGCAGGTTGCATTAGGTTGCAGCAGCATTGAGCTTGGAGCGTGCAGCGGACTTATGGAGCTTTGATTTTTAACATATGTATTTCCCTTTCAGCACTGTATTTAATTGTTTATATTAGTGGATATGTGATGATGATGTTGCCTTTGTGATTTGTGTAAACTTGTGGTTATGCTTATTATGAGTTAAATGTATATTGAAAAATCTTCCTTTTAGGATCCCAGGATCGGAATCCAGCGTATGGACACTGGGAGCTAAGAATGGGGTACTATGAAGACTGTCGGCACCGGATTCGGTGATCGGAAATTTTATGAGCCCGGTTTTTGAGTTTGGGGAGTGACAGAAGTTGGTATTAGAGAATAACTTGGGATTACCTAAAGTTAACATCACATATCTGCTAATAGCTACCCTATACTCTACAATTTTTGAGAACTTAGAATGATTAGATCCCTGAGTTCGAATAACTTAGAGAATTTCTGATATAGCTCCCTACCATTGAGATTGTGTGGCTGCATAGTATCCCTGTTTCGATCATTTCTGATCCAGGATCCAATGTTCAGTGAGATCATCGTAGTGTTGAGCAAGAGGCTGAGATTCGTGGGCGTTGTCCCCATATCTTAGGTGTTTGATTATGCTGGCATGTTGTGTTTAGATGAGATTTCCCTCCCTTGGTGAGCTCTGTATTGGTTGTGATGTAGTATAAATTTCAAAGATGAAATTTTTATTAGGAGGGGAGAGTTACGGGACCCGTATCATAGCCCGTACCATTTTGTATGCCTTCGTGGTCCTCTCGGTCGAATTCCGATGACCCGCGATCTATTATCGACATTTACACGTGATACTAGGTTGTGTCGCATTTATTAGAATCGGCTCGACTTGAGACTAATATCTTTACGACCGCACCGTCCCGCGGTTCCAACACAGCATCTTACATACCGATCCGAAAACCTAGTAGGGAGTTGTAGACCTGCAATCAGTTCTAGAAAACACTGCGTATTTGTAAACCCAAGAAAGATTTCAAATCATGTCCCATCAATCCCATCAATCACACCTCATGTCAAGTACACATCACCCCATCCCCAAGCAACCCCTAAAGTCAACACTCTCTTACACAAAGTACACCCATCACTCACCTTTTCACCCATCACACTCATCTCTCTCTCTCTCTCTTACACCTCTCCTCTCATCTCTCTCTCTCATTTCCTCCCAAGCAACCCAATGTCCACGAGAGCTCCATGAGAGAGCTTTGTGTGGCCTACTTCCTACCTCCCATCTCTACCATTCAAAGAGCATCTCGACCGTTGAAATCGTCCCCTTGGAGATCTAAATTGTGTTGGTAGAAGGAAGAAGAGATCAAAGGTGGGTGCTTCTTTTTTTTTCTCTCTCTCTCTCTCTCCCTCCTTTCTTTATTTTCTCATTATAAAATGATGATATGTGTGTATGGCCCACCTAATCAACAAATCTGGACTGTCCAGATTTTTTGGACGTCCAGCGAATGAGGCCCGCCTTGCTGCCCGTTTTGGGCCAACTAGGATGGAGGGAAATAACAGATGTTGGCTTGGTCCATGTGGACCCCACCTTGATTAATATATTTCATCCATGAAGTGTAGGGTGGCCACGATTATGTGGGACCCACCGTAATGAACATTCACACCGTCCAACATTCCTGGACGCTGGACGCGTTCAGTGCGCGTGAACCGGCAGTGGGGTGTACTAATGGTGACAAAAAAAGGGGGTTTTGAGTAGGCCACTCACATAAGCCACACCTTGATGTATGTTTTTAATCCAAGCCGTCCACCCCTTTCCCTAGATCATTTTAGGTGTTGAGCCAAAAAATTACGCCAATCCGATTATCTGGCGGGTCATAGCGTAGAAAACAGTGGTCGTTACCGTTAAAATTCACCTTGATGTTTCAACTCGGCTAAAACATGTTGCATATTGGGCTTGTTTGGCTTGTCTTGAGCCATAGCGACCATTGGCTGGGTTGGATTCACTTGATGCGGGCCCCACATATGAAAAATCACTAAAATTCCATTTTTTTTAAAAAAAATATATAGCAAACAGCAGCTGACACTGTTGCTGCTGCAAGGACGGTGCAACATCCTTTGCGCTGTGGGTGGATGGGCTGGGACCTAGGTCCCAGATGTGGGCCCCACCGTGCTGTGTGTTGGACAATCCACACCATGCATTTGATGCCCCTTAGGGCACTGGCCCCCCTCCCAAAAATCAACCCCATACATGGCTCAGGTGGCCCACATCATAGGAAACAGCGGTGATTGAACAGATGCCATTGAAACCCATTTGGGACTTCTCAGAGGTTTTGGATTAATATGAAATTTGTTTTTCCTTTCATTCAGGTCAGTGTGACCTTACCAACAGGTTGTATTGCAAATAAACCTTATGGTGGGCCCCACGTGGAACCCACCATTGATGTATGTGTTTTATTCACACTGTCCACGGTTGTGGACGGTGGGAACCACCATGGTGTATGTGCTCTGTCCGCACTGTCCATAGTGCTGGACGATAGGACCCACCCAATAATGTATGTGTTGTATTCATGTCGTCCACTGTTTGGACGGTGGGGTCCACCATGATGTATGTGTTGCATCCAAACTATCCAACCACCTTGAAAGCTCATTTTATGGCATGAGCTAAAGAATGAGTCAGATCCATAGTTCATGTGGACCCCCACCATGGTGCATGTGTTGCATCCAAACTGTCCAACCATTTGGCCAGCTTGTCTTACAGGCTTGAGACTAAAAAAATTAGACAAATCTAGGACCAAGTGGACCACATAGCAAAAAGTAGTGGGGAGTGAGTGTCTGCCATTGAAACCTTTTGTTTCACATAAGTTTTCGATCATTAGGAAATTTGTTACCTCTTAATCCAGGTCCATGTGACCTTATGGTCAGATTGGATAGAAAAATAAATGATATAGTGGGCCTTGAGGATTTTAATGATGGAAATCATTGTTACCACTGTTATTTGGAGTGTCATCCAGTTGATCTTTTGAGATGACTATATATATATAAATATATTATATTGATGTACTTGTGGCCATCCGTTGAGGCCCACCTTGATATATACATGAGGCCCATGTGATTAGGCCCATCTTGATCTATTTATGGCCCGTTGTTGAGGCCCACCTTGATATATATAAGGCCCATTTAAGGAGGCCCATCTTGATATAGTTATGGCCATTTGTTGAGGCCCATCTTGATATATATGAGGCCCATGTGCTACAACTCATTTGATGTATTTGAAGCCCATGGGCAAAGGCCCATTGGGATGTACATAAGGCCCATTGCAATGTGTGATTCCACCATGGTTTGTGTAATGATATTTACGGTGGGCTGTTCCTTAGGAGCAATGATGGTTTTGACATCCACACTGTAAGATTAATGT
Organism: Magnolia sinica; assembly: GCF_029962835.1. Classification (NCBI taxonomy): domain Eukaryota; kingdom Viridiplantae; phylum Streptophyta; class Magnoliopsida; order Magnoliales; family Magnoliaceae; genus Magnolia; species Magnolia sinica. The sequence goes on along the minus strand of NC_080591.1, from coordinate 35,046,769 downwards.
TGGTTAAATGTCCGCATTGTCACTCTCCCTTGGGCCCATTGATAGGCACAACTTGTTGTGTATGAGGCCCATGTGTAGGGCCCACCTGTGATGTATATTAGGCCCATGTGTAGGGCCCACCCATTGAGTATTGGGGCCCATGGATTGTGGCCCATTGTGATGTATTTCCGTCCTAGATGGCAAGGGCCGATTTTATGTATGAACCGGCCCAGATGGTAAGGCCCGATGTTTTGTATGAGAGGCTCATGGGATGTGGCCCATTACGATGTGTTCGGGGCCCATGGGATATGGTCCATTATAATGTAAATGCGGCTCGTATATAGAGACCATTATGATGTTACATATGGCCTTGTGTGAGGACTAATGTGACGCATGTGAGGCGTAGGTGATGAGGCCCACCTTGATATACTTATGGCCCATTAGTGCGGCTCATTGATGAGAACCACTTGATGTGTATGAGGCTCATTAGTGCGGCCCATTGATGCAACCCACTTGATGTGTATGAGGCCCATTAGTGCGGCCCATTAATGCAACCCACTTGATGTGTATGAGGCCCATTAGTCCGGCCCATTGATGTAACCCACTTGATGTGTATGAGGCCCATTAGTGCGGCCCATTAATGAAGCCCACCTGTTCTATATGAGGCCCATGATCGAGGCCCATCGTGATCTATTCCAGGCCCATAGTGATGTGTCTTTAACCCTTGTATGAGGCCCATGATATTATATATTAGACCATTGTGTGAGGCCATGGGCCCACTATATGTTTGGCTCTATGTGGGCCACTCCTTGGGAGCAATGTTTGTTAGATGTCCACATTGATGGGCAATGATAGTTGGATGTCCACATTGCGACCTTCCCTTAGGCCTTGTTAGGCCCATTCTCATAATCCTCTTATGGGTTAACCCAGATAAGTGGGCCCCATTTGCCATAGATGGATGGTTTCGCACTATCGCATTTGATTTAACCACAGCTGAGGGCCGATCTTTATATTATGGTTTGATCGGCTGTTCATATATGGATCCTGCCATGTCTATTGGCTGATTATCAATGCTGATTATCGATACTAATTTTGATTATCGAGGCTGAGTATCGAGGTCGATTCCAAGTGTCGATTCCAATTGTTGAGGCCGACCTCAATTGTTGAGGCCGATTTCGATTGCCAAGGCCGATTGTCGTGACCTATATGATGTACATGCACCCTTAGTTGAGGCCCATTGTGACACGTATTAGGCCCATGATGCATGGCCCATTTGACGTATTCAAGACCCATGTGTGGAGCCCACATGTCATGTATTTAAGGCCCATGGGCAAGGCCTATTGTGATGTATTCATGGCCCGTGGGTAAGGCTCATGATGATGTATTCATGGCCTATGGGCAAGGCCCATTGTGATATATATTAGGCCCATGAGCAGGGTCCACCTGTTGTGTATAGTGGCCCTTGAGTAAGGCCCATCGTGTTGTATATTAGGCCTTTGTGTGAGGTCGTGGGCCCATTATATGTTTGGCTGTGTGGGCCTTTCCTTTGGGGGGGGGGCAATGTTGGTTAAACGTCCACATTGTCGAGGCTGATTGTTGATGCCGTTTATTGATACCGATTATGAGTATGTGACTACATAGCATCATGATACATGCCCATACGCATCATCTGCATGTTTGTTATGAGATGTGGTTGACCATTACATATGTTATTGGGCAGATTGTTATGAGACTCCCTGATAAGTGGAGGTTATCTCACTTGAGCGGACGTTATGCGCAGGATTGATGCATGACTGGATTGTATGACTCATGCTTCTTGCATTGTGTGCCCTAGCAACATCAGGGACATAGCCTCCACAGGCATATTGTGGATGGCCAGATGGGACTCCGAAAATCTATTTTACATGAAGTGCTATAGATATCCTTAGGTGAAAGTCTTAAAACCCTCTTGGTTTGTAATGCCCTGAAATTCGGGGGTCGAGCATAACTCAGCTCCCGAGTTCCAAAACATCACTTATGCAACATATTTAATGATGGATGTATGTTGACTGTATTAGTGCATAAAACATGGAATAGATTAAGCTAAAACACAGATATGATTCAAGGATAAGTGAATAAAGAAAGCGGAAGACTTATAGAAAAATATGTGTACAAGTGTAAATCCCTGAAGTACATATACAAACCAGGTCGTATGCAAGTGTTATTTAACAAAATTATAAGTATCAAGTTACATCATTTAAATCCCAAAAATAATCCCAGAGTCCCGCGCATCAGAACAAGGCTCGCTAGAACCTGTCTGAAAACTGCATATAAGAGAAGGCAGCCTCATCATCATCCATCTCCCGCTCTGCCTCAGAAGTCGCATCAACATCTGCAACATCAGAACCAAAGACAGAGTCTGGTGGGTGTTTAACACCGCCCCAGAACGTGGGAGTGAGTGATCAACTCAGTGGAACAATAAGGCACTGGTTAACATGATATCAGTTTAATCAAGCAGTAATGATAAGGCAGAATAATTAAATAAATCCTAAGTACTCTTATTAATGCAAGGATGTATGCAAAATGATGCATGCCCTCACGCGTACACCCTCAGCGTCTTCATCTTACGTTACGCATGACATCGCCTCAAAGTGCGCCACATCTACAAAGCACATGCAAATGCGGTGCATGGATATGATTACCAAGTTGTTATTAGTCCATTTCACACAGCAGGTTTGGGAAGCTAAGATACCTTCCTCATATCACCATCCAAACAGTGATCCATCCTAGGGTCGTCAGTCCTAGACATCTCATACGATCATATATTTGAGGTCGTAGCAAAGGGCTCGTTACCAATCAATGCACGCCTTTCACACCTTTACTACCAGAGTTCGGCTCGTCACCTCATTGCGGTATCCAGGTATGCTCGAGGTCACTACAAAGGGCTTGTCACCAATCAATGTAGGCCGACAACACGAATATAGTGTCCCATACCACCATAATCGGCTCACGAGTTTAATTGCTCATTGATCACTACGGGGAGGCTCACTACCCCAGCGTAGGCCGACAGCTCGACCACGATGTCCCATACCACCATGTCCGGCTCATGAGTCTTAGCGGATCGAGGTACCATGGTTATTAGGATTTCACTGGTAAGTTCGGTACCCTAGATTCAAGCAGTAGCGTCCATACATGGTGAACATACATCGGACAATCGAGTTACTTGACGAACTCGACTAGCACGAGCGCATGTTGAATTGAGCGACATAGAGTGCGCAAACACTCCGCGTGGCCGAACCACTGCCGACAACTCTAATACGGCTCGGGTTTGTCTAATACGTCCTACGTGGCGAAAGCAATCTCAGCCACGACTATGAAGTGGATTACTGATTTCCTGGACTAATGCATAGTCCCAAACACATTACACTACAACAGATATTCATGTTGAATGTAAAACAGTAATAGAACAACAACTTAAATCATGGTACATACGCATCTGAGGAATATCAACTTAACATAAATGTAAGCATATGAAATGTTTGAATTTAAATAACATGTAATGTAACTTGCATAAAGGAAATCATGCACATCAATAGGAGTGTTGAGAATCACTTCTCAACACCCGGCCTTTAGTGTAATATGTTACACTTTAGATCATTCATGCATTTCTACAAACACTTAGCATACATGGAACAACATACATGACGTATGTTGAAATACATGCATTTAGACAATTCCTTTTACCAAGGAGTTGTCATACATACATCTAGCACACATACATGACAAATAATCATGGCAAACACAAGTGCATATTTTATACGTATACGGTACTTTATACATATGCATAAAATACACAAGTCTCAATATAATGCATGCATATCAAGAAAGTAACGTAAACACAACATTTGGCATGTGAAATCTCATCCATGACAGGAATAAATCATTAACTGGCATTGAAAGCCTTGAAAACCATAACCTATACACTTAAAGTCCGCACCTTAAGCAAGGAAAGAAACACCGAACTGATTTAGACGAGTTGTCTTCGTCAACGGCGATAGAATACCCTAAAACAAGGATAGAAATGAGATACAACAACACCAAGACTAAACTAAGCTCTAAAACAGATTAGAGTTAGGTTAACTTACCCCAAAATGAACTCAGAACCGTCAGAATAACGATTCAAAGTGAAGGTTCAAAGATGAACAAGAACAGGAAAGAATCCAAGATGATTCACCAACTTATCTCTCTCACTTCCTCTCTCCTTTCCACCCTCTTTCCAAGCTAGGGTTAGAGAAAATTCGCATGGAAAAGAGGGCTAGGGTTTAAGGACTATAAATAGGCCTATTATTGACGAAAATAACCCAGGGTCAAGGTATACTTAGGGTATAACCAAAACATGCCTCTTACGATCCAACGAAGCACTTGTGGTGGGACTATAACCACGAAAGGTCGGACTTAAGCTCACCATGGATCTAGGTCAGGCTGAGTTTTCGTACCGACTGGCTCTTCAGATCAGCCGTGGCGGACCATATTCAATTCAACGGTCACGGAATCTCGATCAGGTCCACAAGCACTACAATATGCCTGGGCCACCTTCCCTGATCAGAGGGTGAAATTGGGTCAGAATCCAACGATCAGATAGCTTAAAATTGTCGCGCAAGCGACATGACTCAGATTTCATAAAAACTTAATAAATTCCAACCGTTCTCACACTCTTCACTCCGAGCTCAAACAAATCGACTCAGAACATCACATGGACTTGATTTTCGAGGTGATGGTCAAGCCCAACTCGGTGACCGCAACAGCCTAAGATCATCGCCATCGGACTTTCGACACACGGTCCAGGTCCGATCCAGATCTTCCAAAAATTTTCCAGAACAACTGGATTTAGCAATGGATCTCAGATTTCAGAGTAACGTAGCGCTAACTAATCTACAAGTTTAGAGCCATACAGATACAATTTAAAGTGATTGATACGAATTTCACAAGCAATCGAGTATAGTACTAATTACCCCAAAAACAACTACTTAAGGAAAGATTAGCACAAAAATTCCAAGGTCGTTATAATCTACCCCCCTTAAAGAAAATTTCGTCCTCGAAATTCATACCTTCATAAATTCCTCAAGGATCAGAGGGTAGGTCTTTCTGACCTCAGCTTCAGATTCCCAAGTAGCCTCTTCCACACCATGATGCGTCCATAGCACCTTCACAAGAGGGATAACCTTGTTACGCAATACCTGCTCCTTCTTGTCAAGAATACGCGTCGGTCGCAGTACATAAGTGGCATCTTCACTCAACTGCACTTGCTCCCAACTAAAAATATGCGAAGGATCAGGAACGTACTTCTTCAGCATAGAAACATGAAATATGTTATGCACGCCAGCAAGAGGTGTGGGCAAAGCAAGGCAGTATGCTACCGCTCTCACTTGATCCAGAACTTGAAATGAACCAATAAATCTCGGCGTCAGCTTCCCCTTCTTACCGAACCGCAGAACTCCCTTCATAGGAGAGACCTTCAGAAAAACATGGTCTCCAACCTCAAACACAAGCGGTCGATGCCTCGTATCAGCATAACTCTTCTGCCTGCTCTGTGCTGTCAGAAGTCAACGTCGAATGATGTCAACCTTCTCTGAAGTCACCTGCACCAACTCCGGGCCAAGCAAACTACGCTCACCAATTTCTGCCCAGCAATGTGGTGCTCTGCATGGGCAACCATACAACGCCTCATAGGGAGCCATGCCGATACTCGCCTGGAAACTATTATTATACGCGAACTCTGCATACTGAAGACAATCATCCCAACTGTCCTTGAAATCCAAAACATAAGCTCGCAACATATCTTCGAGGACTTGATTCACACGCTCCGTCTGCCCATCTGTTTGCGGATGAAACGCGGTGCTGAACTTCAGTTTCACACCCATCGCTTCTTGGATACGAGTCCAGAAGATAGATGTAAAACACGTATCTCTATCAGACACAATCTCCAGGGAAACTCCATGCAGACGCACTATCTCCTTGATATACAACCTAGCCAACTCGTCTGCAGAGTAAGTGACTCTGATCGGTAAGAAATGCGCTGACTTCGTTAATCGATCGACGATCACCCAAATAGAGTCATATCCCTTTCTCGTCCTCGGCAACCTAGAAATAAAATCCATAGAGATGAAATCCCACTTCCATTCAGCTATGGGCATGGGCTGCAACAACCCAGGAGGTCGGCGATGCTCTACCTTGACCTGCTGGCACGTGAGATAACGAGAAACAAATTCAACAATCTCGACCTTGATATTGTCCCACCAATAAGACCTCTTCATATCCTGATACATCTTCATGCTACCTGGATGCATCGCAAGTTTAGAACTATGGGCTAACTCGAGAACCTCCCGTCTCAAGTCAGGGATGTCAGGAACACATAACCGGCTACGAAAACTTAGGCCCCCATCAGAACTAACACTCCAGTCAGAGTTCTCATCTGTACCAACCCGCTACATCATCTTCACCAAAAGCTCATCATCTGCCTGAGCTGTAACGATCCTCTCATCAATAAGGGGCTGTACACGAATGTGTGCGATCACCTCATACGGCTCAACCACCATAAGCTTTTGCTCAAAATCACGCACGAACTCCAACATATCCCACTCTGCTATCATTAGCGGAGCCGCAAACTCAATAGCCTTCTTGCGACTCAACGCATCTGCCATAAGGTTCGCCTTGCCCGGATGGTAAGAAACATCGAACTTAAAATCTTTCAATGTTTCCATCCATCGACGCTGTCTCATATTCAAATCACGCTGCATGAAAATATACTTAAGGCTCTTGTGGTCGCAAAAGAGCTCGAACTCCTCACCATAGAGGTAATGTCTTCAAAGCTTTAGTGCGAAGATGACAGCTGCTAATTCCAGGTCGTGCGTAGGGTAGTTCTCTTTGTGTTTCCTCAACTGACGCGAAGCATAAGCAATCACCCTGTCCTTCTGCATAAGGACACAACCTAGGCCAACGCGAGAGGCGTCAGTATAAATAATATACTTAACCCCTTGCTCTGGCAATACTAGCACAGGGGCAGACGTCAACTTGTCCTTTAGCTCCCGAAAAGCTAACTCCGCCTGCTCATTCCAAGCAAACTTCAAATCTTTCCGTGTCAGCTGCGACAATGATCTGGCAATCTTCAAGAAGTCCTGAATAAAGCGTCAATAATAGCCTGCAAGATCCAGAAAACTCCTTACCTCAGTAACTGAACCAGGCTGCTTCCAGTCCTGCACTGCAGCTACCTTGGCAAGGTCGACGACTATTCCTTCCATGGACACCACATGTCCCAGGAACTTGACTTCCTCTTTCCAGAAATCTCACTTCTTGAACTGTGCGAAAAACTGATTCTTCCCAAGAGTATCCAAAACCGCTCTTAAGTGCTCCTTGTGCTCTGCCCGACTCGCCGAATAAACCAAGATGTCATCAATGAAGACAATGACGAATCGGAACAAGAATGGCCGAAATACCCTGTTCATCAGATTCATGAACACGGCCGGTGCGTTCGTCAGACCGAACGACATCACAAGGAACTCATAATGACCGAAGCTAGTCCTAAAAGCGGTCTTCTGCACGTCCCCATCCTTGACGCGCAACTGATGATACCCTGACTGTAAATCAACCTTCGAAAAGTACCGTGCCCCCTTCAACTGATCAAACAGATCATCAATCCTGGGCAAAGGGTACTTATTCTTCACAGTTACCAAATTCAACCTGCGATAATCAATACACAATCGCAAGGAACCATCCTTCTTCTTCACAAACAAAACAGGTGCTCCCCAAGGAGACATACTAGGCTGAATAAAACCCAGATCCAGCAAGCCATCTATCTGCTTCCTCAACTCCTCCATTTCACTCAGAGGCATACGATAGGTGGGTAGAGAAATGGGCACCACACCAGGCATGAGATCGATAGCAAAATCAATCTCACGCTGAGGAGGTAATCCAGGAATCGACTCAAACACATCTTCAAATTCCTGAACTACCGGCGTACTAACTAACACCGATTCAGCTAAACTCTCCAACAAAGAAGAATAATAATCAATACGAAGAGGGTAACTGACCTGAACTGGGAAAGTAACAGTCTCGCCCTCAGGTCCATAGATCGTCACTGATCTAGCTTCACAATCAATCTCAGCTCATATCCTCGTGAGCCAATCCATACCCATAATAACATCGTAGTGATAAAGCGGTGCAACTAAGAAATCAACACGGATCGATCCACTTTCAAGATCGACCAAACAATCCATACAACACTTGCCCAAAGCAGAGGAAATCCCCGTAGTGGTAGTAAGCATCACTCCTTGCATAGGAACAGATCTCAAACCCAAACGCCTAACTGCCGCATAAGATATAAGAGAAGTAGTGAACCCTGTATCCACTAACATAGAAACGGGAATACCTTCAATGTGCGCTGTCACCTCGAAGGACCTCGACACTAAGTCAGACATAGGCACTTCAGCAGAAAGCGCATGAACTCGAGCCTACTGCTGACGATTCGGCGGAGGAACCATGGGCCGCTGAGGTGGCCTGAAGCTAGGAACCGCAGGTCTGAAGGATGGATGAGCTGGCGCTGATCAAAGAGGTGGAGGAGAAATAACCTGAGGCATCGGACGGGTAACCCTCTGCGGTGGAGTAAAACCACTGGCTCGCATATAAGAGAAGCAAAAACGGTCCAAGTGCCCCATCTTCCCACAGTAGGAACATCGAAGATCAGCTCTTATCTGCTGAGCGGGCGGCGCTGAATGCCTCGGAGGAGAATCTGCTCGCGGCCTCTTGCTGAGGAAAGGTACACCATGAAAGTTTGGTCGCGGCTTAGGAACCATCGGTGCTCGCATGCAGGATGCTCTATCCCCGTCCTGCTCTGCTCACAAGGACATGCTCACCAGCTCCGCATAAGAAGAAATGCTAGCACAACAAATCTTCGATCGGATCTCAGGTCTCAATCCCTCAGAGAAACGCTGCATCCTCATCGGCTGATCACCTAGGATCAAAGGAACATACCGTCCCAACTCAGTAAACTGGTTCTCATATTCCGTCATCGACAATCCTCCCTGGCGGAGGCGAAGGAACTCACTCTCCTTCTCATGTCGGTACGTGACCGGAAAATACTTCTTGTGGAAGCGCGCCTCAAACGCCTGCCACGACCACACAAAATCCTCCTCGACAGTGCGAAGAACACTGTCCCACCACAGACTGGCCTCCTTCTCAAACATGAAGGTGACAAGCTCAACCTGCTCGACCTCAGAGCAGTGCAGCGGTCTCAGCATCTTAGAGATGTGGTCTATCCAATACTGGGCCTCCTCAGGTCTATGAGAACTCGCAAAAGTAGGAGGTCGCAAGCGCTAGAATCGCTCGAAAGTGCCGCTGGCACTGGCGCTCCCAGATGGAGGTATAGGTGAAACAGGTGGAGTCGCCCCCACTGACTGAGCAAAGATGCCAGCCATGGAAGAGAGGAACTCCTCCTGCTGCTGCTGCTACTGGTGGTGGTGCTGAATCTGCTGCTGCTGCATCAACAGCATCATATGCTCAAACCTATCCATAGGTGGAGTAGATGAAGGTGCACAGCTCGGCTCAGGAACCAAGGGTGTGACTGGAGGAGCCATAGGTGTCGACCCAACACCGGCACGAGATGGACCCGCCTGTGGATCTAACTGGCTATCGCTCAAGGGAGGAACCCTAGCAAGCGACTCAATCAAAGAGAGACGGGCCGAAGACTTCGAACCCTTAGGAGGCATCCCTACATTCAACAGAGGATGCAACCTGTCAGATTCTACGTCACATAATCCATCCACACAACAATACAACACAACTCCAAAGGCAAACAACATGCATTCCATTAATCAAAATTGTCGCAATACAAGTAGTGCAGCAATACATGAATCACGACTAGGAAAGCATGTAAATAACAACATCTAACACTTCAAACAACCACAGCAACTACAAACAACCACAACAACTCCGACAACTACAACAACAACAACACTCCGACTATAAACCAACAACGGCTACACACAGAAAGAAAACAACAAACAAAGCAAAAGACGGCCACGACCACAGCTACTCGTCGGAATCAGGAGATGGAGGCAGAGCACCCTTATCCTGCAAGCAACACAGGATAGACTTCAGAGTTCGAGTCACCTTCTTAAACTTATGTTTAACAAGGCCTCAAAGATCAACAATATCCTGGCGTAAAACAGCCTGCCCTTCTTCAAGCCGTGTAAGACGGGCATCTCTGGCAGTCTGCTCTGCGCCCAGCTCTGGCGCCACAAGAGGAGAGCTATCCCTCGAATCCTGTGCCTCATCTCCTTCCTCGTCCTGCTCTGTTTCTTCCTCAATCTCTGCACCACCTTCAGCATAACTCTCTTCACCACCGCTCTCAGACTCAGCCTTACTCTCTGAGGCATGCCGACCAGAACCAACCTCCATCAGCTTAAGAGTCCTCAGATTGATATGACGAACAGGAACCAGCTTCTCAGCTCCAAGCCTATAGCCAAACTCATATGCAAGCTTGCAAATGAGGCGGCCAAATGGAAGTGACTCGGTCCTTCTACTCGAACGAGCGATGAGAATAATCTGGCGCAGGACGTACGTCGGCACACACAACTTCGTTTCCTTCCCCACCTGATATAGAAAATCCACCATCAGGCGCGTACACTCGCTGCGGTTGCTCCACCTTGGGTATACATTGAACGTAAATATGTGGTGAAGCAAACGAAAGTCGTCCGTCATGTAGGTAGCCAGAAGACTCCTATTCAGCTGCCATTCGACCAGACGACCACACAAGGATCGGGTGCGACGATCCCTCTCGCGCACACTGTCCACATTCTTCTTGCTGGCATGCACTTCACCAAGTGGCACCTTCAGGAGTCAGGATATCAAAGCAACATTGACAATACCCACTCGATTGCTACCACAAGGAATCTTGAACTGTAGAGGCTCCAGCGAAGGCTCAAGAATATTTGCATAAAAGGCTCGAATAGTGCTAGCATTCACGCGATACTCGCCTTCGAACAAGGGACCCCAATCAGCCCCTTATAGGCGCTCCGACAACATAAACTCACCAAAGAGCCGCGGATCAACATGAGCCTCAAAAAGGACTCTACGGCCTTCATAGGCTCCATGCGACAACTCTGCCAACAAGGTCCTACTAACTAGAGCTCGAGGATCGAGGTCTCGCTTCATCTAGAATTCACGAGCGGCGGACGTACTCGCGGCGGCACCTCTCGGCCTCCGTGCACGGGTTGGGCGGCTTGGCCCGACTTCATCCATAGGCGCTCTCTTCTTCCCCATCAAGGAAAGAAGGGAAGAAAGGGAAAAGATGGTCATCACAATCTCAAAGAGGGCCATGAGAAATGAGAGAAAGAGAGAAATAGGAAGATGGTGAAGCTTCCACACAACTATTAGCCAAAAAGGAGATGTAAGAGCTCAAATGAGAAGGAAAGAAAGAGAAATCAGCAATGAGAGGGGGGATTTGGAGATGGGGTGATGGGATTGCACGAAAAAGGGAAGAAGAAGAAGATTTGGGAGAGATTTGGAAGGATTTAGAGAGGATTTTCAAGAAAAGGGAAAGCTTGGGAGGGGTATTTGTGAAGGAAGTAAGTGAAAGAAAAGGGTTTAAAGTGAAAACCATGGAGGGGTTGGCCACATTAGGCCTAGAATGCGTCGGCCTGCACCGGCCCGCTCGGCCTGGCCCGTTGGCCGGCGATCCCTCGCCGAACCGGTGATGACATCGCCGGTCTGTGGACATTCCGGCGATGCCTCACCATTTTGGCGAGGTCCTCCTGGTCCCCCTTGGTCCAAATGATGTGATCCCCCCCTGGGCCCCATAGGAAATGTCCCGATTGGCCCCTTGCATGTTTGACGCCTATCGGGCCATTCTGGCAGAAATCTGATTAAAATAGAGATTTCTTGAAGGTTTAAGGGTTAAAAAGGGAAGATAAACCATCTAAACTCATTAATAGATGGTCTAGGAAAGGTTTCGGGTCGCTGTGTGTGATTAGGAGAGAGCACAGACTCGATCTCGGTGAAGGTTTTCAGGAAACTTTCACTGATAGAAGCTACGGAGCACAAACACAAAATCTACGATAGACCCGCACCCAAATACACTAAAGTGGCGACAACGTGCAGTGTGTGACCATAACCCAGGTCCGGTTTAATCCAGATCATGCTCTGATACCAACTTGTAACGCCTTGAAATTCGGGGGTCGAGCATAACTCAGGTCCCGAGTTCCAAAACATCACTTATGCAACATATTTAATGATGGATGTATGTTGACTGTATTAGTGCATAAAACATGGAATAGATTAAGCCAAAACACAGATATGATTCAGGGATAAGTGAATAAAGCAAGCGGAAGACTTATAGAAAAATATGTGTATAAGTGTAAATCCCTGAAGTACATATACAAACCAGGTCGTATGCAAGTGTTATTTAACAAGATTATAAGTACCAAGTTACATCATTTAAATCTCAAAAATAATCCCAGAGTCCCGTGCATCAGAACAAGGCTCACTAGAACCCGTCTGAAAACTGCATATAAGAGAAGGCAGCCTCATCATCATCCATCTCCCGCTCTGCCTCAGAAGTCGCATCAACATCTACAACATCAGAACCTAAGATAGAGTTTGGTGGGTGTTTAACACTGCCCCAGAACGTGGGAGTGAGTGATCAACTCAATGGAACAATAAGGCACTGGTTAACATGTTATCAGTTCAATCAAACGGTAATGATAAGGCAGAACAATTAAATAAATCCTAAGTACTCTTATTAATGCAAGGATGTATGCAAAATGATGCGTGCTCTCACACGTACACCTTCAGCGTCTTCATCTTACATTACGCATGACATCGCCTCAAAGTGCGCCACATCTACAAAGCACATGTAAATGCGGTGCATGGATATGATTACCAAGTTGTTATTAGTCCATTTCACATAGTAGGTTTGGGAAGCTAAGATACTTTCCTCATATCACCATCCAAACAGTGATCCATCCTAGGGTCGCCAGTCCTAGACATCTCATACGATCATATATTTGAGGTCGTAGCAAAGGGCTCATCACCAATCAATGCACGCCTTTCACACCTTTACTACCACAGTTCGGCTCGTCACCTCATTGCGGTAACCAGGTATGCTCGAGGTCACTACAAAGGGCTTGTCACTAATCAATGTAGGCCGACAGCACGAATATAGTGTCCCATACCACTATAATCAGCTCACGAGTTTAATTTCTCACTGATCACTACGGGGAGGCTCGTCACCCTAGCGTAGGCCGACAACTCGACCACGGTGTCCCATACCACCATGTCCAGCTCATGAGTCTTAGCGGATCGAGGTACCATGGTTATTAGGATTTCACTGGTAAGTTCGGTACCCTATATTCAAGCAGTAACGTCCATACATGGTGAACATACATCGAACAATCGGGTTACTTGACGAACTCGACTAGCACGAGCGCACGTTGAATTGAGCGACATAGAGTGCGCAAACACTCCGCGTGGCCAAACCACTGCCGACAACTCTAATACGGCTCGGGTTCGCCTAATACGTCCTACGTGGCGAAAGCAATCTCAGCCACGACTATGAAATGGATTACCGATTTCCTGGACTAATGCATAGTCCCAAACACATTACACTACAACAGATATTCATGTTGAATGTAAAACAGTAATAGAACAACAACTTAAATCATGGTACATACGCATCTGAGGAATATCAACTTAACATAAATGTAAGCATATGAAATGTTTGAATTTAAATAACATGTAATGTAACTTGCATAAAGGAAATCATGCACATCAATAGGAGTGTTGAGAATCACTTCTCAACGCCCGGCCTTTAGTGTAATATGTTACACTTTAGATCATTCATGCATTTCTACAAACACTTAGCATACATGGAACAACATACATGACGTATGTTGAAATACATGCATTTAGACAATTCCTTTTACTAAGGAGTTGTCATACATACATCTAGCACACATACATGACAAATAATCATGGCAAACACAAGTGCATATTTTATACGTATACGGTACTTTATACATACACATAGAATACACAAGTCTCAATATAATGCATGCATATCAGGAAAGCAACGTAAACACAACATTTGGCATGTGAAATCTCATCCATGACAGGAATAAATCATTAACCGGCATTGAAAGCCTTGAAAACCATAACCTATACACTTAAAGTCCGCACCTTAAGCAAGGAAAGAAACACCAAACTGATTTAGACGAGTTGTCTTCGTCAACGGCGATAGAATACCCTAAAATAAGGATATAAATGAGATACAACAACACCAAGACTAAACTAAGCTCTAAAACAGATTAGGGTTAGGTTAACTTATCCCAAAATGAACTCGGAACCGTCAGAATAACGATTCAAAGTGAAGGTTCAAAGATGAAGAAGAACAGGAAAGAATCCAAGATGATTCACCAACTTATCTCTCTCACTTCCTCTCTCCTTTCCACTCTCTTTCCAAGCTAGGGTTAGAGAAAATTCGTATGGAAAAGAGGGCTAGGGTTTAAGGACTTTAAATAGGCCTATTATTGATGAAAATAACCCAGGGTCAAGGTATACTTAAGGTATAACCAAAACATGCCTCTTACGATCCAACGAAGCACTTCTGGTGGGCCTATAACCATGAAAGGTCAGACTTAAGCTCATTGACCATGGATCTAGGTCAGGCTGAGTTTTCGTACCGACCGGCTCTTCAGATCAGCCGTGGCAGACCACACTCAATTCAACGGTCACGGAATCTCGATCAGGTCCACAAGCACTAGATATGCCTGGGCCACCTTCCCTGATCAGAGGGTGAAATTGGGTCAGAATCCAACGGTCAGATAGCTTAAAATCGTCGTGCAAGCGACACGACTCAGATTTCATAAAAACTTAATAAATTCCAACCGTTCTCACACTCTTCACTCCGAGCTCAAACAAATCGACCCAGAACATCTCATGGACTTGATTTTCGAGGTGATGGTCAAGCCCAACTCGGTGACCGCAACAGCCTAAGATCATCGCCATCGGACTTTCGACGCGCGGTTCAGGTCCGATCCAGATCTTCTAAAAATTTTCCAGAACAACTGTATTTAGCGATGGATCTCAGATTTCAGAGTAACGTAGCGCTAACTAATCTACAAGTTTAGAGCCATGCAGATATAATTTAAAGTGATTGATGCGAATTTCACAAGCAATCGAGTATAGCGCTAATTACCCCAAAAACAACTACTTAAGGAAAGATTAGCACAAAAATTCCAAGGTCGTTACATGGTTCTAGAGGTTTCTCTAATGTCTAGACCGAGTGGATACATGAGCGCATGAGGGCCGTATACCGTTAGGCCACATCTCCCACGGTGTCGTGGTCAGTTGGAAGAGGGTACGACCTTACCTACCCGAGAGGAGGGGGCAAAGCTAGGCTGAGTCTAACCAGCTGGAGGAAGTCCACTATCGACGAGCCAGGCCCAATATTGGCAGACGGATAGTGAGGTCTCTTCCACTCACCTTGTTACACGCGATGGGGTGGCAATCTGGTTTGGAGTTTAATAGACCCCGGTGATTTCTCAGAGATGAACCGTACATATGTGGACTTATTAGGCAGGGATTACATACTCATTCATTCATTCATTCATTCACTATCCACTCAGACTGGTGGTGCATAATTAACTGTTGTGTACCTTCGCATGTCTAGGATTTCGATTGGGCGTGCGACTAACCTGAGATCAGGAGTTTACTACATTGTGTCTAGCTATCTAAATTTAGGTATGAGACTGGTTTGTATAGAAGTCCCTTGTGATGGACCCCATAGCCTACGATACTACGTACTATCATCCCGACTTCACTCTGGCTTGGTCATTTCATTCACACCACATATTACATTGCATCCGTAGTACTTAGCATTTTGAGTTGCCATGTTTCTGCATTGTTATGGCCATTAGCATTCATGCTCTGTATCGTATAGCCTTGGTACGGCTGATGACACTCATAGACTTATCAGTATATTTTCACTTCTTTCTATATTGTATGATTCATGGGATTGTATCCTCGACATCTAATATTTAGCTCTCGTTGACTCCTCATTTGCCTAGTTGATTTGCATTGTATACCCTGATATTGTATGACTCATGGACTTGTTAGTACTTCAGCTTACTCTGATATTGCTTACTTGGCACTTACCTTGTGCACACACTTTCACCACCCACTAAGCTTTCTATAAGCTTATGCACGATAGATGCGTGCAGGTGGCGTTAGGTTGCAACAACATTAAGCTTGGAGTGTGCAGCGGACTTATGGAGCTTTGATTTTAGACATATGTATTTCCCTTTCAGCATTGTATTCAATTGTTTATATTAGTGGATATGTGATGATGATGTTGCCTTTGTGATTTGGGTAAACTTGTGGTTATGTTTATTATAAGTTAAATGTACATTAGAAAATCCTCCTTGTAGGATCCCAGGATCGGCATCCGGTGTATGGATGTTGCGAGCTGAGAATGGGGTACTACGGAGGCTGTCGGCACCGGATTCAGTGATAGGAAATTTTGTGATCCCGGTTTCTGAGTTTGGGGCATGACAGCGACCCCAGATGAGGCCGGGCCGAGCCGACCATGCCGTACTATGAAGAGGGTGGGCGCCGAAGCCAGTACGAGTGTCGAGCGTGAATGAAGGTTAAAGTGGGACCTTGATCCTTAAATCCCGTTGCAGAGATTACTACCGCCAGATGTCAATCTCGGTAAGTTCCACAACCAGAAGGTCGTATTTGAGGCACACATCGATGAGAAGTTGTTTGGGACGTATCCAGTCATCGACTTTCTCTTGGAAAATGAGTGGGGTCCCATATTTAAGGGAAACACTCATACGAGCGAAGACACTACCTTCTATGCCCACATTCGGAACCCATTGTTATAGCCTCTCCAATTCACTCTCCCTTTGGGAACGTAGGAGACTATAGTTGGCGTGGACGAGATTGCCCATATTATGGGAGTTGAAAGAGGTGTGGTACACACCAGTGAGAAGTACCTCACTAGTAAGCGAGAGAAAAGACACTGTACACGTTTCCTATGTGGCCAGCTCGAGCGTTGGAGGTGGGGAAATAGCCTCGCTTCATCCAAGATGACGAACGACTTCTGCCTGCTCCACCACATATGCAGGTATAACGTGTATCCTAGGTGGAGTAACCGCACCAAATGCACAAGGTTCATGGTGGATTTCTTGTATAGAGTCGGGCAAGGAGAGAAAGTATGCTTGCCTACTCTTATCCTATCTCAGATAATTCACGCTGCATGATCTACTAGGGAAAGATCCTCGCTACCTTTTGGTCGACTTGTTTGCAAAATTGCTCGCCACTATAGTTTCAGACTCCATATGGATAACATCGCCACAATCCACATTATCAGCGAAAACACGCTCGACAACATAGGCATTGGCCTTAGGCGATGCCAAGCCTGACTTGAGGAGCGGAGCGATGATACAGAAGAGAGTGAAGATGTCAAGGGAAGTGAAGGTGAGGAGGAAAGTGGTCACGGAGAAGAAGGAAGTGGAGAGGAAGGTAGTGGAGACGAGGGCAGTAATGAAGAGGGAGATCTGGAAGAAGAAGAGGCATAAGACTCTAATGGAGGCCCTCCTGTCACACATGAAGACTACCATGATCAGGCTGCCTTAGAAGCCCGCATGGCCAAAATTAAGGAGAATTAGGCCGCCTTAAGACAGGAGGTCAGGGAGAGTCAGGCCTATTTGAAGAAGAAATGCAAGAAGATGTGTCGTACCCTAAAGGCCCTCCTGTGCTGTATGTAGGATAAGGGTGCTCCTCCACCATCACCAGAGTCGGACGACTAGTCCTGTGTTTTAGTCATCTTTGGGTTTTCCTTGTTTCTTGTTTATTTTGTAATAGCCTTGATAGGCTTAGTGGTAGGCTAGAGTAGCTGTCATGAAACTTTTACTAAGCTCACATGCATCTTATGTCATGATATATTTTTGTACTGCTACATCATATGTATTGTGGCAAATTTTGGTAGTATAAAATGCATAGATCTTCTATTGAAATGAAATGTGTATGATGTTTGAAAGTGTGCATGGTATTATCCTAAATCTTACACATGCTGCACCCTATGTTGTGTATAGGGAATGCCTCTGAAAGCCACTCGGAATATGACATGACTTACACTCGGCGGATCATTTGACGGGGCACCTCCCCTAAGCAATAGCCACACGGACCCCAGTTTAGGCCCTGATTGTGAAACTATGCTGGATTCACAGTTGGCCACTGGCCCAACCAATGGGCTAACACCTTTTGCACCGCCGGTTCCAAAATAGAATCGTGCGTCTACCTCGGCGCCACACATGCCTTAGGCGGCTCCTCCCCCTGGTAGGTTGGAGCAGATGATACTCCTAATGTAGCAACAGCAACAGATTTGGACCACTATTATGAGGGCCCTTGCCCAGAACATGAACGTGGTCTCACCTGCACCACCTGTGTATCCGGCTGGAAATATGAGTGTAGCGGTCTTTTTGAGTGTTTCCAGCATTTCCAACCTCCCACTTTTGCAGGCACTCACAGACCCGAGGAGGCCGAATACTAGCTCGATCGCATATCTAAGATGTTGAAGCTGCTGCACTGCACTGAGGCAGAGCAGGTTGAGTTAGTTACATATATGTTCAAGAAGGAGGCTAGTCTATGGTGGGATAGCATCCTGCGGACAGATCCCATAGGACACGTGTGGACCTGGGATGCATTTGAAATGCACTTCCATGGGAAGTACTTCCCCCTCACTTACCATAATGAAAAGGAGGGTGAGTTCCTTCACCTCCGACAGGGAAGGATGACCGTAGTCGAGTATGAGAACATGTCCATAAAGCTGGCCAGATATGCTCCTTTGATACTAGTAGACGAGCCGATACGAATGCGCCGATTTTCTGAGGGTCTGCGGCCTGAAATAAGTATGAAGATGTGTTGTGTTAGCATTCCCAACTATGCTGAGCTAGTGAACATGTCCCTGTGAGCTGAGCAGGATGGGGATAAACTATCTCGTACATGTGTACCCATGGGTCCGAGGCCTCGACTTGATTTGCTGAACAGACAATTCCTCAACAAGAGGCCACGTGCAGATTCGCCTTCCAGACTTACGGCTCCACCAGCCTATTTGAGGTGATCAGATCTGTGGTGCACCTACTGCAGGAGTTTGTGCCATACAGACACTTATTACTTTACCAAGATGAGGGACAACGGCTTTACGCCGCCTTAGAAGATCAACCATCAATTGTCACAAGCCATTTCAACTCCACCTCCACGATTAGCACCGCTAACACAACCTTCTTACAGACCGAATGTACCTCGAAGTGGGCCGCCTCAACAACCTATAGCAGTGCAACCAAATTGTCCTCAACAAGCGCGTGTGCATGCGCTTGTAGCTGAAGCATCTGAGTTAGCAGTTATAGTTCCTTTAGCCTTCGAAGTCACTACCCACATCCAAGGTATACCAATTTTTCTGTTGGTGGACACTAGGTCCACTATTTCGATGATATCATATTCTACAGTCAAGCATTTAGGGTTGAATACCACCCCTATGGTTGGGGTGAGAGTTATTGTGGCAGCATAAACCTTCACAGATACCACTGAGCTTTGTAAGGGTTGCTTGATAGACTTAGGAAGCAGGGTTGTGTCTGTTGACCTGATCATCACCATGATATACCATTACGACGTCATCCTCGGCATGGATTGGCTTACTGAAATGAAGGTCGAGATCGATTGCGAGACCCGACTGGTGACGGCACATGGGCCCGACAATACAACCTTCACTTTTCCTGTTCAAGTTAGTTGCCCCTTCCGGGTTCTTTGTTATGCTTCCCTATTGAAAGATCATAATGGTCTGACACTTGGAAACACACTTGTGGTCCAGGACTTCTGGAAAGTGTTTAAGACGATCCCTGAATTACCTCCTCGGCGCGAGATTGACTTTAATATCAACCTTGTGCTTGGTGCGACACTTGTCTCCTCACCCACATATCGCATGCCTTCATGTGAAATGGAGAAATTGAGGAGACAGATTGATGATTTGTTGGATTCAAGTTTCATATGACCAAGTGTATCTCCTTGGGGAGCTCCTATGTTGTTTGTGAAGAAGAAGGATGGATCACTGCGATTGTGTATTGATTATCGCAGGTTGAACCAAGTAACAGTCAAGAATAAGTATCGTTTACCTAGGATAGATGATCTATTTGACCAGTTGAAAGGGGCATGATATTTCTCAAAGATCGACTTACAGTCTGGGTACCATCAGTTGCACGTCAGGGATGAAGACGTGCAGAAGATGAGATTCAAGACCAATTTTGGGCACTACGAGTTCCTCGTGATGTTGTTCGAACTTACAAACGCACCAGTAATGTTCATGGACCTCATGAACAAGGTGTTTCGATCGTACCTGTATCGGTTCGTCATCGTATTTATAGATGACATTTTGATATACTCCAAGAGCTGAAAGGATCACGAAGAGCACTTGCGAGCAGTCTTTGATACTCTCAGGAAGAACCAGTTATTTGCTCAGTACAAGAAGTGTGACTTCTGGAAGGAAGAAGTTAAGTTCTTAGGACATGTTGTGTTAAAGGAAGGTATCGTTGTGGACCTTACCAAGGTGGCCGCAGTTCAGGACTGGGAGCAGTCCCGTTCCGTTACAGAAGTGAGGAGTTTTCTAGGACTTGCTGGCTACTATCACCGATTCATTAAAGTTTTTTCCAAGATAGGCAGATCGTTGTCTCAGCTTACTCGAAAGGATCTTAAGTTTGCCTGAAATAAGTAGGCAGAAGCAATCTTTCAGGAACTGAAAGACAAGTTGACATCTGCACCCGTACCGGTATTACCAGAGCAAGGGATCAGATATACGATATACAACTACGCGTCTCGTGTTGGTTTGGGTTGTGTTCTTATGTAGAAGGACAGAGTGATCATCTATGCCTCGCGACAGTTGAGGAAACACGAGGAAAACTATCCTGCGCATGACCTAGAATTGGCAACATTTATTTTCGCATTAAAGCTCTAGAGACATTACCTCTATGGAGAGGAGTTCGAGCTCTTTTGTGACCACAAGAGTCTCAAGTACATATTCACATAAAGGGACCTGAATATGAGATAGCGGTGATGGATGGAAACCTTGAAAGACTTCAAGTTTGAGGTCTCCTACCATCCTGGTAAGGCTAACCTTGTGGCAGATGCATTGAACCGCCAGAAGACAATTGAATTTGGGGCTCCGCTAATGATAGAATAATAAAACATGGTAGAATTTGTCCGAGACTTCGAACAGAAGCTTACAGTGGAGGAGCCATTCGTGAGTGTCGCGTAAATTCGTGTACAACCACTTATCGATGACCGAATCATTGTGGCTCAGAGGGAAGATGAACGATTGGTGGAAATGCGAAAGCGAGCTAGTGACGATGAAGACTGAATGGAGAGTTAGGTCAGATGGGGGTTTACATTATTGTGGCCTCCTATGTGTCCCAAATCTTCATGACTTGAGAAGGGAGGTTCTCGAAGCTGCTCACAATTCGAAGATGTTAATGCATCCTTGTAGTACAAAGATGTATCGAGATATAAAACGTTCGTACTAGTGGGACAACATGAAGGCCTACATAGCAAACTTTATGTCCTTTGTTTCACATGCTAGCAGGTCAAGGTCGAACATCGCCAACTTCCTGGTTTACTTCAGCCCATGCCTATAGCTGAATGGAAATATGATTTCATCTCTACGGATTTTATTTCGGGGTTACCAAAGATGAGGAAGGGACATGATTCCATTTAGGTGATTGTGGACCGATTGACGAAATTGGCTCATTTCCTCCCGATTAAATTTTCGAACTCGGCAGATGATTTGGTCAGGCTATACATCAAGGAGATAGTATGTCTTCATGGAGTTCCTATGGAGATTGTGTCGGATTGAGACACGCGATTCACATCTATCTTCTGGACTTGGATCTGAGAAGCAATGGGAGTGAAGCTGAAGTTTAGTACTGCATTCCACCCACAGACTGATGGGTAGAAAGAATGGGTAAATCAAGTGTTAGAAAATATGTTGCAGGCATGTGTGCTCGATTTCAAAGACAGTTGAGATGATTGTCTTCCCTATTCTGAGTTCGCTTATAACATCAGCTTTCAGGTGAGCATTGGCATGGCTCCCTACGAAGCACTGTATGGGCGTCCATGTTGAGCACCGTATTGTTGGGCAGAGGTTAGTAAGAAGAGTTTGATTGGTCCAGATTTAGTACAGGCGACCTTAGAGAAGATCAACATTATTAGGCATTGGCTTCTTGCAGCAAAGAGCAGACAGAAGAGTTATGCCGATACGAGACAGCGATAGCTAGAGTTTGAGGTTGGGGACCATGTGTTTCTGAAGGTTTCTCCAATGAAAGGAGTCCTTCACTTTGGTAAGAAAGAAAAGCTTACGCCACAATTTATTGGTCTGTTCCAGATTTTAGATCGAGTGGGTGTGGTAGCGTACCGCCTTGCTTTGCCCACACCACTCGCAGGCGTGCACAACTTATTTCATGTATCGATGCTAAAGAAATACTTTCCTGATCTATCCCACATTATCAAATAGGAGCAGGTACAGTTGAGTGACGATTCTACCTATGTACTGCGACTGACGCGTATTCTAGACAGGAAGGAGTAGGTGCTACACAGTAAAGTGATTCCGCTTATGAAGGTATCATGGACTCACCACATTGAGGAAGAGACTACTTGGGAAATAGAAGTGAAAGTCCATAAGAACTACCCTTAGATTCCCGAGGAGTATGAAAATGTACTAATTTCGAGGCTGAAAATTTTCTTTCAGGAGGGTAGATTGTAACGTCTCAGAAAAATCCGTACAAAGACCCGAGCATCACCTCGGGCAGAAATCACTAAAGATCGAATTCTGTAAAAATTAGGTGAAAACTAATTAGGTACTAAACTAAATAATCAGAGGAATTAGCTTGGACCACTATCTATATGAACCGTAAGACCCAAAACTAATAGAATCACCAACTCAACATTACTTAAAAGCCTAAGAGCAATCTCTAAACCTAATTTTGCTCTCGGGAGAGCATTGAAACTCCGTATTGGACTTGGACCACGCGTTGAAAGTCCGATGACTATGAAACTATAAGGTTATGACCACCTTACTAGGCTTGACAACCATCATGGGAATCGAGCCCTGATAATATCCATAAATGCACAACTAGAACCCTGAGTAAAATGTGTGAGAAACGTGAATATCTTTAGGAAATGAATCGAAACTTAAGTGAATTGGGCCATTCTCTTGCGGGTAAAATTTAATGTTTCAGACCGTCATATTCTGACCAAACTATATCGATGGATTAGGAAAATTTTCCTACACATGTCGGTATACTTGTGGCCCTAATCGAGTGACGATGACCGTTGAATTGATACGGGTCCTCCACGGTCGATCCATAAATCTGATCAGACCGAAACCTTAACCTGGCTTAGATCCATGGTCAGGGGACTTTCTCCAGGCCATATGTGAGTAATGGACCTCCAAATAAGATCTGTTTGCTCGAAATAGACGCCTTTTGGCTATAACTAAGTATATCATGGCCCTAGGGCCATTAACATCACTTTTGAGCCTATATGAGGCCCTTAAACCACCCCATTCCTATCCCATACAAATATTCTCTAACCCTAGGAGAGAGAAGAGAGAAAAGGAGAGAAAAGAGTAGAGATCGAAGAGAGATCCTTGGAGTTTGCTACAGTAATTCTGTTCTACTACTCCACGCATCGAATCACTTTTACGTCTAGCTACTCAACCCGTTTTAACTTCGTTTTGGGTAAGAAGTCCTAACCTTAATCTATTTTAGAAATCCAAATTGAGGAGTCAACGAAATAGCTAACCTATTTCATGAATTAGGTAGCCGTTGTGCTGTAGACGGGGACGTGGAGTACGAACCAAGTTTGTAACCGGCGTACTGATGAAAGGTGAGGACTATAAACATTTAGGTTATGGTTTTCAAGGCTTTCAATGCCAGTTAATGATTTATGACTGACTTGATTGCTGCTACATGCACTTAGATACGTTGTTTTCCATATGCCACACATATATAAACTATGTTGAAAATATAATGCATTCCATGTGTTTGTTGAAATGTGTGAATGAAAAGTGAAATCATGGCTTGTGCTTTCCATGACCATTAACCTAAAATGCACGATTGTTATATGTATGACAACTCCTTTGTGAAAGGATTTTCCCTAATATATGTCATAATTAATTTATTTCATGTATGTTGAAATGTGTAGTCTAAGTGTTAGATAAAATGTTTGAATGAGTAAGTGTTTGATAAGTTGCTCCTGTTAAGGGTATTAAGATGGGATTCTCAACTACCTTAGTTATATTTATAAATTCCTTCAGGTAACTTAAATTCAACTATGTGATTCATGTATGAAATATATATGTGTGGTAATATATTCATTATGTGTTTATAAAATGCTCAAACAATTATTATGGTTGAATTGTTTGTTCAGTATTGTTATGACTATCACATGTGATTACCTATTGCAATTGAGTGCAATTGGGACTGCTATGTAGTCCAGGAAATCGGTAATGGATCCCAGTTGAGTGGCCGAACTAAATTCCCCACATTGGATATGTTCGATGAATCTGAGTTGTACGAAGATTGTAGACATTGGTTAGGCCATGTGGAGTGCTTATGCGTTCCATGTCGATTAATTCAGCGTGCGCTCGTACCAATCGAACTTGTCAAATAACTTGATTGGTCTATTGTGTGTTTACCATGTATGGATGCTACTTCTTAACTCTAAGGTATCACTTACCAAAGCAAACCCGTTTTAACCATGGTACCAAGATCCACTGGGACTCATGAGTTGGGCATGGTGGTATGGGACACCATGGTCGAGCTGTCGGCCTACGCTAAGGTGACAAGCCTCCCCGTAGTGACCAGTGAACAACCCAAACTTGTGAACTGAATACGGTGGTATGGGACACTGTATTCGAGTTGTCGGCCTACATTCACATGATGAGCCTCCCATAGTGACCTCGAGTATAAAATGGGCCTATGTTGACGGTGACGAGCCTCTCCATAGTGACCCCGAGTGTAAACTCGTGAACTTACCTATCCACTACTTTTTTCAGGGGTGATGCACTACAACTTGCCTATCATATGTGATAACTAGGATTGACGACCCTAGATGGATGATTGTTTGGGTACGTGATATAAAGGGAGGTACCTTAGCTTCCTGAATCTGTTGTATGAATAAGCTTAATAAATTACTCAGATAACATGACCATGCATCGCATTGCATGTGCTTTGGTGAGGAAGCATACGTTTAGGGAGTTTGTCATGCGCGACTGTGAGATAAAGTCAATGAGGAAGTGCAGGTGAGGTCATGCATCATTACGCATATCATTCCTGCATTAACAAGAGGACTTAGGGCATGATTGTTGTATTTTTTTATTATTACTACTTGACTGAATTGATAGCATGTTAACCTTTGCCTTATAATACCGAGTTGATCACTCACTCCCACTGGGATAGTGTTTTAAAACACCAAGTCTAGTCTAAGCTCTAACACAGGTTAGGGTTAGGTTAACTTACCCCAAAAGAACTCAAAATCGCCAAAGGAACGATTCAAAGTGAAGGTTCAAAGGTGAAGAAGAACAAGGAAGAATCAAGGTGATTCACCAACCAATCTCTCTCACTAACTCTCTCTTTTCCACTCTCTTTCCAAGCTAGGGTTAGAGAAAATTCGTATGGAAATGAGAGCTAGGGTTTAAGGACTATATATAGGCCTTAAAATGATGGAAATAACCCCGGGTCAAGGTATACTTAGGTTATAACCAAAGTACGCCTTTCTCGATCCAACGAAGCACTTGGTGGGCCTATAACCACGAAAGGTCGGACTTAAGCTCACCGACCATGGATCTAGGTCGGGTTGAGTTTTCGTACCGACCGGCTCTTGAGATCGCCGTGGCGGACCACACTCAATTCAATGGTCACGGAATCTCGATCGAGTCCACAAGCACTAGGATATGCCGGGGCCAAATCCTGATCAGAGGGTGAAATTGGGTCAGAATCCAACGGTCAGATAGCTTAAAATCGTCGCGCAAGCGACACGACTCAGATTTCATAAAAAGCTTAATAAATTCCAACCGTTCTCACACTCTTCACTCCGAGCTCAACCAAATCGACCCAGAACATCAGATCGACTTGATTTTTGAGGTGAAGACCAAGCCCAACTCAGTGACCGCAACAGCCTAAGATCATCGCCATCGGACTTTCGACGCGCGGTCTAGGTCCGATCCAGATCTTCCAAAAATTCCTCAGAACAACTGGATTTAGCGATGGATCCCAGATTTCAGAGTAACGTAGCGCTCACTAATCTACACGTTTAGAGCCATGCAGATACAATTTAAAGTAATTGATGCGAATTTCACAAGCAATCGAGTAAAGCGCTAATTACCCCAAAACAACTACTTAAGGAAAGATTAGCACAAAAATTCCAAGGTCGTTACATGGACTCACCACATTGAGGAAGAGACTACTTGGGAAATAGAAGTGAAAGTCCATAAGAACTACCCTTAGATTCCTGAGGAGTATGAAAATGTACTAATTTCGAGGCTGAAAATTTTCTTTCAGGAGGGTAGATTGTAACGTCTCAGAAAAATCCTTACAAAGACCCGAGCATCACCTCGGGCAGAAATCACTAAGGATCGAATTCTGTAAAAATTAGGTGAAAACTAATTAGGTACTAAACTAAATAATCAGAGGAATTAGCTTGGACCACTATCTATACGAACCGTAAGACCCAAAACTAATAGAATCACCAACTCAACATTACCTAAAAGCCTAAGAGCAATCTCTAAACCTAATTTTGCTCTCGGGAGAGCATTGAAACTCCGTATTGGACTTGGACCACGCGTTGAAAGTCTGATGACTATGAAACTATAAGGTTATGACCACCTTACTAGGCTTGACAACCATCATGGGAATCGAGCCCTGATAATATCCATAAATGCACAACTAGAACCCTGAGTAAAATGTGTGAGAAACGTGAATATCTTTAGGAAATGAATCGAAACTTAAGTGAATTGGGCCATTCTCTTGCAGGTAAAATTTAATGTTTCAGACCGTCATATTCTGACCAAACTATATCGATGGATTAGGAAAATTTTCCTACACATGTCGGTATACTTGTGGCCCTAATCGAGTGACGATGACCGTTGAATTGATACGGGTCCTCCACGGTCGATCCATAAATCTGATCAGACCGAAACCTTAACCTGGCTTAGATCCATGGTCAGGGGACTTTCTCCAGGCCATATGTGAGTAATGGACCTCCAAATAAGATCTGTTTGCTCGAAATAGACGCCTTTTGGCTATAACTAAGTATATCATGGCCCTAGGGCCATTAACATCACTTTTGAGCCTATATGAGGCCCTTAAACCACCCCATTCCTATCCCATACAAATATTCTCTAACCCTAGGAGAGAGAAGAGAGAAAAGGAGAGAAAAGAGTAGAGATCGAAGAGAGATCCTTAGAGTTTGCTACAGCAATTCTGTTCTACTACTCCACGCATCGAATCGCTTTTACGTCTAGCTACTCAACCCGTTTTAACTTCGTTTTGGGTAAGAAGTCCTAACCTTAATCTATTTTAGAAATCCAAATTGAGGAGTCAACGAAATAGCTAACCTATTTCATGAATTAGGTAGCCGTTGTGCTGTAGACGGGGACGTGGAGTACGAACCAAGTTTGTAACCGGCGTACTGATGAAAGGTGCGGACTATAAACATTTAGGTTATGGTTTTCAAGGCTTTCAATGTCAGTTAATGATTTATGACTGACTTGATTGCTGCTACATGCACTTAGATACGTTGTTTTCCATATGCCACACATATATAAACTATGTTGAAAATATAATGCATTCCATGTGTTTGTTGAAATGTGTGAATGAAAAGTGAAATCATGGCTTGTGCTTTCCATGACCATTAACCTAAAATGCACGATTGTTATATGTATGACAACTCCTTTGTGAAAGGATTTTCCCTAATATATGTCATAATTAATTTATTTCATGTATGTTGAAATGTGTAGTCTAAGTGTTAGATAAAATGTTTGAATGAGTAAGTGTTTGATAAGTTGCTCCTGTTAAGGGTATTAAGATGGGATTCTCAACTACCTTAGTTATATTTATAAATTCCTTCAGGTAACTTAAATTCAACTATGTGATTCATGTATGAAATATATATGTGTGGTAATATATTCATTATGTGTTTATAAAATGCTCAAACAATTATTATGGTTGAATTGTTTGTTCAGTATTGTTATGACTATCACATGTGATTACCTATTGCAATTGAGTGCAATTGGGACTGCTATGTAGTCCAGGAAATCGGTAATGGATCCCAGTTGAGTGGCCGAACTAAATTCCCCACATTGGATATGTTCGATGAATCTGAGTTGTACGAAGATTGTAGACATTGGTTAGGCCATGTGGAGTGCTTATGCGTTCCATGTCGATTAATTCAGCGTGCGCTCGTACCAATCGAACTTGTCAAATAACCTGATTGGTCTATTGTGTGTTTACCATGTATGGATGCTACTTCTTAACTCTAAGGTATCACTTACCAAAGCAAACCCGTTTTAACCATGGTACCAAGATCCACTGGGACTCATGAGCTGGGCATGGTGGTATGGGACGCCATGGTCGAGCTGTCGGCCTACGCTAAGGTGACAAGCCTCCCCATAGTGACCAGTGAACAACCCAAACTTGTGAACTGAATACGGTGGTATGGGACACTGTATTCGAGTTGTCGGCCTACATTCACATGATGAGCCTCCCATAGTGACCTCGAGTATAAAATGGGCCTATGTTGACGGTGACGAGCCTCTCCATAGTGACCCCGAGTGTAAACTCGTGAACTTACCTATCCACTACTTTTTTCAGGGGTGATGCACTACAACTTGCCTATCATATGTGATAACTAGGATTGACGACCCTAGATGGATGATTGTTTGGGTACGTGATATAAAGGGAGGTACCTTAGCTTCCTGAATCTGTTGTATGAATAAGCTTAATAAATTACTCAGATAACATGACCATGCATCGCATTGCATGTGCTTTGGTGAGGAAGCATACGTTTAGGGAGTTTGTCATGCGCGACTGTGAGATAAAGTCAATGAGGAAGTGCAGGTGAGGTCATGCATCATTATGCATATCATTCCTGCATTAACAAGAGGACTTAGGGCATGATTGTTGTATTTTTTTATTATTACTACTTGACTGAATTGATAGCATGTTAACCTTTGCCTTATAATACCACTGAGTTGATCACTCACTCCCACTCTGGGATAGTGTTTTAAAACACCAACCAGACTCTGATTTAGATGCAGGTAGTGATGTGGCTTGCATGACAGAGTTGGACTTCATGGATGAGGAGGAGGAATTCTCCTATATTCAGCTATCAGGCAGGTCTCTATGGACCTTGTTCTGATTCGATGGGATTACAGGGTTATATGGATTAGAAGGACAGTTGCATTTTGATATTTTGTAAATTATGGAACAAACACATGTATATATATTTAGCCTGAAACAGATTCATACTCCGAATGGTGAAACACTTTTATGTTATCATTTAAGTACTTAAGTCTTCCGCTTGCTTAACTTAATTGCACCTGGAGAATGATATGTTATTTTAGGATAATCCTACTCATGTTTAATGCACTAACATGAACAACATTTAAACATCATTATCTATGTTGCATAAGTGATGCATCGGATCACGGGAATTGAGCCTTTGCTCGACCCTTAATTTTTGGGGCATTACAAGTTGGTATCAAAGCATGATTTGGATTAAACTCGACCTGGATTATGGTAACACAATGCACACTGGCGTACTTTGACTTAGGTAGGGGTGAAAAAATGTAGAAACGAATATAGGATTCCCAGTTAAACCGGCGGGCGAAACTGACAACTGAAATGCAACCCATATGCATATAAGATCATGTGAAATGATCCTAACCTCTTTTTACACTGTCAATCAATGATTTGGGATGATAATTTGGTGAATCCTATGCTCAAAACATGCCAAAAAGCATGAATATGTGCGAGTTGGAACTTAAAGCACCTTAAACGGATGTGGCAGGCCACACCGTAAAATACAGTGGGACCCAGGGGGGTCCCGCATGTTTCCAGCATCCCAGGAGGGGGTGGCCACTGCCGAAGGTCTAGAGAGAGGGCGGCGTACCGCCCGCCTTTAAAGCTCCCGGGCGGCGGCACCGCCCATCGCCCGGCCAGGTGGGCCCTAGCACACATGTGGGACCACCCCACCATCCCTTTAAACCTTTTTTGTGGTTGTTTTGACCCATTACATGCCTCTTCCACTCCATTTTCACTCCCTAATCCCCCAAACCTTTCTTTTCCTCTCAAATCCTTTCATCCATACATTTCAAACCTTAAAATCTTCTTCCTTATTCATCATTACTTCACTATTCCTCAATTTTATCTCCTCATCTTCACTATTTCTACCCCTTTGAGCACAAAAGCCCTCCTTTGTGTCTCAAAACTTTCCAAATCTTCTACCCATTACATCTACCCACCTCCATTGCCTTGAAACTATCATTTCTATCTTTCTAGCTCCCCTATTTCCATCTATTAAGCACAAAGGCCCTCCTTTCGTGTCTCAAAACCTCCAAAAACCCACCAACCCACCTCATCCTTCAAGTATTTCCACTTTTAATGGCCTGTTTGAGTTTGTCCCCGCCATCTTCTCAATCTACACACCTTTCTCTAGTGAAAAATAAGAGAGTGGCCTTGGATGAGGCCGGGCCGAGCCGACCACGCTTTACTATGAAGAGGGTGGGCGCCGAAGCCAATACGAGTGTCGAGCATAAACGAAGGTCCAAGCGGGACCTCGATCCTCAAATCCTGTTGGAGAGATTGCTACCACTAGACATCAATCTCAGTAACTTCCACAACTAAAAGGTTGTATTTGAGGCACACACTAATGAGAAGTTGTTTGGGACGTATCCAGTCATTGACTTTCTCCTGAAAAATGGGTGGGGTCCCATATTTAAGGGAAACACTCATGTAAGCGAAGGCACTGTGCGCACCTTCTATGCCCGCATTCAGAACCTATTATTGAAGCCTCTCCAGTTTACTATCCCTTTGGGAAGGCAGGAGACTATAGTTGGCATGGACAAGATTGCCCGCATTATGGGAGTTGAAAGAGGTGTGGTACACGCCAGTGAGAAGAACCTTGCTAGTGAGCGAGCGAAAAGATGCCGCACACATTTCCTATGTGGCTAGCTCAAGCGTTGGAGGCAGAAAAATAGCCTCACTTCATCCAAGATGACGAACGACTTCCGCCTGCTCCACCACATATGCACGTATAATGTGTATCCTAGGTGGAGTAACCGCACCGAATGCACAAGGTTCATGGTGGATTTCTTGTATAGAGTTGGGCAAGGAGAGAAAGTATGCTTGCCTACTCTTATCCTATCTCAGGTAATCCGCACCGCATGGTCTGTTAGGGAAAGGTCCTTACTACCTTTTAGTCGACTTGTTTGCAAAATTGCTCGCCACTATAGTTTCAGACTCCATATGTATAACGTCGCCCTAATCCACATTATTAGCGAAAACACTCTCGACAACATGGGCATTGGCCTTAGGCGATTTCAAGCCCAACTTGAGGAGTAGAGCGATGATATAAAAGAGAGTGAAGATGTTGGGGGAAGTGAAGGTGAGGAGGAAAGTGGTGATGGAGAAGAAGGAAGTGGAGAGGAAGGCAGTGGAGACAAGGGCAGTAATGAAGAGGGAGATCAAGAAGATGTCTTTCGCTTGCTTAAATTAACTACACCTGGAGTATGATATGTTATTTTAGGATAATCCCACTCATGTTTAATGCACTATCATGGACAACATTTAAACATCATTATCTATGTTGCATAAGTGATGCATCGGATCTCGAGAGTTGAGCCTTTGCTCGACCCTCGATTTTTAGGGCGTTACATTATAACTCTTCATCCATTGGGCTTTAGGAGTTGCGCCCAACATGAAAAATGTTTATAAAAATTAGGAGAATAACATGGTTAAGCCACATTGGACACTTACTATAAATAAAAAATTTACTATTTATAGTAAGTTACGAATTTTAGGGAGTTTTAGTTATAGTTTAATTCTTAAACTTCTTCCTAGTCTTGGTATCACTATTTAAAGGGTTGTAGACTCAATTATTTCATCTATCAATCAATCAATAAGTTTCTTTCATATATTTTAAAATTATTTCTATTTATTTTCCTCGTGGATTCGAGAAGTCTTTGCGAGGAGTCCAGAGAAGCTTCGTGGATTCGGAGTAGTTATCCTTGAGGAGGACGGTGATCGACCTCATCACGTTCATCCCTGTGTCAAAATCCACTCCTGGACCTAACAGCCCAAGAAAATAGGTGGGCGTCCTTTCCATGTTTTCAAGCATTAATTTAGATTGCGTAATTTGTAGAAGGGCTAAAAGTCAGGTGGGTTCAACCTAACCAACCAGTGACCGACCTGACATTGAGTTGAGCTTGGCCAAGATGTATCGGGTTTGGTCTCAAGCTTAGGCTATATAAACACCAACCTGATAAAAGTTGGGCTGGGCTTAGTTTGAGGTCTTAGCTTGCCCAACCCAACCATTGATATATAAGTTATAAATTATAATTGAGTGCAGATCGTCTATGTTGAAGGCACATGAAATTCTAGTGTTGTTGGGTCTCGTTGGTCCACACCATGTCTGATGACTCAAGCTAACAATATATGCCAGATTTCTCTCCCAAATAGATTGTGTGCTAGACAACATAACTTGTAAAGGAGTAGTCTTATATTTTAGCTTGTTTGTTTAGAAAAAAAATGAAGTTCTTTACTATAAATAACTACATATAGAATTAATAAAATCATAGGTACAAAAAATAAGACATGTATTGAAATATAATAGACTAATGTAATAAAGAAAATATTAGCATGTATCCACCCGACCAACCCAACCGAGCCTGCTTGGGTTGGGATTGGGTTGTGAATTCCCAACCCAAGGTTGGGTTGGGTTGGATTAAGGTTGAGGTATAGGAACCTTGGGTTGGGCTAGGGTTTTAGAAAAAAGAAATGCAAATTGCTTGACTTGAGGATTGACGTTAGCATGTATGTATCATATTCCGGCATTTAATCTAACAAATCGTATAACGGATTTTGCCCCTAGTCAATTTGAACCATTCATTAAATGGGCCCTAAGATGAATGAATTGCATCTTAAGCGAGCATATGTTAGTCCATCCTAACAACAAAACACGCGTGAAAAGTATTTTCACCAATAAGTATTATCTGCGTAATATTTAGGTGTGAGAAAAGGGATTGGACCATCATCAAGATCAGTGAAGGCCACTTGCTTATGACCCCAGGATGTCTGTGTTGTATCTAATCCATTCATCTATTTCTACAACTATTTTAGTTCACGAGTCAAAAATGAGGTGATACAAATGTCAAGTGGGCTAAACAATAGGAAACAGTTGGGAGTAAATGCCTATCATTGAAACATGCATGGGCTACATAAGTTTTGAATTAGGTTGATATTGGTGTTTACCCTTCCTAATGGGAATCACCTTATGAATGGCTTATATGACATAAAAAATAAAAGAAAAATCACGGCAGGCCCAAGAATGATTCCACCTGTGGGTGTTCCACTCTCCCCGGTTTCCTATGGTGTGGCCCCCTTGAATTTTTTATTGCATCATTTTTGGGCTCATGCACTAAAATGAGCTTCAAATGGATGGATAGAATGGGTATAACAAAGACCTCATGAGAGGCCTCAGAGCTTGGGGCCACAAAGAATTCAAGTAACCTTGTGCTACTAGCAAGTTGCCTCTAAGATTACCTGGTCAAAAATGATTGTTGGTTTTCCAGAAAATGATATAGGAGGTCATAATAGGTAGATGGTTGTTCACAACCCCAAGTTAGGGTCACGATGTAGTAATAATCTCTGTGAGACCGAGGTCAAATCCACAAGGACTAAACTTGTGTGTCTTCTGAAAGTAACTAGAAGTAGAACTAGAAAAAGATGAAAACCCAAATTTGGAATATTTGAGAGAGTAATTGTGATTAAAGTAATTAAAACTAGTGAATTTAAAGCTAAGAACTAGGGTGTCAAGGATTCACTTGTAGCAATTGGGAAACTACCTTGCTTGATTCAAGGACACAATTTGAATCAGAGTCCTATCTTATCCAATTGATAAGAAGAGATTTATCAAATCTCTGAACTTCTCATGGATCTAATCATCAATGGATGAGAGTTGTGAGGATTTGAAAGTGATTCCATCACCTAACCATGCCTAGGAGATAAGGTAAATAGCATGATTTACCAATCCAATAATCAATCATAGCTCCATTTGCAACAAAGAAATCAAGAAATAAAGTGATTGCAAAAGAGTCAAAATGGGTTTCTAGTAGATCAGATTTTTTCATAGATAACCCCAAAAACGAACATAAAACATGAAATAAACCACACAAATGAAGAAAAGGAAGTGCAAAGGACTTGAATCTATAAGAAAATAAAAAATAACGCACTAACCATGGAGGAATCGAAGATGGGTTCGACCGATCGATGTAGGGCTCGTTGGAGAAGAAGACCCAAATGAAGAAAAAGTGATTTTTTCCTAAATAAAAGCACAACAAAAAATGTATAATTTTTCATAAAAATTGAATTTTAAAAATTCAAAATAAGTAATATATACATTATGATACAGAAAGATATGAATCATCAATTCATATTGCACATACCAAGATCAAATTTCAATTTAGCAAACCTGCTTTTGTCGAGCGGTTTTGTGAATATGTCAGCAATTTAAGTCTCGGTTGGAATATAATCCAAAGAAATTGTCTTGTCTTCCACTAATTCATGAATATAGTGATATGTAATGTTAATATGCTTGGTTTGTGAATATTGGATTGGATTTTTTGAGATATTAATTGCGCTTGAATTATCACAATATAAAACAATAGTATCTTACATAATTCCGTAATCGCTTAGCATTTTTTTCATCCATACAAACTGAGTACATGCATTACCTATAGCAATGTATTCAGCCTCAGCTGTTGAGGGCGATATGGACTTTGTTTCTTACTTAGCCAAGAAACTAAACAGTTCCCTACATAGAAACAACCACCACTAGTTGATTTTCGATCATCAATGTTACCAGCCAAATCAGCATCCGTGTAACTAGCTAATTGCACACTAGTATCATATAGATACTAGAGACCAAGATTAGCTAAACTAGCGACATATCGCAAAATACACTTAACAGCTATCAGATGTGACTCTTTAGGATCCGACTGATATCTTGCACAAATTCCTACGCTAAATGCAATATCAGGTTAGTTCGCATTTAAATAAAGCAAACTACCTATCATATTACGATACATCTTAGGATCCACACTCTTACCTGTTGAATCTTTAGAGAGTTTTAAAATAATACTCATAGGAGTATTAAAATTATTGCCACTAGCATATTTGATTTGAGAGATAAAGAAACCATAAGGGAGTTACTTGCAACCCTAGAAAATAGTTTAGTCCTCCAACCATGCTAATTTCAAATTTAGACTTCATAAGATCTGCACACTTAATAGTCATGTTAGCGCAGGTAGATCCATAGATAATGTCATCAACATATATTTGAACTATTAGAATGTGATCATTATGTTTCTTTACAAATAGTGTTTTATCAACACTTCCCATTATAAAGTTATGACTTAGTAGAAACTTAGTCAACTTTTCATACCATGCCCTGGGAGCTTGTTTCAAATTGTAGAGCGCCTTTTTTAGGCGGTAGACATGATTAGCATGCTTAAGGTCTTTAAAACCTGATGGCTGTTCAACATACACTTCTTCATGCAAATCACCATTTAAGAATGCACTCATTACATCCATTTGATACATTTTGAACTTTTTAAAACATGCAATGGATATAAATAGTCTGATTGATTCAAGACGAGCTACTGGGGCAAAGGTTTCATCATAATCGATGCCTTTAATTTAAGTATACCCTTGTACAACCAGCCTAGCCTCGTTTCTAATAATATTACCAAGTTCATCAGACTTATTTTTGAAAATCCATTTTGTTTCGATAATGTGTTTATCTTTCGGTCTTAGAGCTAAATACCAAACGTCATTTCTAACAAATTGATTGAGCTCCTTTTGCATTGCAACAATCTAATTTTCGTCAGTGAGAGCTTCTTTTACATTATCCAGTTCTATTTGAGATGTAAAGCACACGCAATTACACATATCTTCATGTTGTTTACCAGTGTGCACACCAGTGAGAGGGTTTCCAAGGATTTAATTAGATGAATGGTCTTTAACTGTCATCATCTTTAACTGTCATCAGTTCAGTGTTATTTTGACTTGATGAAGAGTCTGGTTTATCAATTAAAAGAACTTCATCATTTTCTAAACTTGAGGCTGGTGTATTCAAGTGATCATCTATAATCACATTAATGGACTCTTGAATTACACCAGTACTTTTGTTAAGAACCCGATACGCTCGACTATTCAAAGCATACCCTAAAAATATTCCTTCCTCACTTTTGGTGTCAAATTTTCCCAGATTTTTATGGTCACATAAAATGTAGCACTTGCTGCTGAAAACTCCAAAGTATTTGACAGTAGGTTTTTTATCAAACCACATTTCTTAAGCCATTTTACCATTTGATTTTCTAGTATAAACGTGGTTAATTATATAACAAGTTGTATTTACGGCTTCGACCCAAAGATTCTTAGGAAGCTTCATACTATTTAGCATTACATTTTCCATTTCTTGAAGCACTCTATTTTTTCTTTCCACTACACCATTTTGTTATGGTATTTTGGGTGCAGAAAATTCATGTGATATTCCCTGATCACTGCAAAATTTCTCAAAACCGCTATTTTCAAATTCCAAACCATGATCACTACGGATCTTAGATACTTGTGATTCTTTTTTCATTTGGATACATTAAAGTACCCTATTTACTTCATTGAGAGTTTTCAATTTCTCTCTCAACAAGATTACCCAAGTGTACCTGGTAAAGTCATCAACAATTACTAGAATGTACTTCTTGCACCTCGACTCTCCGTTCTAGTTAGTCCAATGAGATCCATGTGGAGAAGTTTGAGTGGTTTGCATGTGGTGTTAGAGTTCACCTTTTTGTGCGTACTCCTGGTTTGTTTACCAATCTGGCATTCACCACATATTTTGTCTAGTTTCTGTATTTTGGGTAAACCTCTTACTAACTCTATTTTGCTCAATCTATACAAGTTACGGTAGTGTACATGTTCGAGGCGTACATGTCATAATTCGGTTTCATCAGTATGGACCATGTAACAGGATAGATTAGATGAGTTTGAATCACTCACAATGTAGCAGTTTTCAGAAGTTCTGCAACCAGTTAATATTACAGAACCATTTTTATTTAAAATTTCGCACCCTTGGTTAATTTTACACTATGATTATTATCACATATTTGAGAGATGCTTAATAAATTATGTTTTAACCCTTCCAAATATAAAATATTCTTAAATAGAGGGAGGTTAAAGAGCTGAACCATACCTTGGCCAATAATTCTGCAGTTGCTACCATCACCGAATGTGACTGAACCATTAGTCATGTCTTTAAGATTGGTGAACAGACCTTTGTCACCTGTCATGTGTCTAGAGCATCTACTGTTTAGGTACCACTTTAAATGGCTCGAAGCTTTGAAAACGGTGTGAGCAACCAAACACGTAACCTTAGGGACCCATTTCATTACAGTTTTGGGTTTAGGAGTAAAGTTGGTCTTCTTATATTTGTAGTTGTTATAAGACCGACCCACTGAGTTAGATTTTAAGAGCTCCTTAAGTAAATCAACAATTTTCTCAACTAATGGATTATGATTTTGATTTTTATAGGTGATATGATTGCTTTTAGGTTTTAAGTTTTAAAATTTTTTAACATTTTAAGAATAATTTTGATTTAGACTTTTCCCTTTTGAGTTAGAAGACTCTCCCTTTCACAATTTTGGGTGGAGTATTCTTATGATTGAGAGGAATACTTTTGTTATAGCCCAATCCAGATCGATCCTCACATTTTCTGAATCCAGATAAG
Organism: Magnolia sinica; assembly: GCF_029962835.1. Classification (NCBI taxonomy): domain Eukaryota; kingdom Viridiplantae; phylum Streptophyta; class Magnoliopsida; order Magnoliales; family Magnoliaceae; genus Magnolia; species Magnolia sinica. Next base: position 35,008,651 of record NC_080591.1, on the reverse strand, counting down.
ATTTTTTCTAACTTAGGATATCCTTGGGCATACCTCCACGTGTCTTTTAAACTCAAAAGTGAAGAGACTTCAAGTTTTAGCTTTTCATTTTCAGATTTTAGGTTTTCAACAAGGGAGGTTTTGAAATCTAAGTCACACTTAGTTTTTTCAAAACAATCTGAAATATGTGATTTTTCTAAGACTAGATTATCAAAATTTTCTTTTAGTTTTGAAATTCTTTCTTTCTGAAGTTTTAGTTTTATAGCAATTTTGTAACTTTCCTTATATAGGGCATTGTAAGCATCTTGAATATCTTCTTCATTTTCATGGTCACTATTCAAATTTTCTTCACTGGTTGAATCAGCATTATCTAAAAAAGTGAACTTGGTTAGAGTCATAAGGGCTTTAACTTTATTACCCGACTTAGTTTCAAAATCTTCTGACTCAAAAGAGGCTTCAGAGTAGGAAGATTCATCCCAAGTAGCCAACATACCTTTCCTTTTAGGTTTTTCTTTTTTAGGACATTTGTTCGCTAGATGCCCATATTCATGGCAGTTGTAACATTGACTGTCTTTTAAAGATTGCCAAGTTTTATATTTAGATCTTTTCTTTTCATTAGGTTTTTACAAATTAACCCTCTTTTTACTTTTGAAAATCTTATAAAACTTTTTAGCTAAAAGGGCTATATCATCTTCAGAATTTTTTAAATCAAAATTATTACTATTTTCTTGAGAAATATTTCTAGAAGATTTAAAGATGATGGATTTACCTTTAGGAGCTTTAAAGTTTAACTCACAAGTCTGTAAGGAACCAACTAATTCTTCTACCCTCATATTATCCGTATCATGAAGTTCCTAGATCACAATCACCTTTGAATTGAACCGTTCAGGCAGTGAGCATAGTATCTTTGTACAAACTTTAATTTCTGGGATTCTATCACCAAGACCCCACATAGAGTTGATGTCATTCAATCTTGTATAGAAGTCCATGAAAGTTTCACTTTCTTCCATACGTATTTCCTCAAATTTGGTTGTGAGGATTTGGACTTTAGATTTCTTGACAATTGTTGTTCCCTCGTATGTCATTTCCAAAACATCTCAAGCTTGCTTTATAGTATCATAGGATATAATTCTCTTGAATTCATCCGATGATAGTGCGTAAGTAATAACATTTAGTGCCGTTACATTGACACTACTCTCACTTTTCTGAAGATTGGTCCAAGTAAAATAAGGTCTTACTTTTACAATTACAAATCCATCGGTAACAGTAACTTCAGTGGTAGGAGGGGTCCAATTGGTCACTGTGCCACACGCTCTCATCTATGAATTTTAAGAAAATCCTCATTCTGGCTTTCCAATGGGCATAATTGGAGCAATGGTGGAGGCCTAGTGATTGAAAGGCTATCAAAATTTGACATCTTAAAAAGCTCAGATCGATTAGCTCAGGAAATAAATCCAAAATAAAAAGGCGAGCTATTAGGCTTTAATGCCACTTGAAAAGGCCGAGCTAAGAGTCCTAGAGGGGGGGGGGGGGTGAATAGGACTATGCCAAATAAAAAATTAAAAGTGGAAATAAACAATTGTAAATAAAGATAGCACTTAACAATCCCACAAAGCATAAATGAATAACAACCTCAAATGTACAAGTATTGAGAGGTTGATACAGATGTTGTCTTAATGACAACCTTACACCAAAAACCAATGGCTTATGGTAGGACAACCTGATTCCTAGAACAATTTGTGTATCAAAATTCCAAACTGATATAGAGGAATAAAGAATAAAATAGCAAATAAAATAACTAAGCTATTACAACATACCCATACTTACATAAAAGATTCAAGACAAGGCAATCAGTATGAAGACCATGCCGAGATTTACTTACGATTCAACTCGACGGGACTAGTACGTCACCCACCTCAGAGCACGGAGGAAAGATCTCCAGAATACTTGACAGACATGTGAGGCTGGGGCTTGTCTCGGAACCAGGGCGTGGTCCTTGCTTAATAACCTGAGGATGAAAGCCCATGTGCACGATAGTTTAAGGCCAAGTCTCGGAGTCAGGCCTCTTCGGTCGGAAGTTCCGAGCCGAGGCCTAAGTGGGATGTGGCACTCCATGATCTAAACTAAGAAATTACCTTAAGCAGACATGATCGATCGTTTCGCCAGCGGATATACATGATCTCCAAATTACGGACCATATCTCTACGATCACAATATCCCACTGATTGAGTGAATCGTGCCGAGATTAAAGGACCCGGACCGTCTAATAGTCAGGTATAAATACAATGAGACTCCATTGCTACAGGTATGCAACATCTTACACTCTCCCTCAATACTTCAACTTAGACACAAATTCCCTTGACCTGACTTAGGCATCGGAAGGTCCCCTGCTTAGACCAGGGTCTCCTTTACTCATTGCAAATGTGGAGGTTCAAGAGGCTAAGGTGATTTAGAGTTCGCGAGTCAGAGCGGAGAGTCATCCAGATTTAGTCATCAACATTTTTAGCACTATCTGTGGGAATCTGATACGAAAGGTCAAGGTCTTATTCTTAAGCATAAATGGCGAGAGGAAAGAAAAAAAGTAGTAGCTGTGGAACCAAAGCAAAATGAGCAGACCCGTTCCTCTTTACTACTTCATGCTGAATCGGCCTCAGGGCTTTCCCAGTATTTTCCCAATCGGGCAAGTAAGTATCGAGCTATGTAAAACGAGATATAGGCCTTGCACGACGAGATTAACCAGATGAAGCAGCGACATGAGCCGCAACCACATCCTACTCAAGAAAACCCTCTTCTTGAGCCAATTGGTCTGGTCGTGAAAGCTTACTCTGCGCCAAGGAGTATGAGACCCGAGGGGCCTCAATGCCCTCGGGCGCCAGTTTCGGGTCAGAATCCTCCCCTAACCCAAATTTGAGTTTCGGCTCGGAACACAGCTACTCAAGCTCTAACAAATGCCTCGGTCACCTCTGCCCTGACACCTACGGATCTCCGCCATGAGCTGGGATGGAGGGGAAGGAGGACTCCTGAAATAAAAAACACCCAGGAGATAGTAGCCGAGAATAAAGATCCTTGGGAAACACGGTTCGTGGAGCTCAACAAAAAAATTTTGACACTAGAAAAGAAGCAGCAACCATCGTCAGTTCCCGCCATCATTCAGGCAATGATGGAAGAGACCGAGCCTCCCTTCACCTCAGTAATCATGAGCAAGGTGAGGCCACAGAGGTTTCGGATACCTCCCGTCATCTAATATTCCGGGTCTGGTGACCCATCTGAGCACGTGGAAGCTTATCATTCGTGGATGTAAATCCAGAAAACAATAGACGCGATGATGTGTAGAGGGTTCTCAATCACACTCACAAGATCCGCTTAGAGTTGGTACCGTCAACTCAAGCCCAATTCCATTGGTTCCTTCACGGAGCTTAGCCGATTATTCCTTACCCAATTTATAAGTGGTAAGAAGATTTGGAAGCCGAATACTCACAAGTTCACTATCAAACAAGAGCCTAAGGAGTCACTGAAAGACTACATCGCTCGCTTCAATGAGGAAGCGTTACAAGTGGGGGACTACGATGACAAGATGGCACTCTCCGTCGTGTTCGAGGGTCTGAAAGAAGGAAGGTTCACCTTCTCTATTAGGAAGAATCCGCCAAAGACGTTAGCTGACCTAATCGCCAAAGCTCAGAAGTATACTAATGCTGAGGAATTCTCTAATGCCCATAAGAATGTTCAAGTGATAGAGCCGACTGGCAAGGGGAAGAGGCCAAGGAACGAAGAATACCAGCCATCTAGCAAGGGACCAGATGACTGCACCCCTCATGATAGTCACCCGAGCAAAAAACCAGAGGAAAAATTCCGTTCCTACACTCCCCTCAACACATCTACCGAGTAGATTTTGTTGGACATCAAATGACACAAGCTTCTAAATTGGCCAATGTGTATGAAGGCCGACCCCGATCATCGAGACAAGCGCAAGTACTGTCGCTTCCATTGGGATCACGTCTACAACATAGCTAATTGTGTAGATCATAAGGATGAGATCGAGACCCTTATTCGTAAGGGACATCTGCAACAATATGCTAAGGGAGAAAGAACTACTCGAAAAGAAGAGTGAGAACAAGAACAACCGAACAACCCCCTCAAAGAGCTAACCGAAATCCACACCATCTTCTGTGGCTCATCTGGTGGAGGAGACTCAAGCCGGGCTCAAAAATCCCACTCTCGAAAGTCTGATCTAGAGCATTACGTCCACTTGACTGAGTGGCCTAGCAAGGAACTTCGGATCAACCCATGTAATTTTACCTTCATGGAAGACGATGCGCGCGGAATCTAGCACCCACACGACACCGCCCTCGTGGTTACTATGACCATAGAAAACCACAAGGTGTACCGCATCTTGGTCGACACCAGAAGCTTGCCCAACGTAATCTACTCTAAAGCCTTTGAAAGAATGGGAATTCCAAGGTCACATCTCATACCTGTGAAGACCCCCTTGCACGGCTTTGCTGGAGATAGGGTAATCTCTGAAGGAGCCATCTCCCTCCCCGTGACTGCAGGAGAAGGACAACATCAAGCCACCCTCATGGTGGACTTCCTTGTTGTCAATGTACCATCAGCGCACAACGTCATTCTGAGCAGGCCTTCCCTCAATGCAATGAGAGCAGTTGTTTCCACCTATCAATTGATGATGAAGTTCTCCACCAAGGGGGAAATAGGATACCTCCGAGGCAATCGGCGCGAAGCTCAGAGATGTTATGTTATAGCAGTGAAGAAAGGGTCTGTGAAGTAGGCACTCATCGTCTATATTCTAGATCCCAGAGGACTAGTGGAAGACTCATCCGTGGAAGACTTGGAGAAGGTACCGCTCGACGAGGCAGACCCAAGTAAGATGGTCCAACTCGGAATAACGTTGAACCCTGAACAGCGGTCTTAAATACTCACCTTCTTAAAGTAACATAGAGACGTCTTCGCATGGTTGCATGGAGACATGCCCGGGATCTTCCCAGATGTTATGTGTCACGCCCTGAATCCAGGGACGGATAGCTTTCGCGATGCCCCGAATTCGGCACTCGACTTCCATGCACCAAGTCCCGAGTTCGGTGCACCACAAGGAAGATTTTTGACTGATTTTTTTTTGTTTTTTTTATATACATAGTAATGCCTGAGCATAATGATCCATGATCAAATTACCAAGAAACACTCTCCAATAGAAATCCTGATTGTTACAGGTATAATGCCTTCCAAAGGTACACAACGTCAACATTGCCAAATCGAAAAATAGATGCAATGCATCGAGAAAGCAAAGTCTTCCAAGCTACTCCAGCCCTGAAAAAAAGGGAAATAGGAGGCTTAGGCAAAAAACCTAGTGAGTACACACGTGTGTGCAGTGTGTCTTACATGCAAGCAAGATAAATATGCTACAAGGAAATCATACCACAGCCATAACCATATTACATGCATCCGTAATCACATCATCATCATCATATTGTCATGTCATAATTATACAATATCAAAAATACTGACAAGTCCATGAGTCATACAATATCAGAGTACGCAATATAAATCACCTATGCCAATGAAGAGTTATAAAGAGCCAAATATCAAATGTCGAGGATGCAACGCAATATACAGTTCCGGATGAGTTCATGAATATCGTCAGTCATATCTAAATATTGAAACATAGTAACCTGAAATGCTAAATGTTACTAATGCAATGCAATATGTGGTGCGAATGAAATGACTATGCTGGAGTGAAGTCAGGATGATAGTACAAAGTATCGCAGACTATAGGGTCTATCACAAAGGACTTCTATCCAAACTAGTCCCATACCTAATTTGGATAGTCAGACTCAATGTGGTAAACTCCTTATCTCAGGTTAGTCACGCGCCCCAACCGAAATCCTGGCCATTGTGAAGGTACACGTAACAAATAGTTGCGCATCACCAGCCCGAGTGAATGAATGAATGAATGAGTATGCAACTCCTACTCAATAAGTCCACATATCAGTACAGTTCATCTCTGGGATCATCACCGGGGTCTATTACACTCTACGCCAGCTTGCCGCCCCTATCCGAGCGCACAACTGGGTAAGTGGAAGAGACCTCACTATCCGCCTGCCAATATCGGGCCCAGCTCGTCAATAGCGGATCCCTTCCTCAAGCTGGTCAAACTCAACCTAGATATTGCCCCCTCACTCAGGCGGGTAAGGTCACTCCTCTTCTCAACTGACCACGACACAGTGGGAGACGCGGCCTACTGGTATACGGCCCTCATGCGCTCATATATCCCCTCGGTCTTGATGTTGGGGCGTCTCCTAGCCACGGAGGTTTAGGAATTTTCACTTAGGGACATCTATGGCGCTCGTATGCTAGAACCAAACATTTTCGGTGTCCCATTTGGCCATCCACGATATGCTTATGGAGGCTACGACCCTGATGTCGCTAGGGCATACAGTGATCATAATGTGAGATACATGAGTCATACAATCCAGTCATGCATCAATCCTACACATACCGTGCACTCATGTGAGATAACCTCCGCCTATCAGGGAGTCTCATAACAATCTGCCTAATGACATATGCAATGGTCAACCACATCTCATAACAAACATGTAGATGATGCATATGGGCATGTATAATGATGTCATGCTGTCATATACTCATAATCAGTATTAATAACCAGCCTCAACAATCGACTTCGACAATGTGGACATTTAACTAACATTGCCCCCAAGGAATGGCCCACATAAACATCAATACATACATCATGGTGAAATCACACCTCACATCGGTCCTCAGATACATCGCTTTGGGTCTTACACAAAGGCCGCACATTCATCACATTGGGCCTCACTCATGGGCCGCATATACATCACATTGGGTTATATCATATGTGCACTACACATCACAGTGGGCCTCGGCTCATGGGCCATGAATACATCACATCAGGCTTCATGACCCATGGGCTTCAAATACATAAGAGGTGGGCCCTACACATGGGCCTCAAATACATCACAATGAGCCATAACCCATGGGCCTAAAATACATCTCAATGAGCCACGTCCATGGGTCTCAAATACATCACATTGGGCCTCACCCATGGGCCTCGAATACATTGCAAGTGGCCTTAAATCTATTTCAGAAGTATGCCACATACCTAGGTGTAACGCCCTGAAATTCGGGGGTCGAGCATAACTAAGCTCCCGAGTTCCAAAACATTACTTATGCAACATATTTAATGATGGATGTATGTTGATAGTATTAGTGCATAAAACATGGAATAGATTAAGCCAAAAAGCAAATATAATTCAGGGATAAGTGAAGAAAGCAAGCGGAAAACTTATAGAATCATATGTGTACATGTGCAAATCCCTGAAGTACATATACATACCAGGTTGCATTTCAAGTGTTACTATCAAAATTACAAATATCATATTACATCATTTAATTCCAAAAAGAAATCCCAGCATCCCGCTCATCAGAACAAGGCTCACTAGAACCTGTCTGAAAACTGCATAAAAGAGAAAGCAGCCTCATCATCATCCATCTCCCGCTCTGCTTCAGAAGTCACATCAACATCTGCAACATCAGCAACTAAGACAGAGTCTGGTGGGTGTTTAACACCGCCCCAGAACGTGGGAGTGAGTGATCAACTCAGTGGAATAATAAAGCACAGGTTAACATGTTATCAGTTCAATCAAGTAGTAATGATAAATCAGAACAATTAAACATGTCCTAAGTACTCTTGTTAATGCAAGGATGTATGCAGAATGATGCGTGCCCTCACGCGTACACCCTCAGCGTCTTTATCTTACGTTACTCATGACATCGCCTCAAAGTGCGCCACGTCTACAAAGCACATGCAAATGCGGTGCACGAACATGATTACTAAGTTGTTATTAGTCCTTTTTCATACAGCAGGATTGGGAAGCTAAGATACCTTCCTCATATCACCATCTAGATAGTGATCCATTCTAGGGTCGTCAGTCCTAGGCAATCTCATACAATCATATGGTTTTAGGTCGTTGCAAAGGGCTCGTCACCAATCAATGCACGCCTATCATACCATCGTTACAACACTAAGGCTCGTCACCTCAATGCGGTATCCATGTATGCTCGTGGTCACTACAAAGGGCTCGTCACCAATCAATGTAGGCCGACAGCGCGAATATAGTGTCCCATACCACCATAATCGGCTCACGAGTTTGATTGCTCACTAGTCACTACGGGGAGACTCGTCACCCCAGCATAGGCCGATAGCTTGACCACGGTATCCCATACCACCATGTCCGGCTCATGAGTCTTAGCGAATCAAGGTACCATGGTTAATAGGATTTTATCGGTAAGTTTGGTACCCTAGATTCAAATAGTAGCGTCCATACATGGTGAACATACATCAGACAATCGGGTTACTTGACGAACTCCACTAGCACGAGCGCACGTTGGGTTGAACGACATAGAGTGCGCAAACACTCCGCGTGGCCAAACCACTGCCGACAACTCTAATACGAATCGAGTTCGTCTAATCACGTCCTACGTTGTGAAAGCAACCTCAGCCACGAACTTAAGGCCGATTACCAATTTCCTGGACTATTCATAGTCCCAAACACATTCCATTATAACAGATATTGATATCAACAATTTAGAATAGTAATGGAACAACAACTCAAATCATATGGCACATGAGCATTTAAAGAATATCAACTTAACATGGAATTTTACATAAGTAATACTTGAAATTAAACAACAAGGAATGTAACTTGCAAGAAGGAAATCATACACACTAGTGGGAGAGTTGAGAATCGCTTCTCGGCGCCCATACTAGGTTGATACATCACACTTTAGATCATTCAGACTTTTCTAGAAACACTTAGAATACATAAAACAACATACATGACGTATGTTGAAATACACGCATTTGGACAATTCCTTTTACCAAGGAGTTGTCACACATACATCTACCATACATACATGACAAATAATCATGGCAAACACATGTGCATATTTAATACATATACGGTACTTTATACATACACATAGAATACACAAATCTCAGTATAACACATGCATATCAGGAACGCAACATAAACATAACATTTGCCATGTGAAATCTCATTCATAGCAAGAATAAACCATTAACTGGCATTGAAAGCCTTGAAAACCATAACCTATACACTTAAAGTCCGCACCTTAAGCCAGAAAAGAACACCGAACTGATTTCAGACGATATGTCTTCGTCAACGGCGACAGAATAACCTACGACAAGAATAGAAATGAGCTACAACAACACCAAGACTATTCTAAGCTCTAACACAGATTAGGGTTAGGTTAACTTACCCAAAGATGAACTCAAAATCATCAGAATAATGATTCAAAGTGAAGGTTCAAGGATGTAGAAGAACAGGAAAGAATCTAAGATGATTCACCAACCTCTCTCTCACATTCTCTCTCTTTTCCTTTCTCTTTCTTAGCTATGGTTAGGAAATTCATATGGAAAAGAGAGCTAGGGTTTTAAGGTCTATATATAGGCCTAACATTGATGAAAATAACCCGAGGGCCAAGGTATACTTAGGGTATAACCAAAACCAGCCTCTCACGATCCAACGAAGCACTTCCGGTGGGCCTATTTCCACGAAAGGTCGGACTTAAGCTCTCTGACCATGAATCTAGGTCAAGCTGAGTTTTCGTACCGACTGAATCTTCAGATCAGCCGTGGCGGACTACACTGAATTCAACGGTCACCGAATCTCGATCAGGTCCACAAGCACAAGGACATGCTTGGGCCACCTTCCCTGATCAGAGGGTGAAATTGGGTCAGAATCCAACGGTCAGATTGCTTAAAATCATCGCGCAAGTGACACGACTTAGATTTCATAAAATCACATTTACTTTCCAACCGTTCTCACACTCTTCACTCCAGACTCAATCAAATCGACACAGAACATCATCTGGACTTGATTTTTGAGGTGATGGTCAAGTCCAACATGGTGACCGAAACAGCCTATGATCATCGCTATTGGACTTTCGACGCGTGGTCCAGGTCCGATCCAGAACTTCCAAAAATTCCCAAGAACAACTGGCTTTAGCGATGAATCCCAGATTTCAGAGTAACATAGCGCTAACTAATCTACAGGTTTTGAGTCATGTAGATCAGATTTAAAGTGATTGATGCAAATTTCACAAGCAATCGAGTATAGCGCTAATTATCCCAAAAAACCTACTAAGGAAAGATTAGCACAAAATTTTCAGAGTCATTACAATCTACCCCCCTTAAAGAAAATTTCATCCTCGAAATTCATACCTTCTCATATTCTTCAAGGATTTGAGGGTAGCTCTTCCTGACCTCAGCTTCAGATTCCCAAGTAGCCTCTTCTTCACTATGATGCGTCTATAGCACCTTCACAAGAGGGATAACCTTGCTACGCAATACCTGCTCCTTCCAGTCGAGAATACGCGTCGGTCGCAGTACATAAGTGGCATCCTCACTCAACTGCACCTGCTCCCAATTGATAATATGCGAAGGATCAGGAACGTACTTCTTCAGCATAGAAACATGAAATACGTTATACACGCCCGCAAGAGGTGTGGGCAAAGCAAGGCAGTATGCTACCGCTCCCACCCGATCCAGAACTTGAAATGGACCAATAAATCTCGGTGTCAGCTTCCCCTTCTTACCGAACCGCAGAACTCCCTTCATAGGAGAGACCTTCAGAAATACATGGTCTCCAACCTCAAACTCAAGCGGTCGACGCCTCGTATCAGCATAACTCTTCTGCCTACTCTGGGCTATCAGAAGTCGACGTCGAATGATGTCAACTTTCTCTGAAGTCACCTGCACCAACTCCGGGCCAAGCAAACTACGCTCGCCAACTTCTGCCCAGCAATGCGGTGCTCTACACAGGCGACCATACAACGCCTCATAGGGAGCCATGCCGATACTCGCCTAGAAACTGTTATTATACGCGAACTCTGCATACTGAAGACAATCATCCCAACTGTCCTTGAAATCTAAAACACAAGCTCGCAACATGTCTTCCAGGACCTGATTCACGCGTTCCGTCTGCCCTTCTGTTTGTGGATGAAACGCGGTGCTGAACTTCAGTTTCACACCCATCACTTCTTGAATACGAGTCCGGAAGATAAATGTGAAACGCGTGTCTCTATCAGGCACAATCTCCAGGGGAACTCCATGCAGGCGTACTATCTCCTTGATATACAGCGTAGCTAACTCTTCTACAGAGTATGTGACTTTGATCGGTAAGAAATGCGCCGACTTCGTCAATCGGTCGACGATCACCCAAATAGAGTCATATCCCTTCCTCGTTCTTGGCAACCCAGAAATAAAATCCATAGAGATGAAGTCCCACTTCCATTCTGCTATGGGCATGGGCTGCAGCAACCCAAGAGGTCGGCGATGCTCTGCCTTGACCTGCTGGCACATGAGACAACGAGAAACAAACTCAGCAATATGGACCTTCATTTTGTCCCACCAATAAGATCTCCTCATATCCTGATATATCTTCGTGCTACCTGGATACATCGTGAGCTTAGAACTATGGGCTAACTCGAGAACCTCCCGTCTCAAGTCAGGGATGTCAGGAACACATAACCGGCCATGAAATCGTAAGCCCCCATCAGAACTAATACTCTAGTAGGAGTTCTCATCTGTACCAACCCGCTTCCTCATCTTCACCAAAAGCTCATCATCTGCCTGAGCTGCAACGATCTTCTCGTCGATAAGGAGCTGTACACGAATGTGTACGATAACCTTATACGGCTCAACCACCGTAAGCTTCTGCTTAAAATCTCGCACAAACTCCAACATATCCCACTCTGCTATCATCAGTGGAGTCGCAAACTCAATAGCCTTCTTGCGACTCAACGCATTTGCCACAAGGTTCGCCTTGCCCGAATGGTAAGAAACATCGAACTTAAAGTCCTTCAATGTTTCCATTCATTGGCGCTGCCTCATATTCAAGTCATGCTGCGTGAAAATATACTTAAGGCTCTTGTGGTCGCAAAAGAGCTCGAACTCCTCACCATAGAGGTAATGTCTCCAGAGCTTTAATGTGAAAATGACAGCTGCTAACTCCAGGTCGTGCGTAGGGTAATTCTCTTCGTGTTTCCTCAACTGACGCGAAGTATAAGCAATCACCCTGTCCTTCTGCATAAGGACACAACCCAGGCCAATGCGAGAAGCGTCGGTATATATAATATACTTAACCCCTTGCTCTGGCAATACTAGTACAGGGGCGGACGTCAACTTGTCCTTTAGCTCCTGAAAAGCTAACTCCGCCTTCTCATTCCAAGCAAACTTCAAATCCTTCCGTGTCAGCTGCGACAACGGTCTGGTAATCTTTGAGAAGTCTTGAATGAAGCGTCGATAATAACCTGCAAGACCCAAAAAAATTCTTACCTCAGTAACTGAACCAGGCTGCTTCCAATCATGCACTGCAGCTACCTTGGCAAGATCGACAGCTATCCCTTCCTTGGACACCACATGTCCCAGGAACTTGACTTTATCTTTCCAGAAATCACACTTCTTGAACTGCGCAAAAAGCTGACTCTTCCTAAGAGTATCCAAAACCGCTCTTAAGTGCTCCTCGTGCTCTTCCCGACTCGCCGAATATATCAAGATGTCATCGATAAAGACAATGACGAATCGGAATAGGAATGGCCGAAACACCCTGTTCATCAGATCCATGAACATGGCCGGTGCGTTCGTAAGACCGAACGACATCACAAGGAACTCATAGTGACCGAAGCTAGTCCTGAAAGTGGTCTTCTACACGTCCCCATCCTTGACGCGCAACTGATGATACCCTAACTGTAGATCAACTTTCGAAAAGTACCGTGCCCCCTTCAATTGATTAAACAGATCATCAATCCTGGGCAAAGAGTACTTATTCTTCACAGTTACCAAATTCAGCCTACGATAATCAATACATAATGGCAAGGAACCATCCTTCTTCTTCACAAACAAAACAAGTGCTCCCCAAGGAGACACACTAGGTCGAATAAAACCCAAATTTAGCAAACCATCTATCTGCTTCCTCAACTCCTCTATTTCACTCGGAGGCATACGATAGGTGGGTAAAGAAATGGTCGCCGCACCAGGCATGAGATCAATAGAAAAATTAATCTCACGCTGAGGAGGTAATCCAGGAATTGACTCAAATACATCTTCAAACTCCCGAACTACCGGTGTGCTAACTAACGCCGATTTAGCCATACTCTCCAACAAAGGAGAATAATAATCAAGATGAAAAGGGTAGCTGACCTGAACTGGAAAAGTAACTGTCTCGCCCTTAGATCCATGGATGGTCACCGACTTGCTTCACAATCTATCTCAGCTCGCATCCTCGTGAGCTAATCCATACCCATAATAACATCGTAATGATAAAGGGGTGCGACAAAGAAATCAACCCGGATCGATCCACTTCCAAGATCGACCAAACAATCCATACAACGCTTGCTCATAGCAGAGGAAATCCCCATAGCGGTAGTAAGCGTCACTCTTTGCATAGGAACAGTTCTCAAACCCAAACGCCTAACTGCTGCATATGATATAAGAGAAGTAGTGGACCCTGTATCCACTAACATAGAAACGGGAATACCTTCAATGTGTGCTGTCACCTCGAAGGATCTCGGCACCAAGTCAAACATACGCGCTTCAGCTGAGAGTGCATGAACTCGAGCCTGCTGTTGACGATTCGGCGGAGGAACCATGGGCCGCTGAGGTGGCTTGAAGCTAAGTACTGTAGGTCTAAAGGATGGATGAGCTAGCGCTGAACGAAGAGGTGGAGGAGAGATAACCTGAGGCATCAGACGGCTAATCCTCTGCGGTGGAGTAAAACCACTGGCCCGCATACACGAAAAGCAAAAACCATCCAAATGCCCCATCTTCCCACAATACGAACAATGAAGATTAGCTAGCATCTGCTGAGCGGGCGGCGCTGAACGCCTAGGAGGAGAATCTGCTCGCGGCCTCTTGCCTAGAAACCATCGGTGCTCGCATACGGGACGACCTGTCCCCGTCCTGCTCTGCTCGCAAGGACATGATCACCAACTCCACATACGAAGAAATGCTAGCACAGCAAATCTTCGATCAGATCTTAGGCCTCAATCCCTCAGAAAAGTGCCGCATCCTCATCGACTGATCGCCCAAAATCAAAGGCACATACCTACCTAGCTCAATGAACTAGTTCTCATACTCCGTCACCGACAGCCCTCCCTGGCGGAGGCGAAGGAACTCACTCTCCTTCTCATGTCGGTACGTAACCGAAAAATACTTCTCGTGGAAGCGTGCCTCAAACGCCTGCCACGACCACACAAATCCTTCCTCGACAGTGCGAAGAACACTGTCCCACCATAAACTGGCCTCCTCAAACATGAAGGAGGCAAGCTCAACCTGCTCAACCTCTGAACAATGCAGTGGTCTCAGCATCTTAGAGATGCGATCGATCCAATACTCGGCCTCCTCGGGTCTATGAGAACCCGCAAATGTAGGAGGTCGTAAGCACTAGAATCGCTCAAAAGTGCCGCTCGCACTGGCGCTCCCAGATGGAGGCATAGGTGAAGCAGGTGGAGTCGCCCCCACTGACTGAGCAAAGATGCAAGCCATGGAAGATAGGAACTCCTGCTGCTGGTGCTGCTATTGCTGGTGCTGCTGCTGCATCAACAGCATCATCCGCTCAAACCTATCAGACGGTAGAGCAGACGAAGATGCACGGCTTGGCTCAGGAACCGAAGGCGTGACTGGAGGAGCCATAGGTGTTGGCCCAACACCGGCATGAGATGGGCTTGCCTGTGGATCCATCTGGCTATCGCTCAAGGGAGGAACCCCAGCAAGCGACTCAACCAAGGAGAGACGGGCCGAAGACTTCGAACCCTCAGGAGGCATTCCCTACATTCAACAGAGGATGCAACCTGTAAGATTCTACGTCCACATAATCCATCCACACAGCATTCACAGCACAACTTCAAAGATAAACAACATGCATTTTATTAAACAAAATTGTCGCAATACAAGTAGTGCAGCATTACATGAATCACGACAAGAAAAGCATGTGAACCATAACATCTAACACTTCAAACAACCACAAACAACTACAAACAACTCCAACTACAAAGCCAACAACGGCTACACACAGAAAGAAATAATAAATAAAGTAAAGGACGACTACAACGACAACTACTCGTCAAAATCAGGAGATGGAGGCGGGGCACCCTTATCCTGCAAGCAACATAGGATAGACTTCAGAGTTCGAGTCACCTTCTTAAACTTATGCTTCACAAGGCCTCGAAGATCCATAATATCCTGGCATAGAACAGTCTGCCCTTCTTCAAGCCGAATAATATGGGCATCTCTGGCAGTCTGATCTGTGCTCTGCTCTGGTGCCACAGGAGGAGAGCTATCACTCGTATCCTGTGCCTCTACCTCTTCCTCGTCCTGCTCTGTTTCTTCCTCAATCTCAGTACCACCTTCAGCATAACTCTCTTCATCATCGCTCTCTGACTCATCCTCACTCTCTGAGACTTGTCAACCAGAACCAATCTCCATCTGCTTAAGGGTTGTCAGATTAATATGACGAACAGGAACCAGCTTCTCTGCTCTAAGCCTATAGCCAAACTCATGTGCAAGCTTGCAAATGAGACGACCAAAAGGAAGCGATTCGGTCCTCCTAGTCGAACAAGCGATGAGAATAATCTAGCGCAGGATGTACGTCGGCACACACAACTTCACTTCTTGCCCCACATGATACAGGAAATCTACCATCAGGCACGTACACTCACTATGGTTGCTCCACCTTGGGTATACATTGAACGTACACATGTGGTGAAGCAAACGGAAGTCGTCCGTCATGTTGGTAGCCAGAAGACTCCTATTCAGCTGCCATTCGACCAAACGACCACACAAGGATCGGGTGCGACGATCCCTCTCACGCATACTATTCAAATTCTTCTCACTGGCATCTACCTCACCAAGTGGCACATTCAGGAGTCGGGATATTAAAGCGATGTTGACCGTAGCTTCCCGACTACTACCACAAGGAATCTTGAACTGCAAAGGCTCCAGCGAAGGATTATGAATATTGGCATAAAAAGCTCAAACAGTACTTGCATTCGCGCGATACTCACCCTCAAACAAGGGACACCAACCAGCCCCTTCCAGACGCTCCAACAACAGGAACTCGCCATACAGCCTCGGATCAACATGAGCCTCAAAAAGGACTTTACGGCCTTCATAAACTCCATGTGACAACTCCGCCAACAAGGTCCTACCAATAGGAGCTCGAGGATCGAGGTCCTGCTTGGTCTGGAATTCATGAGTGGCGGACGTGCTCGCGGCGGCACCTCTCGGCCTCTGTGCACGGGATGGGCGGCTAGGCCCGGCTTCATCCACGGGTGCTCTCTCCTTCCCCATCAAAGAAAGAAGGGTAGAAACGGAAAAGATAGCTGTGATAAACTCAAAGAGGGCCATGAGAAATGAGAGAAAGAGAGAAATAGGAAGATGGTGAAACTTTCACACACTTGAGATCCCAAAGATGGATTTAGGAGCCCAAATGAGAATAAAAGGAGAGGTATATAGCAAAGGGAGGTGAGGTTTTGAGATGGGTGGATAGGGTTTGTACGAAAATGAAAGAAGAAGAAGATTTGGAAGAGATTTGGAGAAGTTTTGAGAAGGATTTCAAGAAAAGGAGAGCTTGGGAGGGAGGATTGTGAAGGAAGTAGGGCTTAGAAAGAGTTTTACCAACAAACCGTGGAGGGGTGGGCCACACTAGGCCAAAAAAAGTCGGCCCGAGCCGGACCGCCCAGCCTGGCCCCCTGATCGGCGAGGCCTCGCCGAGCCGGCGATGGCATCGCAGGTCTCTGGACCATTCGGTGATGCCTCACCGTTTGAGCGAGGTCCTCCTGGTCCCCCATGCTCAAAATGATGTGGGTACCCCTCGGGCCCCACTAAAAATGCCCCGATCGGCCCCTTGCATGATTCGACGCCTATCGGGCCATTCGAGCAGAAATCTGATACAAACAGAGATTTCTTGAAGATTTAAGTGTTGAAATAGGATGATAGACCATCTAGACTCATTAATAGATGGTCTAGGAAAGGTTTTGGGTCGCTGTGTGTGATCAAGAGAGAGCACAGACTCGATCTCGGTGATCGTTTTCAGTAAACTTTCGCCGATAGAAGCTACGAAACACAAACACACAATCTACGATAAACTCACACCCAAATACACTAAAGTAGTGACAGCGTGCGGTGTGTGACCATAATCCAGGTCCGGTTTAATCCAAAACATGCTCTGATACCAACTTGTAACGCCCTGAAATTCGGGGGTCGAGCATAACTCAGCTCCCAAGTTCCAAAACATTACTTATGCAACATATTTAATGATGGATGTATGTTGACTGTATTAGTGCATAAAACATGGAATAGATTAAGCCAAAAAGAAAATATAATTCAGGGATAAGTGAAGAAAGCAAGCAGAAGACTTATAGAATCATATGTGTACATGTGCAAATCCCTAAAGTACATATACATACCAGGTTGCATTTCAAGTGTTACTATCAAAATTACAAATATCATATTACATCATTTAATTCCCAAAAGAAATCCCAGCATCCCGCGCATCAGAACAAGGCTCACTAGAACCCGTATGAAAACTGCATAAAAGAGAAAGCAGCCTCATCATCATCCATCTCCCGCTCTGCCTCAGAAGTCGCATCAACATCAGCAACATCAGCAACTAAGACAGAGTCTAGTGGGTGTTTAACACTGCCCTAGAACATGGGAGTGAGTGATCAACTCAGTGGAACAATAAAGCACAGGTTAACATATTATCAGTCCAATCAAGCAGTAATGATAAAGCAGAATAATTAAACATGTCCTAAGTACTCTTATTAATGCAAGGATGTATGCAGAATGATGCGTGCCCTCATGCGTACACCCTCAGCGTCTTCATCTTACGTTACGCATGACATCGCCTCAAAGTGCACCACGTCTACAAAGTACATGCAAATGCGGTGCATGAACATGATTACCAAGTTGTTATTAGTCCTTTTCATATAGCAGGATTGGGAAGCTAAGATACCTTCCTCATATCACCATCTAAACAGTGATCCATTCTAGGGTCGTCAGTCCTAGGCAATCTCATACGATCATATGGTTTTAGGTAATTGCAAAGGGCTCGTCACCAATCAATGCACGCCTATCATACCATCGTTACTACAATAAGGCTCGTCACCTCAATGCGGTATCCAGGTATGCTCGAGGTCACTACAAAGGGCTCGTCACCAATCAATGTCGGCCGACAGCGTGAATATAGTGTCCCATACCCCCATAATCGGCTCACGAGTTTAATTGCTCACTGGTCACTACAGGGAGGCTCGTCACCCCAGCGTAGGCCGACAGCTCGACCACGGTGTCCCATACCACCATGTCCGGCTCATGAGTCTTAGCGGATCAAGGTACCATGGTTAATAAGATTTCATCGGTAAGTTTGGTACCCTAAATTCAAACAATAGCGTCCATACATGGTGAACATACATCAGACAATCGGGTTACTTGACGAACTCGACTAGCACGAGCGCACGTTGGGTTGAACGATATAGAGTGTGCAAACACTCCGCGTGGCCAAACCACTGCCAACAACTCTAATACGACTCAAGTTCGTCTAATCACGTCTTACGTGGTGAAAGCAACCTCAGCCACGAACTTAAGGCCGATTACCGATTTCCTGGACTATTCATAGTCTTAGACACATTCCATTATAACAGATATTGATATCAACAATTTAGAATAGTAATGGAACAACAACTCAAATCATATGGTACATGAGCATTTAAAGAATATCAACTTAACATGGAATTTCACATAAGTAATACTTGAAATTAAACAACAAGGAATGTAACTTGCAAGAAGGAAATCATACACACTAGTGGGAGAGTTGAGAATCGCTTCTCAGCGCCCATACTAGGTTGATACATCACACTCTAGATCATTCAGACTTTTCTAGAAACACTTAGAATACATAAAACAACATACATGACGTATGTTGAAATACACGCATTTGGACAATTCCTTTTACCAAGGAGTTGTCACACATACATCTAGCATACATACATGACAAATAATCATGGCAAACACATGTGCATATTTAATACATATACGGTACTTTATACATACACATAGAATACACAAATCTCAGTATAACACATGCATATCAAGAACGCAACATAAACATAACATTTGGCATGTGAAATCTCATCCATAGCAAGAATAAACCATTAACTGGCATTGAAAGCCTTGAAAACCATAACCTATACACTTAAAGTCCGCACCTTAAGCCAGAAAAGAACACCGAACTGATTTCAGACGATATGTCTTCGTCAACGGCGACAGAATAACCTACGACAAGAATAGAAATGAGCTACAACAACACCAAGACTATTTTAAGCTCTAACACAGATTAGGGTTAGGTTAACTTACCCAAAGATGAACTCAAAATCATCAGAATAATGATTCAAAGTGAAGGTTCAAGGATGTAGAAGAACAGGAAAGAATCTAAGATGATTCACCAACTTCTCTCTCACTTTCTCTCTCTTTTCCTTTCTCTTTCTTAGCTAGGGTTAGGAAATTCGTATGGAAAAGAGAGCTAGGGTTTTAAGGTCTATATATAGGCCTAACATTGATGAAAATAACCCGAGGGCCAAGGTATACTTAGGGTATAACCAAAACCGGCCTCTCACGATCCAACGAAGCACTTCCGGTGGGCCTATTACTACGAAAGGTCGAACTTAAGCTCTCTAACCACGGATCTAGGTCAAGCTGAGTTTTCATACCGACCGGATCTTCAGATCAGCCGTGGCGGACCACACTCAATTCAACAGTCACCGAATCTCAATCAGGTCCACAAGCACAAGGACATGCTTGGGCCACCTTCCCTGATCAGAGGGTGAAATTGGGTCAGAATCCAACGGTCAGATTGCTTAAAATCATCGTACAAGCGACACGACTCAGATTTCATAAAATCACATTTACTTTCCAATCGTTCTCACACTCTTCACTCCAGACTCAATCAAATCGACCCAGAACATCATTTGGACTTGATTTTTGAGGTGATGGTCAAGTCCAACATGGTGACCGCAACAGCCTAAGATCATCGCTATTGGACTTTCGACGCGCGGTCCAGGTCCGATCTAGAACTTCTAAAAATTCCCAAGAACAACTGGCTTTAGCGATGAATCCCAGATTTCAAAGTAACATAGCGCTAACTAATCTACAGGTTTTGAGTCATGCAGATCAGATTTAAAGTGATTGATGTAAATTTCACAAGCAATCGAGTATAGCGCTAATTACCCCAAAAAGCTACTAAGGAAAGATTAACACTAAATTTTCAGGGTCATTACACTAGGCCTTATTCATATCACATGGGCAGGAAATACATCACAATGAGCTTCATCATATGGGCCTAAAATATATCTCAATGGGCCTATGATCAATCTGTCACAAGTCCTAAGTTCATATACCCAGGAAGTTACACCATCGGCATAGTCCATGAGTCTGAGTAATCAGACAATTTCTCATATGCCCACATGGTCTTATGGCCACTCCATCATCAGAAGTTCGTATGGTTGAGTGGCCACACAAATGTCACTCTACTACTTGTTATAATAAGGGACTTAAGGTGAGATGGTTACTTATTATTATTATTATTATTATTATTATACCATATTTCGTATAATGGGGCAACCGCTTTACTAAATTTTCACGTAGCCGGGCGGCCAGTACCACAATTTTACATAGTTTAGTAGTCACCAAAGCACTACTTGATCATATGGTTGGGCTATAGATTCCCCACATACCCACATGATTTACGGCTATCCACATCACACATGATCACAAGAATTATGAGCTACATATTTAGCACAATTTTGTCAAATCTAGTTATCACTCATCCCGTCAGTGATCATATGGTTAATGGCCACAACAATCATAAATATACTTAAATAAGTAGTCACACGATTGCCCCAATTTTCATATAGTTAGGTGGGCTATAAAAATCAAGCACTCACATGTGGTGGTCCACACAACTTCCACCAATCCACACTACTAGTTGGGCCACCCAAGATCCCAAATTCCTATAGTGTAGTGATCCACATGATTCCTACCAACTGGCGGACTAAATGAGGAATAACTATTACAATAGGCACCATGAAAATGACTTAGATTGTCATAAATATATAGGCAGCCCCACACTCTAAAATGATCTAATCAAAATAGATGAATGGTTGGTAAAACATGTATATTAGGTGGTCCATGATCGATTAAAAGGAATAGATGGATAGATTTCTCACAAACATTACTGTAACTCTAGGAAATATTTAACGGTGGACAAGTGGTCAATATTGCTCCCGTGGCATGAGATTTGGATCTGACTAGTCTATAGAACCATACCCTAAAATGATGAGGATAAACCGATGAAAGGCATAGATCTACATCATACTACGAAGTGGAGTCCATGGCCAAGGAAGCATCCCAACATATAAGTGCATACTAGAGCCTAAGAATTTTCAATGGTTATTACACTGTTTCTACTTGTGGCATGGCCTGGCCCACCTAAAATTGAGTTCTACTTCATCTTGTGTCCACGGGCAAGAGGTGGGCTCACTTCCTAAGTGACTGGAAAATATATAGGCAGTGTGGGTATACAACACATGCACCTAGGTGGGCTTTACATGCATCACATTATGTCCAGGGAAGCTTTCATTGGTAAGCATGCAATTCCCTTTCCTTATTATTATTATTATTATATTTTGTATAATTGTGGGTCTCATTGACATGGTGGGGTTCCCCCATGAACAATTCATATAACAAACAACATCATAGCTGATACCACCCACTAGATGAATGACATGGATATAAGGTACATACATCGAGTGAGGCTCATAACACATGGATGGTCTCAATGATGGATGACTTGGATGTAAAATACATGTAACGAGTTGGCTCCACGGTCTAATGGCTGACCCAACTTTGGTGGCAGTCACATATCACCGTAGAACTCAAAGGATTTAACAGTAGGGATTTTTATTCACACTATTTCTTATAATGTGGTCCACCTAAAGTGTGGATCTGCCTCATTCTTTTACTCATGACTTAAAATGGTCCGAAGAAGTGGATGAATGGCCCAAATATACTTTTCATCACCATGGTGGCCTCAGAAAAATCTAAGTATTTTAAGTACAATTTCCACTGTCCAAGTGGGATAACCCACATGAACTTCTAATCTGCCTGATTTTTGGGACCATGCAATAAATGGGGCTAGTAAGATGAATGAATGGTGTTGATCTAGCACATACATCATGGTGTGGCCATGATCGGCCCACAAAATTTTACCCCAAATGTGGACTTCTAAGGATGACGCCACCGCCTTCACACCCATTATTTTATTTTAATATTAATATTATTATTATTAGTATTTGTATATTTCTAATCAAGGTGTGTCACTTGAGGGATCTAGTCCATTCATTGCGTGTGTCCCACTTGATGGAGGGGTCAGTCCAAGTTTCAGATCCATCCAAATTTCAGGTGGGGCCCAGCAAGTGCTTTTATATGTTTTAGCCACGTCTGCACATTATTTTAGATGGTGTGGGCCACCTAAGTTCTTTGTACGGTTGATTTTTGGTGTGACCCATTTTTAAGAGGGGACCCATCAAATGCACAGTGCTGATGTTCGACATACATCAAGGTAGGGCCTGTGATGGAGCTCACCTCTTTCCAGCGTCAATAGAGTCGCTGCTTGCTGCAGCGTTAGAGTGCTGTTTTGTTTTTTTTTTTTGTTTCTCATATATGGGGCCCACAACAGGACGATCCAGTCCATCTGTTGTGTGTGTCCCACGTGGTGGAGCGTTCAATCCAAGTTTCAAATGCATAAAAATTTCAAGTGGGCCCCAGCAAGTTCTTTTATATGTTTTAGCATGTCTTCACATGATTTTTGATGGTGTGTCCTACCAGAGAAATGGATTGGCTTCATTTTTTGGCTCAATGCCTAAAATGATCTGAAAAATTAAATGGACGGCGTGGATTTAATACGGACATCATGGGTGGGGCCTGCTGTGGACCCACAGTCCAAACCCTTTTATTTAAGCAGCCAGGCGCTGCCTGCTTCTGGATGCTGGCAGCAGCGTCCAGTGTATTCTATTTTTTTTTATTTTTGTGTTGTGTGAATGTGTGTGCATGGGCGTGTGTGTGTGGCCAGCCCAATGGGCCATACTTTGGGATGGTTTGGATAGCCTACAAAAATTCTAGTGGGGCCCACAATCAGTGGGTCCCACATAAAGTCTATAAAAATCATTTCTTTGTGAAATTATTTTTATTATTTATTATTATTATATTTTTTTTATATGTATTCTCCCATGAATCCACACCATTAAACACATCATTATCACATTATCATCACCATTATATGTATCATCACCATTCTCCCATGGATCCACACCATTAAACACACTATTAAACACATCATTCTCCTTATGTATCCACACAATTGATCATATCAAATCATCACCACAAATAAAAAAAAAAGAAACAAACCAAGAGTGGAGTGGGTGCACTCACCCTGATGAATTAGATGGATGGTTGAGATGGATGGAAGGGATGGAATTGATGGTTGAGATGGATGGAAGGTATGGGATTGATGGAGTTGATGGCCAACCAAGATCACTCCTCTCTCTCTCTCTCTCTCTCTCTCTCTTTCTTATGGAAAAATGGTGAAATGCTAAGGGATGGAGGGGTATTTATAAAGAAATGGATAAAATTTTGGTTAAGTTAAGCTAATGTGATTAATATTAGCTTAGGCTAGGATTATGATACTTAATTCATGCTTTGCAATTAATGGTGGATTAAAGGAGCATGGGATGACATGGTGTGGTGATGTCATGCATAGTGTATGGCATGGAGAAAGGTTGACTTTTCATGCACATGAGAGAGAAGAGGTATGGGTATGTGACATCACACACATGGGTAGAGATTCTCTCACCCATGTGTGGCATGTACATGTGTGCTTGACATGTGTTGTGCACATGTGTGGAATGAAATAAATGGTGCCATGCGCATATGATACACTTATTATTCTTCACGGCGTATCTCACTAATGGAGTATCATACCGACGCATGGGTGGTACCTCCACGATCGCGACGACGGGGCAGTCAATATGAGATAGGTTTCGAGGTCTTAGGGTTCCTGTCAGTTGGGTGTGTACTATGAATGGCCAATCTAGGTCTAGCTAAGGGCATCAATCATCATGCACATACACATGGAAAATAGTACTGAAGGGACCAGGTGTTACATTATGGTCCACAGACTGAATGTTAACCCAGATCACAAACCTGTGAAGCAGAGAGGAGACCGTTCGATGCTAAGCGATACGAAGTCATAACCGACGAAGTCTCCATTCTTCTAGACACGGGCTTCATTGAGGAAGTACACTATCCCGATTGGATCACAAACGTGGTCCTTGTTAAGAAAGCAAAATGGACGTTAGAATGCGAACTGGCCTTCCAGCAACTGAAACAGTATTTAGGTTCACCACCCCTACTATCTAAACCTGAAGAAGGTGAGCCCCTGTTCTTATATCTCGTAGTCTCAGCCTTAGCTGTCAGCCCGGCCCTGATCAGAGAAGTAGGGAGCAAACAACATCCCGTATACTATGTGAGTAAAGCCATGGTGCCGGCTGAGACGAGATATCCGCCTCTGGAGAAGCTTGCACTCGATCTCATCGTTTCGGCTTGAAGATTACATCTGTACTTCCAAGCTCATTCAATTGTCGTCTTAACCAACTCTCCCCTCAAACAAATCCTCTAGAGGCCCTAAGTGTCAGGTCGGTTAACCAAGTTGGCCATCGAACTTGGGGAGTTCAACATTCAGTTCCGACCGAGGACAGCAATCAAATGCCAAGCCATGGCTGACTTTATTGCAGAATTCACCACTCCAATCGAAGGACGGATTAGTGCCGAAGTCGAAATGACTCCCTCGCTTGTTCCCCTAAGTGATCAAAAAGTAAAATCTGAACCAGGATGGGTTCTCTATGTAGACGGGTCATCTAATGCCAAACGTGCAGGAGCAGGGATTGTTCTGATCATGCCTGGTTCCACACCCATGCAGTATGCGATCTGACTTAGTTTCAAGGCCTCTAACAATGAGGTGGAATACGAAGCTCTGCTATCTAGACTGAGACTGGCAGCAAGTCTAGGGGTCCAGTCCCTTCAGGTACGATGCGACTCTCAGCTGGCAGTGAATCATATCTCCACTGAATATGAGGCCAATGAAGCTAGGATGATTACATACCTGGACAAGGCAAGAAAATTGATAGAAAGATTCTAGAGCTACACTATCTGTCAGATTCCTAAAGCAGAAAATTCCTAGGCCGATGCCCTGGCGAAGCTAGCCTCAGCCATGGAAGGAAAGGTCCCACAAATTATTCCTGTGGAGTTCATAGACTAGACGTAAAAGAAAATGATCAATCCAGTAAAATGATACTCTGAGCTGGATGGACCCAATTTATAGCTACCTCACATCTGGTAAGGTTCCTTCGGATAGGTTGGAAGCAAGGCACCTAAGAGTCAGAGCAGCATGGTACGTAGTCCTAGATGAGATATTATATAAGAAAGGGCATTCGTAGCCCTACCGCAGGTGTCTTTGACCCGACGAGGTAGACTGTGATTTGATAAATTCACGAAGGAATCTGCAGAAACCACTCTGATAGCCGAGCACTAGCCCTGAAGATACTCCGACAAGGATATTTTTGGCCGACCATTAAGGAGGACTTAAAGTACTATGTTCAAAGGTGCGAAAAATGCCAACGATATACGGTTGTGCCGAGGTAACCTATAGAGGAAATGACTCCTATGAGAGGTCCATGGTCGTTCGCTCAGTGGGGGATCGATATCATCGGCCCCCTGCCCACATGAAAGGGGCAGGTCAAATTCGTTATCATTGCAGTTGACTACTTCACCAAATGGACCGAGGTCGAACCCGTCGCGAAGATCACAGAGCAGAAAGTGATCGATTTTATCTAGAAAAATATCGTCTGTCAATTTGGAATCCCGCACACCATTGTGTCTAACAATGGCAGGCAATTTGATAACTAGAAATTTCAAGGAATGTGTCATGGGCTTGGCATCACAAACACATATTCTTCGCCTCGGCACCCATAATCCAACGGATAGGTGGTAGTAGTTAACAAGGTCATCAAGCACTATCTTAAAACAAAATTAGAGAAAGTAAAAGGTAATTGAGCTAAGGAGCTCCTATTCGTCCTCTGGGCTTACAGGACTACGGCTTAGTCATCTATTGGGGAAACGCTATTCTCACTTTCCTACGTTTCGGAAGCAATGGTGTCGGTCAAGATTGGCCTCCCTACAACTCGGATTAGAAATTATCAAGAAAACCAAAACACCAAGCAGATGGTAGCCAACTTTGATATACTTGAAGAAGCCAGAGAAATCTCTAGACTTTGGGTTGCTGCTCGACATCAACAGGTAGTGTGATTCTACAACTCCAAAGTCGAGACTAGGCGGTTCCGCCAAGGGGACTTAGTCCTTCACCGAGTCTTCCAAAACACTACGAAACCGGAGGCCGGAACACTCAGACCTAATTGGTAAGCGTCATACCGTGTAGTCTGATCGACTAAACTTGGCTCTTACCACTTAGAAGATCTCGAGGGTCGTTAGCTCCCCCACCCTTGGAAAGCCGAACACCTAAAAGTTTACTATCCTTGATGAAATGGCCTTTAAGGCCCCCAATAAGTGTATGCCTCTAAGCGACTAGCCTTTAAGACTCTCAATTAAATTCACATTCCCCAAATAAATCTACTTAAGCCGAACCCACTGCTTCCCTGACCTCAATCCTACTACCTTTTGAAGCCTGAGCCTCGGCCTCGATGTCATTCTCGACATTTGGAGGGGAGAGCATGGCGTCAACCATCCGAACTGCCTCCTCATGCTCGGATGAAGAGGGGACGACTATACAGGGATCAAGGGTTGTAGGAGGTGTTGCTACAACTTGAGGGGCAATGGCGGGGGGAAGAGTTAAAGCCGGAACATCAACAGCAGCGGCCTCAGTCACAACAGGTGCTATAGCTGGAGCTGTAGTAACAGAAATTGAAGTTGCAGCTAGAGCTGCAGTAAAAGAAACTGGGGCTGAGGGGCCCTCATCATGAGGAGATGCCTGCCTTCTCCAAACGGTCATCTTCGTTTGGGGCTCAGCCCTTAGCATCTCATTAACGGTGGGAGCTGTTTTCCTCCTCAGGGACCCAACTGCCTCGGTCATGCCTGCGTGCAAAGTAATGAATCAACAACCAAGTCAAGAAGCTCAGACCTTTCAAAATAAGGAGTAAAAGGAAAATATATTGAACGAGGTGGGGAGCGGTCTGGACTTGTAGAGCCCGGACCAGTGAAGGTTGTTGGTCGTAATCAGGTCTGACTAAGAGCGGAGGTCTCCCGAATGCACCCTGGCCTTAGTAACCTTGTTCTTCTAGTCCAAGGAGAGAAGGGGTGAACCTCTTGAAAAGTCTACGAAAATAAAAGAAGGGCTTCAGATAAATCGCAACAGAAAGAAAAGGGATGGAAAATGTAAAAAAAGGTGCAAGGTCCGACCTGGGGTGGCAAATCGAGTGGGGACCCGAGTCATCCGGTTTCCAAGCTCCACCACCGACACCTCCCATTCGCCCAATGCCCAAAACCATTTACTCTTCCAGTCTTTGTTAGAGGAAGGAAGATTCATAACCAGTCCCGGACCCTTGCTACCTCGAGTCACGAAGTAGTACCACGGCTCTTGGCTGTCATGTTTTACCAAGTACAGGCATGATAATTCTTCTGGTGTCAGCTCTGGTTTCTGACTTGATGCCAGATGTTGAAAGAAGATATTAAAACCCTCCAAGCATTGGGGGTGAACTAGCCCGGAGCTAGTCCCAAATCGGCAGTTAAGGCTCGGATGAAAGGGTGTATGGGGAGTTGAAGCTTGCATTACAACACGTAGAGAAAAATGGCAACTTCCCCTTCTACGACGCACTAGTAGTGTCGAGAAGCTCTGGTACCCTTATCAACACGGAGTCTGGGATCTCAAACTCCGTGCGAATCCACCCCATTTGGGACTTCGATAATATGGAACCTCCCGGGACAACCTCGGAGGCCCGTCCACTTGTGGGCATCTCAGCGACACCTATAGGCAGGTCTTTAAGGGCTTGGGTGGCTTTCTTCTTACTCACTTAGTGAGTCCGAGCCCTCACATCCTTATTTCTTCGGGGTGGAGGGAACAAGGGCACTGCTTCCATGGGACATTCGGATGCCCTTCTCCTGTCGTCCGAGTTTGCCGGCTCGGAATCATCATAGTCTTCTTGGACCATGTCCATATTAGACGACATCTCGTAGGAGCAAAGGAAAAAGAAGTAATGCTAAAGGAAAGAAAAGCTCATCAGATGTCCACAGGAAATCACCTCCGACGAAAACTTTTAATCCGCTGGAATCACCTCACCGGGAAATTCAAGTTGGCCAAAATCATCCTTGCCGGAAATCGCTTCCTCAGGAGACCAACAACCACACAAATTTGAAATGCAGAAGTGAGGGGCACTTCCGAAATGCTAGGGATTATATAACCTGAGAAGGATCTCTGCATTGATGGCAAAGCATGATGGCCGCAGCTGAATTGTCGCGAGTCGACTGCAGAACACACGTGGCTGTAAGCTACTGGCTCGAGCTCTGCCAGACCGTACGCTTCTAACATTGAGTGACAAGCTCTGGGTGGCGGAAGCGGCGTCCAAGCAGGCGAAGCGTCGTTCGAATGCCTTCCAGGGCATACATGGCAATCAGCCATAGGTCCAGCGATTATTCAAAATCTTAACCGTCGTCATGCGTCTACTGGAGGTTAATCCGTGGATGAGAAACCCCAAGGACGCATCTCTTCAATGTAGAAGTCATAATGGCAACTACCCTTTTGGAAGATATGACAGCGGAGACGGTTGATCTTCTGTATATGATTACTCTTTGAGTTCATATCCGAACTTGAAGAGTAGGGGGCTTCTGTTATGAGAAGATCTGAGTCCCTTCAAATCCGAGGAGCTACACCACTAATCCGGTCGGACACATAAGAGTTAATCTAGAAAGGTAAATGTTGCTAATAAGGAAGATTCCTGGCTTAGTCATAGTCGCGCTCCCACTCTGAGGGAGGTCATCGGCTCAGAGTAATTCAAGACAAGGTAGTCAGTATGAAGACCATGCCGAGATTTACTTGCGATTCAGCTCGACGGGACTAGTACGCTGCCCACCTCGGAACACAGAGGAAAGATCTCCAGAATACTCGACAGACATGTGAGGCTGGGGCTTAGCTCAGAACTAGGGCATGGTCCTTGCTTAATAACCTGACAATGAAAGCCCACGTGCACGATTGTTTAAGGCCAAGTCTCGAAGTCAGGCCTCATTCGCTAGAAGTTCCAAGCCGAGGCCTAGTTGGGACGTAAGCACTCCATGATCTAAATTAAGAAATTACCTTAAGAAGACATGACCGATCGTTTCGCCAATGGATACGCACAATAAGCTGCATGATCCCCAGATTACGGACCATATCTCCACGATCATAGTATCCCACTGATTGAGTGAATCGTGCCGAGATTAACGGACCCGGACCATCCGATAGTCAGGTATAAATATAATGAGACTCCATTGCTACAGGTACACAACATGTTACACTCTCTCTCAACTCTTCAACTTAGACCCAGATTCCCTTGACCTGAATTAGGCATCAGAGGGTCCCCTGCTTAGAATAGGGTCTCCTTTGCTCATTGCAAGTGTGCAGGTTTAGGAGGCTGAGGCGATTCAGAGTGGAGAGCCATCCAGATTTAGTCATTAACATAGAGCACTCCCTTGTTTTAGATTATAATATGATTAGGGAGATGAACAAGTTGCCCGAGATGACTCAAGAATTTGAAACCATTTAGTTAAGGCCACCTTCTGAGCCGTCAACACTTGACGATATAATGCCTCTACTAAGTAATAATAATGAACAGAGTCTTCACATCAATGCGCCTCCTGATCCATAATCTGTCTATGCAGGGCAGGGCGAGATGTGTCCGGTGACAATTGACTCTCACCAAGGTGAAGAGCAAGGCATCATGTTTCCCTTTATTCTACGAGAAGACGAAGGAATCATTGAGCATATCATCACAGACCTCAATGTGGAAAATGAGTCTCTCTCAATTAACTATCTCAACTCTCTGAAAGATCACTTGGCATATTTTAAAGATTCAAATGATCCCATGATAAAAAAAATTAATGGATGCCATGTAAAACAATACCTCGGTGGTTGTTACTGACCGAGAGAACCCTTATTCTAAAGCCCCTCCTTCCATAGATCTTTAATGTTTACCATTAAGGGAGGAGTTGAAAGTTAAACAAAAGCTTGAAACTTCAGAATATGTTGATACTACATCACCTACCAAAAATTTCTCTGAATTTTATCTACTTGTAGTCTCTAAGTCACCATGTTACGCTAACTCTGAAACTTTCTCTGTCTCAGGTGAATCATATGTACTTTGGACACCTCAAGAGATTAAAAGGAAACTTTATGTTGAGGTCCACAAATTTCTCTAGAAAATCATGCTCCAGGGTGTCAGGCCTGTGTCCTAGTATCATTCCGTTCCGTAGGATCCCGCAGTCCTCCCGGTCGAATTTCGGTGACCCGTGACCTCTAGATAGCATTTGTGACCGACCTTGAGTTGCATCCTATTAACTCGAGTCAGCTTGACCTGAGACCTATGCCATTACAACTGTGTCTCACCATGGTTCCAACATCATTTCTCGTGTGTCAATGCGACACTTAAATTGAGAGATCTGGCCCGCGCATTATCTCAGCCATTGATCGCATGATTGTGGGACCTGAGGTGTTTAAGTTCATTTCCCTAGAAAGCAATCATGGTGGTGACATCACCCTAGCCTGCCTAGGCTAAGATGACATCACCCTACCTTAGCCATAGCCCTATGCTTCTTACAAAATAATAATTGCTAGCCCATGCATGCCTCTTACACAAACTAATCATAACCTTACATAACAATCATTCCAAGCCTTCATCTCTCTCTCTCTCTCTCTCTTCCCCTCATTTCTCATCTCCTCTAGCAAGAGAGAAGCAATGGACTCCTAAAAATCCAGCCACATCACATGCTCATTCCTCCTAATCCAACCACCCCAACCCCATCTCAACCATTAAAACCTTCCTTTTGGAGCACTAGAACCTAGAGGTGGAAGAAGGAGGAGACTTGAGGTGGGTGCCATGTTTAGGGTAGATCTTCTTTTGATTTCCTTGCTTAGGGTCATGTAGGACCCACTAATCAATGGTGGAGATCCTACTTGACCTCTTGGATGTGGCCAATGGCCCATCCTTATTGCATGCATAAGTTATGATGGGGTCATTCTCCATGGACCCCATCATGATGTTTTATTTAAATCCATGCTATTGATGGGTTATCTAAACCCTTGATTTGTGGTGGAGATGGCAACCTCACCTTGATTTACTGATTTGAGGGCCCACACATGGATGGGACCCATCTTGATCTATGAATGTATGATGTATGTAAATGCATGTATTGAGGGACACATAGTGGCGGGGCCCCTCCATCACACGCTTTTCTCTCCCTTTCTCTCTCTCTCTTTCTCTTTCTATGGTGATGATGATGTGTATGACCCACTTGATGTGATCAACAAATCCAGACTATCCAAATTTTTTTTGGAAGTCCAGTTTATGGGGCCTACCTTGCTGCCCGTTTTCAGGCTAGCCTAAAAGAAGGAAAAATACAAATACCAACTTGATCCAAACCATGATGGGACCCACCAGATGTAAGTACCTTATTTAGGTCATCCGTCCACACCTGGACGTGAGGCCACGTGATGAACTTCCTCATCTAGGCCGTCCGTCCGCTGGAAGTTCAACAATCTTAGACGAAGTAAAAAACACAAATATCTGCTTGATATACAACAGCTGGTGGGCCAAACATCTGAACCCACCTGATATATGTATTTCATTCATGCCATCCACCATCCAGACCCTGGATGGTGGGGCTTGTTGTAATGTGTGTGGCCATTCACACCGTCCACGTGGTTGTGGGACCACCTTGATGAAAGTGTTTCATCCACACCGTCTAGCCATGGATGGTGGGAAACCCCACATGATGTACGTGTTCTATCCTAGCCATCCAGTGTAGTTGGACGCGGACCCCATCCATGTGGCCCACCATGGGCCCTGACTTGATGCAGGTGTGTATCAGCACCATCCAAATGATGGGACCCACATGATGTAGGTGTTTCATTCACACCATCCGTCCACCTCAGGATGTGGGACCCACCTGGAATTGTGTGGTGTCCACACTATCCAGCAAAGGACAATGGGACACCAAATGTATGCATTTCATATCCACGGCCATCTTGCTGTATATGCAAGGCCCACCTGCTATGTGAGCAGGGTCCACCTGCTGGATGTGCAGGGCCCACTCTGCTGCATGTATTTCATTCACACTATCCATTTATAGGGGCCCATTTGCATTGTTCAGGCCCACATTGATGTGTGTTGGAAACACACTGTTCATCTATTTTTTTGGACTGTAGGGCTGGTTTGTGAGGCCCACCTTGATGTATATGCTACACATCCTGCCCATCCATTTTTACTAAATCATGGGCTACCCCATAAGGCCCACTATGATATATGTATTACACACACCATCCTCCCATTGTGCCTAGATCATGGGCTGTTTCTTGAGGCACAATGGGATGTTTGTGAGGCCATGTATTGAGGCCCAATATGATGTTTATGAGGCCCATGTGATGAGGCCCAATATGATGTAGGTGAGGCCCAATATGATGTATGTGAGGCCCTTGTGTGAGGCCCATTATGTTATACATGAGGCCCTTATGTGAGGCCCAATATGATGTATGTGAGGCCCATGTGATGAGGCCCAATGTGATGTATGTCAGGCCCTTGTGTGCAGCCCAATTGTAATGTGTGAATTCACCATGATGTATGTGATGATGTTCATGATATTTGTCCATTTTCCTAGTTAGTATAAGGACCATGGACCCCCATTATAGGATAAGTTCTAATGGGCAACACCTTGGGAGCAATGATGGTTAAATATCCACATTGTAATCCTCCTTAAGGCCCACTGTTAGGCCCATTCTCATCTCCTCTTAGTTGGCTAACCCAAATCGTTGGGCCCCCATTGATGCTAGTAGTACTATCCAACCTTGAAGCCCACCTTGAGTGCTTACCGGGCCTTCATGGGGAAGCCTAATTCATGACATGATAGAATGAATGAGGAAGCCCATCCCTTATTCTTAGGCCCATACTTGATATGAGTAGGCCATCATGGCCCATCCTTGTTATGAGGAGAGTACATCATCACCGTATAACATGCTTAGTATAACTTCATGAATCATGCCATGTGCATCATATGTATGTTTAATATGAGAAGTGATTGATTATATAATATGCCATTGGGCAGATTGTTTATGGGACTCCCTGATAGATGGAGTTGCCCCATATAAGCATTGTATGCGGGAGATTGATACATGACTAGATAGTGTGACTCATGCATCTTGCACTGTGTGACATGATTACCGTATGCCATGTGGCCTCCACAGGCATAACATGGATAACAAGATCAAATATCAGAAATACTTGGTTCTAACACTCTAGGCATAAGGGTGTCCTTGGGTGAAAGTCCCAGAATCCTTATGGTACTAGGAGGATGCTCCAATGTCAAGACTGAGTGGATACATGAGCGTATGAGGGTCATATACCAGTAGGCTACATCTCTCACTGTGTCGTGGTCAGTTGGAAGGGAGTGTGGCCTTATCCGCCCGAGTGAGGGGGCTGTAAGCTAGGCTGAGTTTGACTAGCTCATAAATGGGTCCACTACTAACGAGTCGGATATATATTGGCTGACTACTGGCCACGCAGGTAGTGAGGTCTCTTTTAATCACTTGGCTACGCAGCTAGGGAGGCGGTAGACAGTGTGGAGTGCACTAAACCTTGGTGATTTCAGAGATGAGTTGTATTGTTATGTGGATTCAAATGAGGATTGGTATGCTTGACTTGTATCTCGCATATGACATTGGCCATGTAGGCCCTACATCGCATAGCCTTGGTATGGCTGACAACATTCATTCCTTGTATTGCATAGCCTTGGTACGGCTGATAGCATTCATGGACTTACCAACATATTTCCGCAATACTCTGATATTTCATACTTGACACTTACCTTACGCACACACTTTCACCACCCTCTAAGCTTTCTATAAGCTTATGCATGATCATTTCTTGTAGGTGATGCTAAGACGTCACTGAGTCAGGAGCGTGCCGCTGAGTTTTTAGAGCCTTTGATATCGACATTGTATTTCCCTTATGCATTGTACTTAAAGTTTTGATCGTAGTAGAAATGTGATGATGTTGTTGGTTGTTGTTTGTGGGTTATGCTTATGGTTATGCTTCTTATGAAATAAATTAGTGTTAAAAATCCTCTTTGTAGGATCCCAGGATCGAAACCTAGTATATGGATGCTAGGAGTCGAGAATGGGGTATTAAGGAGGCTGTCGGTGCTAGATTTGGCGATCAAGAATTTTGTGAGCCTAGTTTCTAAGTTTGGGGCGTGACACAGGGCATCCAAGCCTATTGCAAAAAGGACTTTTGGATGATCTTGTTATAAAACCTACTGAGAAATTTATCAAGAAACTAGCCAAAGGAGGAATCTTACAGTATGACTAAGTAGCTTTTACTAATTTTCCTAGTTAAGTTTATTACTTTCAAAGAATTTAGGATTAAGATAGTTTGCTTTTTGCTGTTGAGGATAGTTTGCTTTTCACCGTTTAGGATAGTTTACTTTTTGCTATTTAGGAAAGTTTATTTTCTGATGGTTTAATTCTTGTGCTAACCCATCTTTACATTGAGATATTTTGAAAAAAAAACCTCATAATTCCTTCTTCAAGCACTACCTGTCCACCACTTACCTTCTCTTTTCATTGCCTCATTTGCATTGAATGCTTATATCTTTTACATTGAGGACAATGTAGATTTTAAGTTGGGGTATGGATTAGACAAGTTAATCAGTGATTTCTTAGTCTTTGAGCAAAAATTGTGAAAATTTAATTTTTTTATAAAAAAAATTAGAATTACAAGATGCTTAATGTTGATGCCTTATGTCTCTTGGAGTTTAGTCACTTAGGAGATCTTAAAATTAAGTCATTAATCCTTGATTAGAAGTTTTAAATATTGATTGAGTCATGATCTCACTTGTCACATCTAGCTTACACAGTAAAGTGTCAGTTTGACATTGAATTGTTAACTTGATGATTATTATGCACGAAAGGAATCAACCTGAGGAATTTGTTCATCATATTTAATAAGAAGAATTGAAAAGAAAGAAAAAGAAAATACCCAATTAAAAAACAGTTGTCATCGAAAAGGGCTACCTATTAAAGATCTTTAAAAAGGTTGCCATAGCGTGAAAACCAACGATGGAAAAATCAAAAGTTGGAGGAATAAAACATGGAATTAAAAGATGAACTGTAAGACAAGTTTTGGTTTAGGTTTCGATTGTCTTGAATGCTCTTTTAACTATCAATATTATCATGAAAGTAAAGAACTGATCCTTGGATTTTGATAAGTCTAGACTTCACTATACACCCATGGAACTCAATGTTTGGAATTGTTATAATTGGAGGATTAATGCTTCGAACATGATTATGAAACTTATCGAGTGCTAGAGTTTAGGAGAAGGTAATGCACAACATTCATGTATTTTAGAATTTTATTATCTGAATTATTTTTTAAAACCACTTGAGCTTATAGAAATTATTATGTGGTTCTCAAAATATTTTTCGCATACTTTGTTCGAGACTAGCAATATGCTGGTTGGAGATTGTGTTGCGGGTCAAATATTGCATATTATCCCACATTTATATCTTGGTTTTATGAACATGATAATGCTTAATGTTCTATTTTACTCATGTTTATGTTGCAAGGTGAATTTAAGAGCTTGGATTGAAAAGGGTGCTAAAAGCATAAATTTGATGCTCAAGAATCACCAAGGCAAGGGATGGATCTTAGGAGACTAAGATTAAAGAATTCAAATGCCAAAGATCCAAGAAAATTAAGTGGGGAATAAAGAGAATCAAAGATTTGAAGTGAAGAAAAGGAATTCTGAAATTGTCCTGAAAGAGCATATTCTAAAACTCTGGGTCATTTTGTGAAATTGCGCAGAATGAAGTCTATTTTGGGAAACTACGCATAGTGAAGTCTATTTTAGAAAACTATGTAACTTTGAGGCAGTTTCTAGAGTTTTCCAACTAGGTGTGAAAGTTGGAGTTTGACAACTATAAATAGGACTCCTTGGGATATTCCTAGGGATCTTCTAGGGTTTAAGGAGTGGAGCAAAAGGGTGGAGAAGCCGTTGCCAAGAGTTTTTCTTCTTCTTCCTTAGTTGTTTTCATGTTTTTTTAAGAGACTTTGGTCCAATCATGTCTATGGTTGGCTGAACCTCTTAGTTAGGGCTAAAAGGTGAAGCTTGTAGCATGATGGGATGTTTCTATTATTTTTATTCATGTTTATATTGAACTCCATGGATTCTAATTTGATATTTAAAGAATACTTTCAGTTTTTAATGGTTTAGTGTGACTCAAATTACAATAGATTTGCAATAGCTTTGAGTATCTTCTTTTCTTGATTTGAGATTGTGAAATTAGTAAATCCTGTTGCTCACCATCGTCCCTTGGGCATGGTTGGGTGATGAAATCCTTCCTAATCTTCACAATTCTCTTTCTTTGAGATTATGGTATTGGTAAATCCTGTTGTTATTCATTGTCTCCTGGGCATGGTTTAGTGATGGAATCCTTGCCAATTATCATAGTCATCCTTCATTGAGAATTAGGTCGATGGAAGTTTAGCTTTGATTTTATTGATATATTTTCCAATTAGATAGGATAGGACTCCAATTTTAACTGTGTTACTTGAACCAAGCAAGAGGGTTCCCTAATCACTACAAGTGGATCCTTGGCACCCTAGTTCCCACCTTTAAATTATTAGTTTTAATTACTCTATTCACAATTACACTCTCAATTACTTCAGAATTAGTTTCACATCTTCTTCTAGTTCTACTTCTATGTTGAGGCATAAAAAAAGAGAAGAAAGAATTGAAGATTAAAAAGATAAATATTAAAATGAAAGAAGGAAACATAAGATGAAGAAGAAAGAGTGTCTTTAAGGGGGGTTTGCATGGGTTCGCGCAAACCATATTCGTTGTGTGGGTCAGCGCAAATGGTGGCACCAGTTACGCGGGTTCATGCAACTAATTTTAGGACTTGTTGTCCATAATTGCTCAGAATGGATGAAAGGGGGGTCCCATGGCATGAAGATCGAGAGTTCACACATGTGGAAGTCTATAAATACCCCACTCCCCCTCTCATTTAGGAGGATTACAAATTTTAGAAGGAGTGCAAAGCTACAGAGAAGACTGAAGGTAGGACTGAAGAGAAGTCCAGGGTTTGCACGGACCCGTGCAAACCATATCAATTACGTGGATCCACGCAACCAGATTGCCATGCAGTCAATAATGATAAGGGGTCGAAACGCTGCTGAAATGATCAGCCTCCAGTTCTTCTTCTATCCAAGCTTCAGAAAGAGAAATTAGCAGATCGGATCCTCATAATATTTCTCTTAAAGAGATGATCAAATCACGAGTCGAAGTGTTGTTGAATTTGACATCCAGATCCGGCATTTGAACTTTGTCAATTTCTGTATTCTAAATAATTTATCTCAGAATTAAAGGACACTCGAGGATGTAAATGAACTCAATATTAATAATATAATGTTGTTCATGATGTACTCTCTCTTTGTTATAATTGAATAAGATAATCTCCTAAATCAAACACATTTGTATCTTATTTGAAATAAAATGGTGACTTTGCTGGGGATATTTATCTTATTTAATGTTAACATTGAGATAGTTATAGGACTTTTGTTGTAGCTTAGCATCTTTCTGACGCCAAAATAGCTACTCTCAGTGGGAACATCCTCCCCTTCATCTTTCAGATTGATTACATTGATATTTAAATAATAATTATAATTTCTTGTTTTTATTCTGAAGGTAAAAAGATAAAATTGTGAACTACAATCAAATGCCAAACTCAATGAAAAAGGTGAACTTTTATTTCACTACAACTGGATTCACAGTGGAATATGCACCAGATCAACCTCCAAGGTGCAAAACCTAGTCTTCCGTAAGAAAATATGGCTTAACCCAAACAATGGTTAGAGTCGTGTCTACTTCACCTCGAGCATTATAAGGTGATGAGAACTAGACTGTTGTGACATCTCGAAGGACGAGAGCTCGAAATGCAAGGACCTTCAAAACAAGTCTACCTTCACTAAGAGCCAGGGGACCAATAACACGGAATGTTGCCAAAAAGAATCCCGAATTAGCCCCTTCTACAATATATCCTGGACAAACAGTTCCACCATTAGCATCACGTGACTTCCCGACTTTGATTACTCTAAGAGTCCGATGGACAAAAGAACAAAAAGGAAAGCGTTACTCGTAGGATCACCTATTTTTGTCTCACCTCAGTCAATTAGTTGCAGTGGAGGTACATGAAAATCGAACGAGACTTCCCTCTTCGTAAGCCCCATCACATCAACATATTCTTATCCTACACTGACTACAACTTCATCAAGAAGTGGGGAAGCTATAATACACATGGTCAGAACAGATCAGGGAACTATGCTGACCATGAAGGACCATATGAATGAAATGGCACAAGCACAGAGAACATTGATGGAAGAATATAGAAATCTCTGGGAGGCTTTAACAACTCTCGCGCACAACGTGGCTCAGATAACGACTGCTCCAATGATGGGCACGATGAACTGACAAGAACATCAACTTGAAGGTTTCCAGCCACAGGGCGCAGGATCACTCGGATCTGCTCCGGCAGTGAGGACCATCACTTAAGAGGAAGTACGACAAGTTGTTGAGGAAGCCGTTAGAATAGAAAGAGAGCGTGAGAATGTCAATCGATTAAGATATAGAACGTCGTATCGAAGGGAAGTAGAAGATGTTCCTTTTCCATTTAACTTCAAGCATCCAGACGTTTAGAAGTTTAACGAGGACAGATTTCCAGAAGAACATTTGATGCACTTCATCACCAGCATGGGAAATTTCTCCACGATACCACAATATTGCCTATGATTGTTTGGATCTTCTCTGACAAGTAAGGCATTCTGATGGTATTCTTGTCTTGCTCCGGCATCAATATGCACTTGGGAACAAATGCAGGATACTTTTATGTCGAACTTCTTTTCATTGGAATGTGACATTAGTATTACGGAGTTAGCTTTTGTATGACAGAGAGAAGGGGAACCTGTGGAGAAATTCATAGACAGATGGAAGACATTGGGAGCCTCTTGCAGACAATTACTGAAAGAAAAAGAGTAGGTCAAGATGTGATTAAACTCTATGGAGATGGGAATCGCATTTGGGCTTACCAGTGATGATATCAAGACTTTCCGTGATCTGGCCACCAAAGCCCAAGCCCTAGAGCTAATGACCCAAAAAATGCCAGCATTTCACTATGAAACGGCCAAAAGAGGACCCAGTAGGTTAATCACAAATACTGTGGACCATGAGAAAAGAAGTCAAGAAATAAGAGATTTAGGAGAAAAAAGGACAGAGCAGACAGAAGAATCAAACCGTCCTAAAAGCATGTTTAGTGGAAAAAGACCCAGATCGTTTAATTCTAATAAAGGGTTTGCATTCGATAGAGAAGACTTTTTCCTATGATGAACCAACTGTTGAAAGTCGGTACGATAGAATTACCTACGTCTAAGCGCCATGAAGATGCAGGAAGAGCAAGAAAAAGAGATTTCTGCCGCTATCATTGCCTGGTAGGGCATCCGACAAAAAATTACTACACATGGAAAGTCAGAACTACAAGAACAGAGATCATCAGGGATCAGCGTGACAGTGATAAGAAAGAAGAGAAGAATGAAAAGATGACTTATGACATCGTAAGTCAATTGAAAGGTATACCGGCTCGGTAAAGCATTTATGATGCGTTAAAGTTATCAGAGGGTTTTAGGCAGAGTCTGATTCAAGTGCTATCCGACCACAATGTCAGAGAAACGTTGCTTATGGA
Organism: Magnolia sinica; assembly: GCF_029962835.1. NCBI lineage: Eukaryota > Viridiplantae > Streptophyta > Magnoliopsida > Magnoliales > Magnoliaceae > Magnolia > Magnolia sinica. The sequence goes on along the minus strand of NC_080591.1, from coordinate 34,968,449 downwards.
AATAGAAAAGGAAGAATGCAAAGAACGAGAGGACTGCATGCCAGTAGTTTCCTTCTCTGATGACGTTCTAGCTTGTGATATAGGGCATAATAGGCCACTGATGATAGTAGGCCACATTCACGGCAAGGAAGTAAAAAGGATTATGCTTGATAATGGATCTGCGGTGAACCTGTTACCGCTAACAATGTTGAATAAATTGGGTTACCGTCATTCCGATCTGTGCCCTAGTGGAATGATGATATAGGGCTTTAATCAAGATGGCTAACATACGGTCGACAAAATTATGTTGACATTGGAAATAAGAGAATTAACTACTGATGTTATTTGCCATGTAATCAATGTAGTCGCGACATATAATCTTCTCTTGGGGAGACCATGGATACATCAGTACGGTATTATACCTTCTACCCTTCATCAATGTTTTAAATACTGTAAGAGCAGAATATAGTATAAAGTAATGACGAATGCAAGACCATACCTAGAAGCCGAAGCCTTCTTTGTAGATGTCAGTTATTACCATGGATTTTCCAGAGGAGAAGGGAAAAAGAATGATAAAAACAAAGCCCTGAAAAATGCTAGTGCGAAAGCGATAAAAAGGCAATTTGAAAAGGCAAGGATGTGGAATTTCAGAAGCAAAGAAGAAATTTTATTTTGTGACGAAACATCCAAGACAGCCAAGACAACCGCCATTGACATTACTATTGCTTGAACGGTTGAAAATCCTCCAGTCAAATTATACATTACCATTGCCATATGCTAAAAGAAACAAGCCATTCCTAGCTGTTTTGGGAAAGTTTCATGTTGAAGCCAATACAAAATATCCGAAGCCAATTGAATTTTACGCCTCTTCGGAAGTAAAGAAAGAAGCAAGGGCTGACAATAATGTGTATCATGGAAAGCTGACATCTCACGATCTCAAGAAATACAGTCCAGCAAGTGGAAGAATGATGAAAAGAATGGGTTTTGATGATGACGAACTAAATGGTTTAAATCATGGGAAAGGAATTCAAGTCCCTATCAGAGTTAGTCAGAAGAGGAGAGAAAATTTTCAAAGATTGGGGGTAGAGTCTTCAGTAAATATGGTCATAGTCGATCAGCTGTCAGAGACAGATCTCGAAATAGTCAAACATCCTGAGATAGCTCCAAAGCAGTAGAAGACGGGGGGCAGCTATCAATCAATAATTTGCAAAATGTAAATTTGGGCACAGAAGAAGAGCTGAGAAATACATTCATAAGTGTTGGTGTTCTTGAGCAAGAAGCTGTGGAATATGTCCAACTATTGAAAGAAAATAAAGATGTCTTTACCTGGACATATGCGGAAATGTCGGGTTTGAAACCCTCAGTAGCAATGCATCGATTAAATATTTCTAAGGACAGGAGGCCGATTAAACAAGAGCAAATGCGATTTCACCCGGACTTGGTTCCTCTAATAGAAGAAGAAGTGAACAAGCTGATAAAAGTCGGGTTTATCAGAGAGGTCAAATATCCTAAGTGGATATCGAACATTGTCCTAGTAAAGAAGAAAAATGGACAAACCAGGGTGTGTGTAAATTTCAGGGATCTGAATGAGGCTTACCCGAAGGATGACTTTCCTCTCCCAATAATGAAATTGCTAATTGACAATATGATGCAATATGCTGTCGTGTCTTACATGGATGGCTATGCCAGTTATAATCAAATTAGGATGGCTCCTAAAGACGAAGAAGCAACAGTATTCAGGACCTCGTTAGGAATTTACTGCTACAAGGTTATGTCGTTCGGTCTCAAGAATGATGGGGTAACATTATGTCGTTCGGTCTGAAGAATGATGGGGTAACATACCAAAGGACGATGCAAAGTATCTTTCAAGATATGATGCACAAACATACTGAATGTTATATAGATGACCTAGTGGTTAGGTCGGGTAATCATCAGGAACATCACGAGCATTTAGCATTGGTCTTCCATCAGCTCATAAAGAAGCAGCTAAAGATGAACCCAACTAAATGTGCTTTTGGAGTGCTGTCAGGGAAATTTCTCGGCTTTATCATCAGGCACAGGGGTATCAAAATTGGCCTAGGGAAAATCAAGGCCATCTAAGATATGCCGCCTCCAAAAACATTGAAGGAATTAAAGAGCTTGGAAGGAAAACTAGCTTATATACATCATTTTATTTCAAATCTAATAGGGAGATGTCAGCCATTTTCTCATCTGATGAAGAAAGGAATAGAGTTTGTATGGGATAAAGCCTGTTAGAACGCATTTGATTCAATAAAAGAACTGTTGAAACAACCTCTGATGTTGATAGCTCTTATAAAGAGTAAGCCACTTATCTTATACATATCTGTGGCCGAGAATTCATTAAGAGCCTTGTTAGCACAGGTAAATGAAGATGGAAAAGAAACAGTTCTTTATTATCTAAGTCGAACTCTGATAGGCACAGAATGCAATTACTCCCCGATCGAGAAAGAATGTTTAGCACTGATATTTGTAGTACAGAAGTTGAGACATTATTGCCTCTCTCATGATATAATTTTAATTTCAAGGGCAGATCCGATAAAATTTTTGATGACGATGCCGATGTTATCAGGAAGATTAGTTAAATGGATGTTATTGCTTTCGGAATATAGGATTACTTATAAGCCGACAAAAGCAGTACAGGGACAAGCAGTGGCATATTTCTTGGCAGCACATCCCGTAATAGAAAGTGAGATCATTAGCAATGATTTTTCCAATGAGCAAGTTATGATGGCTAAATTGCAAAACCCATAGCAGATGTATTTCGATGGTGCTTCTCGAGCTTCAGGAGTGGGGGCAGGGGTAATATTCATCACTCCTTAAGGTGATCTATTACCTACTCTTTCACATTAGGCACCGCGTGCATGAACAATGAAGCCGAATATCGATCTCTCATCATCGGAATGGAAATCGCCCAAGAGTTGAAGATAAAGACACTGCAAATTTTTTAATATTCCAAGCTGATTATAAATTAACTAATGACTAAGTTTGAAATAAGAAAGCAAGAACTCTTACCATATTGTCGAAAAGCACAGTAGTTATTGAAGTAATTCTGCCATGTTGAAATCAGGCACGTACCTCGATCTGAAAATGCAAAGGCAGATGCTCTGGCTAGTCTAGCAGCAGCCCTGTCCTGCCCAAACCAAAGTCCACTCCAAGTAACTATAAAAGAAAGAAGATTCCTGCCCTCTTCCGAAGTTATCGATGAAGTCATCGAAGCGTTCCCTATATCATGTTTAGAAGTGACAACAGATGATTGGAGACAGTCGTTCATAGATTACCTCGAATATGATATCTTACCAGAAGATCCAGCACGAAGGCAGCAAATCAGGCAAAGATCAAGCAGTTCATCATTTGTAGTGAAGTGCTTTATAAAAAGTCTTATAATGGGATACTGTTGTGTTGTCTTGATGAACAAGAAGCAGGTCAGATGTTACGAGAAGCTCACTCTGGGGAATGTGGAGCACATCAGGCTGGCCAAAATTTATTTCATTGAATACATCAAATGGGGTATTACTAGCCTACAATGTTCAAAGATGCAATAGATTACGTGAAAAGGTGCCACGAGTATTAGATCCATAGAGATGTCATGCATATTCCCCCTGAAGATCTCCACCAAATGGTCGCTTCTTGGCCTTTCACCGCTTGGGGACTCGATGTTGTTGGGCCCATAAATCCACCTTTATCCAAAGGAAAATAATATATTATGGCAGCAACGGACTACTTATCCATGTGGACAGAAGTGATCGTGTTGTTCAATGTCAAAGAGAAAGATGTGGTCATTTTCATTCGACATGCGATAATATATCGTCATGACATCCTGAAGAAAATTGTTATTAATAATGGTACCCCTTCTAAGAATAGAGGCATGGAAAAACTGTGTCAAAAGTTTGGTATCCACCATTCATTTTCAACACCTTACTATCCACTAGCAAATAGATTAGTAGAGGCATTTAACAAAATGATTGTGAAAATAATGAAGAAGATGGTGACTGGGAACAAATGTGACTGGGATGAAAGGTTGCAAGAAGCATTATGGGCATACAAGACTACCCACCAAACAGCAACAAGCGCAACACCGTATTCATTAGTTTACGACATAGAGGTGGTTATTCCGATTGAAACACAGGTCACGTCACTTAGAATATCAATGGATCAATCAATTACAGATGATGAAAATGCAAAGATAAGGTTGAAAGAATTGGACCTACTTAATGAGAAGCACCTGGCAGCCCAGCAGCGATTACAATTGTATTAGGCAAGAATATTGGTTGCCTTTGATAAACGAGTCAAATATCACTCTTTCAAGAAAGGGGACATGGTACTAACATTGAAAAGACCGATAGTTGTGACCCACAAAACATGGGGCAAGTTCGAGCCTAAATGGGATGGGCCATATGAAAAGGTCAAGCTATATGTCCTAGAGCGGGGGGGGGGAGGGAATAAGACTATGCCAAATTAAAAAAATAACAGTGAAATTTAAATAAATTAAATATATATAGCAATAGACAATCCCACAATGCTAGATTTAATGACAACCTTAAATGAACGAGTATTGAGAGGTTGATACATATGTTGTTCTAAGGACAACCTTACACCATAAAAACCAAGGGTTTATGGTAGGACAACCTTACTAGAATAGTTTGTGTATCAAAAACTCAAACTGATACAGAGGAATAAAGAAATAAATAATAAGGAAGGAAATCTACGCTATTACAACATTCTCCACACTTGCATAAAAGAAAATACAACATTTTCCACAATGCAAAAAGGAAAATTACAATCATCCATAAAAAGAAATAAACAATCAATCCACAAGACCAGAAATTATAGTGGTTCACTTGTGTGTACCCCAACTATTTAAAAAAAAGCCACCCAACTACTCCACTCCTAATATCCTCACACAGTGGATATTAGTGTTCACTATGAAAATAGGTTTTTCCAAGTTCACCTAAAACCCTCATAATTGTGTCTTTCAAGTGGGCCTACACAATTCAAAATCCCCACACTCTGAGTTTTCTAGATCACCTCAGATAAACCAAAACAGAGAGATTTTTCTAGCACAATCTTAATGAAACCAAAATACAGAAATTTACAATAATGTAAAATACCTGGATATTCTCTTTTTGATGAAGCTCGGAAGAACCAAATCAAAGTAGAAGTTCAATGTCCAAACTCACTTATGAAATAGTTCTAGGTTCTAAATTGATTTTAGATTTAAAGCACCTTAGGCTAACTTGATTTGATTTTGATTCCAAGAAATGGGAATACTTTAATCCCTCTTTCAAATAAAATTGGAATGTAAAAATTCAAAATCAAATACAAAGAAAGCTAATAAAAGAGAATATTAAAGAAGCACAATATAGCTTAAAAAGGTCACTAACTTATCTCTCAGAGTGGTGTATTGATTTAGATTGAATTGAATGAAAAATTCTGAAATTCGTGCTTTATTTATAAGTGAAGAAATCGCGTTCACGACTGGTCCTGAGGACACCACAACTGGTCATAAGACCAACAGATTTTTAAAATTTTGAGCATGATAAGAGAAAGTCATTCCACGACTAGTCGTAGGCCCTGCATGACAGGTCGAAGGACCTTCACGACTGGTCATGTGGAACCAGATTTAGTTACTAGACTTTGAGTCAAGGGTGTAGGACTGGTTGAGAACGAGTCGAGCACTGTTCACATGACCAGTCGAGCAGTCTCTAGGACTAGTCGAGGCTTAACAAAATTCTAAAAATCTGTAACAAATTTAGGACTGGCCGAGGAATTTCTTAGACTGGTCAAGCCAGTGCTAGGACTAGCTAAACAGAGTCCAAGACTAGTCGAGAAATAGTCTATTCACTTACAAAATGATCTAATTGAATTATATATTCAAAATGACCTACCCTATGGTCAATCTAGGGTCATTCATACCTTAAACATGATGTATGAACATTGAAACTCTTTTTCTTTGGTTGATAGTCGTTCTTTGAAGTTTGTGAAGCTTGAGATCTTGTCAAAGGATGAAGCTTGAACTTGAGTCTCTTGAAGCTTGAAATTGACTAACGTTGAAGCTTGAACTTGAGTATCAAAATCTAAGAACATTGTCTTAACTTGTACAAAGCTTTGAAAATCTTGAACTCTTGAAGCTTAAAAGCTTGAATTCATAATTGATGCTGTACATGAACATGAACAAGTAATCTTACCTTTAAAGTTTTTGAACTAAAGACCCTAGTCCCTGAGTGATGCACAGACTTCATTATGTAAATGAACTATACAAGATACTGATTCCAAGAGACGTTTTGGCACTACAAAATTTAACAATTATAGGAGCTAGAAACCATAGCACTTACAATCTCCCCCTTTGTCAAATTTGTGACAAAACACACTCCATACAAACATAAACATTATATGCACAAAGAATCATGCATTATTAATATAAACCAGTTATAACCTAGTTAAAGAATCATCCACCAGTTATAAACAGGACAGCATTAATTCGCATCAATTCTTCCAATAATACTCCCCTTACTTAACTCCCTTTCCCTAAAATAGAATCATTCACAATCATTCATAATTAATTCATCCACAATCCACATCCATATATAATCCACATACCATATACCGATATACCATAATCACCATATATTAAGCATGCCAAAATTCTCCCCCTTTTTGTCACAATATGACAAAGGAAGGAATCAAGAAATAGAAGTAGAATTACATAAAGAAGGAAAACTAAGAAGAGTATTGAGGAATAAATGATCAAGATAGTCAACATATTAAATTCATAAGCAAGTCATATTCAAACCAAGTTCAACCAAGTACTACCAAGTTAAGTCAAATAAAACCTCACAAGACAAAAGAAATCCAAGTATCATTAAAGTTATTACAAACTAAGATTAGAAAATACTAATCAGATCCTGAAGAGGGAGCAGGAATAGATGGATCAATCTGATGTAAACACTTAATAATGTGCCTCACATATTTACGCATATAAGCAAAATGCGAATCCTGGGTTACATGAATCTGAGCCACTTATTCCTCAAGAGTATTTAACCTCTTAGCGAAATTAGAAGGCTGATAATCAGGGTCGGCCTCAAAATCTGATTTGATCTTATTAAAGATATCGTTCATGTTAATGTCATCTGGAGGTAAATTACCTTCTTCTTCATTTGCGTCATCATTTCCACCAGCACCTACATTGACTTCGCCTACAGCCAACCTCAAATTCATCTTGTTTATATTTGAGTTGTTAAAGAGTAGGTGTTGAATAGGAGCCTCTCTAATAGGCATAACTACTAACATATGGGTAGCCAACACAGTCATAAGATATGCAAAAGGGATATCACTGTGTCCAGGATGGAGACGAAATTGTATGATGGAATGACAGATTAAAGAAGGAAGACATAGGGATGTACCAGAGATGATGGAATGAAGAATCCGAACCATGAAAGAGGTGAGTTCGGTTTTGTTACTAGAACGTGGATAAAGATTTGAAATAAATATCCTGTGAAGGACCTTTTATCTGGGTAACAAATACTTTGAAGCAAGCGCATTCTCATTTTGACTCCATTGTGCATCTATATTACACAATACTCTAGTAAGCATACATTTTTCTGATTCAGATGGTTTAACTACTAGAGTGCTAATTGGAATACCTTCATCATTAATAGGTATGTCCATTAGGCCAGAAATCAGATGTCGGTCTACTTCAAATGGAGCTTCTCTAGTTGCTATAATAAAAGTTAAATTTTCAGTTGAAAAATCAGAAATACATGCATACATAGCTTGCACAATAGACCGGAATGTCGGCCCTACCCCAATGTAGAATGTTATCTCATCCTACAGATTAGAGAAGAGGAAGGATTTCAATTGGAGCAAGATGTTCAACATGAATAGGTCGTTCAATTATAACATTGCACAATCTTAAATCCCATACATAGGAGGGATCATCTTCGAGTGATTAAAGGTGGCGCCTTGTGATAGGTGTTGATCCAGATGTTGAAGGACCATGAGAACTTTTATTTTTGCCTCTACCTTCCATTTGCAACTAGGAAATCAAGGAATTAGAAGGTTGCAAAAGAAGTAGAGTGGGTTTTCTCAAAATCAGATTTTGGAGAAGAAAACCCTAAAAACCTCAATGAAATAAGAAATAAATCACTCCAAAGATGAAAAAGAAGTGACGTGAACTTCAAACTATATGGAAAATGGAAATAAAACACTAACCTTAAAGAACAATGGAGATGGGTTCGACTGGTAGTGCTAGGACTCATTGGAGAAGAAACCCATAATGAAGAAAAAGGGGTTTTTCCCCCAAATAAAGCACCAGTCCGCACTCCACGACTGGTCGAGCATGTACTCGACTGGTCGTGCACAGCCAAAAATGTGTATTTTTCATTAAATTTTAAAATTTAAACATTCAAACTAACAACTATATACATTATAATACAGAAATACATGAATAATCAATTCAAATTGCACATACCAAGATCAATTTCAATTTAGAAAACCTACTTTTGTTGAGCGGTTTCGTGAAAATGTTAGCAAGTTGAGTCTCGGTCAGAAAGTATTCCAAATTAATTGTCTTTTCTTCCATTAACTCACGAATATAGTGATAGCTAATGTCAATATGCTTAGTTCATGAATGTTGAATTGGATTTTTAGATATATTAATTACACTGGAATTATCACAATATAAAACCATAGAGTCCTCTGTAATTCCGTAATTGTTTAACATTCTTTTCATGCATACAAGCTGAGTGCATGCATTACCTGCCGTAATGTATTCAGCCTCAGCGGTAGAGAGCGATACGGAACTTTGTTTCTTACTCTGCCAAGAAACTAAACAGTTCCCAACATAGAAATAACCACCACTGGTTGATTTCCTATCATCAACATTACCAGCCCAATCAGCATGAGTGTAACCGGCTAATTGAACACTAGTATCATGTGGATACCAAAGCCCTAGATTAGCTGAACTTGCGACATATCGTATAATCCGCTTAACAATAGTTAAATGTGACTCTTTAGGGTCAGATTGATATCTAGCGTAAATCCCTAAGCTAAATGCAATATCAGGTCGACTCGCAGTTAAATACAACAAACTACCTATCATGCTATGATACAATTTAGGATCCACTTTCTTACTTGTAGAATCCTTTGAGAGTTTTAGAGTTGTACTCATAGGAGTATCAAAATTTTTTCCATTCTTAAATTCAAACTTTTTAACTAAGTTCAAAGCATATTTGGTTTGAGAAATAAACAAACCATCAGGTTTCTGTCTAACTTGCAACCCTAGGAAATAATGCAATTCCCAAACCATGCTCATTTCGAATTTAAATTTCATAAGATCTACAAACTCAATAGTCATGTTAGCATAGGTAAATCCATAAATAATATTATCAACATAAATTTGTACTATTAAAATGTGATCATTATGTTTCTTTACAAACAAAGTCTTATTAACACTTCCCATTATAAAGTTATGACTTAGTAAAAACTTAGTCAATTTTTCATACCATGCCCTGGGAGCTTATTTTAAGCCATAGAAGCTTGTTTTATGTGATAGACATGATCAGTATTCTTAGGGTCTTCAAAACCCGTTCGTTGTTCAACATACACTTCTTCATGCAAATAGCCATTTAAAAAAGCACTCTTTACATCTATTTGATATATTTTGAACTTTCTAAAGCAAGCAATAGATATAAATAGTCTGATTGATTCAAGACGAGCTACTAGGGCAAAGGTTTCATCATAATCGATACCTTCAATTTGAGTGTACCCTTGTATAACTAGTCTAGCCTTGTTCCTAATTATATTACCAAGTTCATCAGACTTAATTTTGAAAATCCACTTAGTTCCGATAATATGTTTATCTTTTGGCCTAGAAACTAAGTACCAAACATCATTTCTAACAAATTGATTAAGCTCTTCTTGCATCGTAACTATCCAATTTTTGTTAGTAAGAGCTTCTTTTACATTAGCCGGTTCTATCTGGGATGTAAAGTACACGTAATTACACACATTTTTTAGTTGTCTACGAGTGCGTATACCAGTGAGAGGGTTTTCAAGAATTTGATTAGTTGGATGGTCTTTAACAGTTCTCTGTTCAGAGTTATTTTGACTTGATGAAGAATCTGGTTTATCAATTAGAAGTACTTCATCATTATTTGAACTTGAGATAGGTGTATTCAAGTGATCATCAATAACTACATTAATGGATTCTTGAATTACACCAGTTCTCTTATTAAGAACCCGATATGCTCGACTATTTAGAGCATACCATAAAAATACCCCTTCATCACTTTTGGTGTCAAACTTACCTAGATTTTCTTGGTCACGTAAAACGTATCACTTGCTACCCAAAAACTTGAAAGAATTTGATAGTAGGCTTCTTATCAAACCACATTTCATAAGTCGTTTTACTATTTGATTTTCTAGTATAAACACGGTTAATTATATAACATGCAGTATTTACGGCTTCGGCCCAAAGATTTTTAGGAAGCTTCATACTGTTAAACATTACATTTACCATTTCTTAAAGCACTTTATTTTTTGTAGTGTTTTGGGCGTAGAGAATTCATGTGATATTCTCTGATCACTGTAAAACTTCTCAAAACCACTATTCTCAAATTCTGATCCATGATCGCTATGGATCTTGCAGACTTGAGTCTCTTTATTAGTTTGGATACGTCTAAGGACCCTTTTAACTTCATCAAAAGTTTCTGATTTGTCTCTTAAGAAGACTACCCAAGTATATCTGGTAAAGTCATCAACGATTACCAGAATATACTTTTTTCCACCTCGACTCTCCGTTCTAGTTGGTCTAATAAGAACCATATGGAGGAGTTCAAGCGGTTTAGATGTGGCATTGGAGTTCACTTTTTTGTGAGAACTTCTAGTTTGCTTGCCAATCTGGCATTCGCCACATATTTTATCTATTTTTTGTATTTCGGGTAGGCCTCTTACTAACTCTCTTTTGCTCAATCTATACAAGTTCCGGTAGTGTACATGTCCAAGGCGTTTATGTCACAGCCCAGACCCAATAGTCTTAGAATACTGCTATATCTATCGGATCTGGTGCGTGACAAACCAAATTCCAAGATTGGTACCCAATGCTCACACAATAAGCCCCAATCTCAGCATCCGGCAAGGTAATGTAAAGGATAAATCTCAACATTCATTCTTCATAAAAGAAACAATAGAGATAAGATAAGTAACATCTACAAACAAGTAAACTGGGTACTACAAAATTCCAAAAGTACAACATTTGTCTATGTGATACATATATTCATCATGTACATTTCAAAATTTTCAAAAGTCAAATCAGTTCCCTTGACATGACACTTAACTCGTAGTCGCTACCTGTTTTTCTTCTTTAGATCCTTTACCTAAGTGGTTAAAAGACAAGTAAGTCTTATAACTTAACAAGTGCAAAATCTTCATGGTAAGTACGTAAGATAGGTTAACATAAAAGATATAATGAAAGAACTGCCAAAAGTAATAAACTGTGAAAAGCGATGTCTTAATGAATGATGGAACATGATCATCTATGAAATGCATAACATAACTGTATGCTAACTGTAGAAACACCTGCCAATTGTCCTCTCACCACGGACTTGACCGCACTACTCCTGAACATCATCATATTGACTATGATCAATATGTTGTTGGAACTTAGGATCAACCGGGGTCGATGCCCATGCACCAGACACTAGCAAACGACCTCACTACCCACCAATGGGGTTATGACCAACATTAGATACACTAGTAGTGGATCTCGTTCGCGCTTCTCCTCGTCGGCAAGTCAAACCGGTCCCTGTTTACCACCTCAGCCCTAAGGTGGGTCGAACATACCCCTTCTCAACCTGGCCTCATTAGTGGGAGTCAAATCCATGGCCCATGTATCCACCCGGACCAACGGTGAGGCATCCCAAGGTACCATTGGGGTTTAGGGTCTCTCAACCCAAGGGGCACATCATCCCTTACTATTTTCATATTTCTGATGTCCATGATTCAATATCATCATCCTTATCGTAATACGATCAATCCGTGATGTTGTAAAGAATTTAGCTATTATTTCTCATCCTATATCATGCCATAGAATGCATAGTGATGCTAATGACACGCGACTTATATGCATGGTGTAAGATTATTAAAGAGCCATGTACCTGGGTAACCAATTCTTACATGATGCTGTCAACTGTGGCCTCGTAGCTTGGTACTTTCGACTACAAGATACTTTTCTCTTCTTGTTTTAATCATGACTAATCGAATTGTAGTCCTTGTAATTTCTAAACTATGGTACTTGATCATAATTTTAGTTATGACTCATTTTTATAAATTAACATCCCTTCTTATGTATGAATATCCTACTAACAATCTAATTGCATACTCCACGATTTGATCATTGCATTGTATTAGGTGATTTACATGCCTAGTATGACTATTTAAGATAATTATGAAATTGGGCCACAAATTCCTGTCATATAGGGTGACCTTAAGTCCAATACACAATGAAGTATTCATGGTGGGCTTATATGGGCTTTGGATTGGGCTTTGATGAGAAGCACACATAGTTATTAGGAGGCCCAAAATTTAATTCCACCATATATGTATTATGTATATACACCCTGATCCATACCTCAAGTGGTAGACTGGGTAAAAGATACCTCATTTCAACACTTAGGTCTTGGTTTGGATCCTTAGTGGGGGTGGCCAACAGTGAAGTGTGAATTAATAGTGAGGCGTACTAATCAGCTAACAATTTTGTGTGTGTGTGTGTGTATGAAAAGGTTCTATGTGGTCCAACACATGGGGACTTCCCATGAGATCGAGCTGGGTGGGCCCAGCATGATGCGTGTCAAACATCTGCCCCATCAGTTAGATGCATTGTTCCATGGTGGGCCTATGTTTTAAAAACCAAGTCCATCAGTGACGTATGTCAGCCACACCACACGCAAAGATGAGGGTGTCACCCTTCATTAAAACATTCTTAAACGTTTGTTGGGCCCACCAAGATGTGGTTCACAAATCCATTCATCCAATTTGTGTGTCCCACTTAGTTGAGGGGTCAGACCAAGTTTCAGATGCATCCAAATTTCAAGTGGGCCCTAGCAAGTGCCTGTATATGCTCTAGCACGTCTTCACATAATTTTAGATGGTGTGGGCCTCTTGAGTTCCATGTACAGCTGATTTTTGGGATATCCAAATAATCAAAGGGATCCCATCAAATGAACAGTGTTGATAGTCAACACGCATCATAGTGGGGCCTGTGGTGGATCCCAAGTACCCTGCCCTCTACAAAGCAGCAAGACGCTGCTTGCTGCGGCGTCCTCTGGACGCTGACAGCAATCAGCGCCCAACGTATATATTTTTTAAATTTTTTTAAATTTTTTGATGGTTTTTGATAGGTGGAGCCCATATCAGGATGATCCACTCTATCTATTGAATTCCTCACATTGTGAGGAGCCTAAAGAGTCCAATATTCGATATGTTTGGACAAATAGAAATATCATAGCGGGCCGTAATAGTTTCGATAGTGAAATTCCATTACTACAACTGTTTCCAATGGTGTGGCCTACTAGAGATTTGGATTAGCTTCATTTTTTGGCTCAAGGGTTAAACTGAGCTAGAAAATTGAATGGGCGGTGCGGATTAAATACATACATCATGGAGGGTGTTATAGTGGGCCTCACATCCATTTATAAGAAAGGTGGCATCTCTCTTTCTCTCTGAACAACATCCAGAAAGGACATCCCCTTCCTTTCTCTCTCTATGTATATGTATGTGTTTCCAACGGTGTCCACTGGTAGACATCCAATTACTATTGTTTCAACAGTGCATCCCACCCATACTTGGATCTGATCATCTTTGGACTCATGTTCTAAAATGAATTGGGAAAATGGATGGCAGGTGTGGATCTAACACATCTGCTTTGGTGTGGCCTACTGTGGACCCACACTTTTCATTTGTCTCCACAGTATAGTAGTAGTGATGTTAGATGCTGCATGGTCATTGTATACACATATATACACACACAATAGGTGTGGCATGAGCAGGCCAGTGAGGATCATGCCAGATGGTTTAAAAAAAATAGATACATCATGTGGGCCATTGGGTGACCGTATAGACAGGTTGGATGGCTGTTAGACATTAAGGCGGTGCCACGGTTAGTGGGTCCTACACAAACTCCAAATTAGGTTGATATTCGTGTTCCTCCATCATCTAACCCATTAACTGCTACAAATGGTCTCCATGATGTGTGGTCTCCAAAATAGGGCCCACATCAATGAGCCCTACACCTACATCATATAGAAGGAAAGAAAGGAATCAATGAGATGGGAAGTTGAAGGGGTTGTACTCACCTTGATGAACTAGATGGATGATTGAGATGGATAGAAGGGATGAAATTGATGGTTGGGATGGATGGAAGGGATGGGATTGATGGCCCACCAAGATCACTCCTCTCTCTCTCTCTCTATTGTTGTAGAAAAAAATGGTGAAAATGCTAAGGGGTGGAGGGGTTTATGTAGAGAAATGGATAAGATTATGGTTAGGTTAAGCTCATGTGATTAATCTTAGCTTAGGCTAAGATTATAGGAATTTGTACATGATTAAGAATTAATGTGGATTAAAGGGGCATGGGATGGCATGCTGTGATGATATCATGCATGAGAGATGGTATGTAGAAGAGTTAACTTTGGGGTGTACGTGAGAGAGGGAGGGGTATGGGTGTGTGACATCACACACATGGGTAGAGATTCTCTCACCCATGTGTGGTATGGTACATGTGTGGGAGCATGTGTTGTGCACATGTTATATGGCACCATGCACACATGAGACACTAACGATTCTTCACGGTGTATCTCACTAACAGAGCATCGCACAGATGCACAGGTGGTACCTCTGCGATTGTGACGATGTGGCGGTCGATATGGAATGGGTTTCAAAGTCTTGGAGTTTCGGTCAGTCGAGTGTGTACTATGCACAACCGATCTAGGTCTGGCCAAAAGCATCGATCATCGTGCACATAGGCATAGAAAATGGTATGGAATGGTTAGAGTGGTCATCATGGTATCGGTTTTAGTTATTTATGGTCGCATTATGAGGGGTGCACTATAAGGGGTTCTTTTGAGTATTTAAATTGTCCATGTAGGTATTATCGAGTTTTATTTCCGAAGGTGAGTCTCACCTACTAACCAGTCAGTCGTACTTATAGGATGGATAGGGTGTTATAATTCTCCTCTTCTTATAAAAATTTTGCCCTCGAAATTTCTACTATATTAGATAAAATGCAGGCTTCATGATCGAAAAGTGAAAAGATAGAAAACCCTTTTTATTGCAAAAAGGATATCATACATTGGTGATGTTTTTACAGTGTCTATAAAGTTCATTAAAACAAGTGGGGATATTTCTTTTGAATGTCCTCCTCATGTTCCCATGAGGCCTTTGCTTCGTTATGGTGTCCCTATTGAACTTTCACCAACGGGATCGTCTTTGACTGAAGGACCTGCTCCTTTCGATCCAAAATACGAATCGGATGTTCTATGTATGACACGTCCTCACGGATTTCGATTGGATGCCAGTCGATAATGTTCTATCCCCAGGTCACACCTCCTCAACATGTTTACATGAAATACATTGTAAACACTTGACAACTGGGGAGGCAAGGCTAGTTGATATACCACTTGGCCAATCCGCTCTACTATCTCGAAGGGACCTATAAAATGCGGGGCAAGGTTCCCTTGCTTGCCAAATTGAAATATGCCCTTCATGGGCGAGACCTTGAGGTAGAAAAAAAAATCCGATAGTAAATTTCAATTCCCTACATCGACGATCAACATAACTCTTCCATTGGCTTTGAGCGGTGCGCATACTCCTTCTGATAAGCTCTATCTTTTACGCGGTTTACTGAACGATTTCAGGCCCAAGCGAACTCCACTCTCCAACTTCTGTCCAACAACTGGGTGACCTACAAGGTCGGCCATACAAGGCCTCATACGGAGCCATGTTAATGGTTGCTTAATAACCATTATTATATGCAAATTTGGCCAACGACAAATCAGTATCCTAGCTACCCTGAAAATCCAGCACACACGCTCTAAGCATATCCTCCAGAATCTGATTGACTCTCTCAGTCTACCCATCTATTTGGGGGTGGTAGGCGGTGTTGTATTTCAGAGTCACACCCAAGGTTTGCTGAAAGCTCTTCCAGAATTGCGACATGAACCTCAGGTCACGGTCAGATACTATTGATACCGGCACTCCATGCAGCCTGATGATCTCACTAACAAATAACTAACAAAGTCGGTCCATGGAGTAGGTAGCACGTATATGTAGGAAATGCGCTGACTTCGTCAGTCGATCAACGATGACATAGATGACATCATGACCTTGAGGAGTCCGTGGTAACCCCATAATAAAAGCCATAGTAATGTGCTCCCACTTCCACTGAGGAATCTCCAATTGTTGCAAGGTACCAGAGGGTCGTTGATGCTCTGCTTTGACTCTTTTACATGTGTCGCATTGTGCGACAAATTCAACAATGTGATGCTTCATCCCTGGCCACCAATATTGTCTCTTAACATCGTGGTACATCTTTGTACTGCTTGGGTGGATCATGAATTTGGACCAGTGTGCGTCGATCAATATTTCTTGCCTTAGCTCTACATCTTCCGGCACATGCAGTCGCCCATTATAACGAAGCCCACCATCTACACCGACCTACCATTCGGATGAACCTTCATCAGTCATTTCCTTATGGTGATTGATGATCGCTGGGTCAGCCTGTTGTACCTCAATGACTCGAGATATAAGTGATAGTTGAATGGATAAGCTTGCAAAATGCATAGTAGTTGACTGTAAGTCCCACTCAAAATCAAAGTCCCTTATTTCTTCCAACATTTTCCACTGTCGAACCATAAGGTGAGAAATAATTCCTCGTGGCTGGCGACTGAGGGCATCAGCTACAACATTGGCCTTACCTAGGTGCTATTGAAGAGAAAAATCATAATCCTTTAACAACTCTAACCACGTTCTCTACCACAGATTAAGCTCCTTTTGAGAGAATAAATATTTAAGGCTCTTGTGGTCTGTGAACAGCTAAAATCTCACCCCGTATAGATAATGCCGCTATATCTTTACTGCAAACACTACCGCGGCCAACTCTAAGTCAAGCGTGGGTTAATTCTTCTCATAGGCCTTCAACTGTCGAGAAGCGTATGCTATAACTTTGTCATGTTGTATCAGCACATAACCCAATCCAACCCGTGATGCATCTGTGTATACTACGAACCCTTCATTTCCAGATGGCAAGGTGAGAACTGGTGTCATTGTCAACTTATCTTTCAACTCCGTAAATGCCTTCTCACAAGCTTCACTCCAGTCAAAAGGTGCTCCTTTTTGAGTCAGTCGCGTCAGAGGTGCTGCTATACGAGAAAACCCTCGAATAAACCATCTGTAGTATCCCGCTAGACTAGAAAGCTTCAAAATTCTGTGACATTAGTGGGTTGCTGCCACTTAAGCACGGCCTCAAATTTAGCTAGATTTATAGCCACTCCTTCTTTAATAATGACGTGGCCAAGAAACTTCACTTCATCCTACCAAAATTCACACTTCTCCAATTTGGCATATAACTGATGATTTTGAAGCGTCTGCAGAGAAGTGCATAGATGATACTCATGCTCCTCCTAGGTACGCAAATAAATCAGAATATCATCTATGAATACTACCACAAACTGGTCGAGATAAGGGCAAAATACCTCATTCATCAATTGCATAAATATGGTCGGAGCGTTCGTCAGTCTGAAGGACATGACTAGGAACTCAAAGTGGCCATATCTAGTGTGAAAAACCATCTTAGGGATATCCTCTTCTCGAACTCGGACTTGATGGTATCTAGAATGTAGGTCGATCTTTGAGAAGAACTGCACCTCCCTAAGCTGATCGAACAAATCGTCAATCCTTGGTAATGGATACTTATTCTTGATGGTCACTTTATTTAGCTCCCTGTAATCCACACAAAGCCTCTACGACTCGTCCTTCTTCTTGATGAATAGGACTGGCGCTCCCCAAGGGGAACTACTTGGTTGAATAAAGCCCAAAGCCTGAAGTTCCTCCAACTGCTTCTTCAATTCTTCCAACTCTATGGGTGCCATGTGATATGGCACCTTTAAAATGGGTGTTGTACCTGGCATCAGGTCAATACAGAACTCCACTGCCCTTTGAGGAGGTAAGCCCGGGATGTCTTGCAAGACATCAGGATATTCGCATATGATTGGAATCTCCTCGATCCTTAGGGTCCTTTCTTCTTCTACTAGGTAGGACAAGGATGTCCCTGTCTACTCTAGTTACAGAATCTTGAACCAGAACTGTGGCTGGCCGATTATAGAGAAGGTGATTGTCCTTTCGAAATAATCTAATGATGTATGATATGCAGCCATCCAATCCATACCCAAAATAACATCCAGCTTTGACATCTTCATAACAAATAAATCGGTGGGTAAGATGTGATCTCCAATCATCACTGGGCAATCCTTGTAGATAAGGCTTAGGTTAGAATGCTCACCTAATGGTGTGGTTACTGATAACTCTTCTACTACCCTTTCTGGCTCTAACCCCAACGTATTTATGAGTGATAATGATATGAATGAATGGGATGCACCTGAGTCGAATAAGGTGTGTGCAAATGATGAGAAGAGAGTAGTCGTACCCTCAATTATCATTGCTGATGATTGAGGATCAGTCTGCTGAATAGCATATACACGAGGTTGGGCAGTCGCTGTAAATCTTGCCTGTTGTTTCTGGGGCGGTCTCTGGTACTGCTGAGAGTGGTCTCGACCTTGGGAAGGCTACTGCTGCTGGCGTTGTTGAGGCTGTTGTTGAGGCCGATACTACTGACTCTGCTGTTGAGGATGGTATTGTTGAGTCTAGTGCTGCTGAAAAGGTCTTTGCTGGGGGTGACCATGAGGCTGCTGTCTGTAAGAAGACCTATCCTTTTGCTCTACAGAGACATCTGGCGGATTGGGGCAAGACTTGACTTGATGGCCTACTCCACCGCACCTAATACATGTCCCTTGAAATGCTAATCACTGCGAATCTCATTGGGGTTCTCGAATGGCTGGTCCTTGCCTAGCAAGCCTTTTCGATGGACGAAACTGCTGAGTTGGGTCTCCCTTCCTCTTGTTCCTATTATCCTATCTCCAAAGCGGCTGCTCACAAGTCTTATTCATCTCTTCGAAATCTACTTCTATGATCTTAGCTTGGTCCGTCACCTCTTCAAACGTAGGGAGTCACAAAGGTACTACCCTACTCCTCAAGCTAGGATAAAGTCCCTTCTTAAATTTACGAGCTTTCATACTGGGGGTTAAAATCAGATTTGATGCGAAATGGGAAAGCTCAATAAATCTAGCCTCGTTTGGGCCACAGATAAAGTTCCTTGCTCAAGAGATAAATTCTGACACCATCTTTTCTCGAATACTATCAAGAAAATATTTTTTGTCGAACTTGTCGCTGAACATGCTCCAACTCCATACTATACTCGACCCAGCTTCCTTCTTAACTAACTACCACCATAACTCTACTTCTCCCTCTAGTGTGAAGGTAGCAAGTTACACTCTCTGGATATCAGGACACCCCATCACATCTAAAATCTTGATAACCTGGGTCCTCCATCGATTGACCTCAAGCGGATCTGGATGCCCTTTAAATCGAGGGGGTCGTAAAGCTTGGAATTCCTGAATCAAAGCTGACTGCTCTGATACGAAAGGTGCCTTTGCTGACCTCCTCTCCTGACGTTCCATCAGAGATGCCATGGAACGAAAGATTTCCTGAATTGAAGTGGCATCCTGAGGAGAATCTGGTGCCTTGGCCTAGTGATCCTCGGATGGCTCATGCTCTATTGTTGTTTTCATTTTAGTGGCCTTCTTAGGCGCCATGATCTATAATAGAAAATAGACACCTCAGTTAGTTATAGCCTAAAATAGTCTCTTAAGGTCAAATAACAAAGAGTGTATCTACCTAACCTCTTATATAAGTAACTTTTTCTAAGTTCCTTAAAGGGAAACCTAGTGTTTCCAAGTTGTTAAGTCGGTTTTCAAGTTTTAGAACTCTAAATTTCTCCTAAATAGTTACTTGTTCACAGGTAACCCCTTATCTCATGCTCTGATACCAACTTTGTCACAACCCAGACCCAATAGTCTTAGAATACTGCTATATCTATCAGATCTAGCGCGCGACAAACCGAATTCCGAGATTGGTACTCGATGCTCACACACTAAGCCCCAATCTCAGCATTTGGCAAGGTAATGTAAAGGATAAATCTCACCATTCATTCTTCATAAAAGAAACATCAGAGATAAGATAGTAACATTTGTATACAAGTAAACTAGGTACAATAAAATTCTAAAAGTACAACATCTGTCTACGCGATACATATATTCATCATGTACAATTCAAAATTTTCAAAAGTCAAATCACTTCCCTTGACGTGGCACCTAACTCATAGTCACCACTTTTTTTCTTCTTTAGATCCTTTACCTAAGTGGTTAAAAGACAAGTAAGTCTTATAACTTAACAAGTGCAAAATCTTCATGGTAAGTACGTAAGATAGGTTAACATAAAAGATATAATGAAAGAACTGCCAAAAGTAATAAACTGTGAAAAGCAATGTCTTAATGAATGATGAAGCATGATCATCTGTGAAATGCATAACATAACTGTATGCTAACTGTAGAAACACCTGCCAATTGTCCTCTCACCATGGACTTGACCGCACTACTCCTGAACATCATTATACCGACTACGATCAATATGTTGTTGGAACTTAGGATCCACCGGGGTCGATGCCCATGCACCAGACACTAGCAAACGACCTCACTACCCACCAATGGGGTTATGACCAACATCGAGTACACTAGTAGTGGACCTCGGTCACTCTTTTCCTCGCCGGCAGGTCAAACCGGTCCCCATTTGCCAACTCAGCCCTAAGGTGGGTCGGACATACCCATTCTCAACCTGACCTCCTCAGTGGGAGTTAAATCCATGGCCCATGTATCCACTCGGCCTAATGGTGAGGCATCCCAAGGTACCATTGGGGTTTAGGGTCTCTCAACCCAAGGGGCACATCATCCCCTACTATTTTCATATTTTTGGTGTCCATGATTCAATATCATCATCCTTATTGTAATACGGTCAATCCGTGATGTTGTAAAGAATTTAACTATTATTTGTCATCATATTTCATGCTATAGAATGCATAGTGATGCTAATGACAAGCGACTTAAGGATAACTAGAACTCAATGTATACTGATATGCAGGGTGCAAGATTATTAAAGAGCCATGTACTTGGGTAACCAATTCCTACATGATGCTGTCAACTTGTGGCCTCGTAGCTTGGTACTTTCGACTACAAGATACTTTTCTCTTCTTGTTTTAATCATGACTAATCGAATTGTAGTCCTTGTAATTTCTAAACTATGGTACTTAATCATAATTTTAGTTATGACTCATTTTTATAAATTAACATCCCTTCTTATGTATGAATATCCTACTAACAATCTAATTGCATACTCCACGATTTGATCATTGCATTGTATTAGGTGATTTACATGCCTAGTATGACTATTTAAGATAATTATGAAATTGGGCCATAAATTCCTGTCATATAGGGTGACCTTAAGTCCAATACCCAATGAAGTATTCATGGTGGGCTTATATGGGCTTTGGATTGGGCTTTCATGAGAAGAACACATAGTTATTGGGAGGCCCAAAATTTAATTCCACCATATATGTATTATGTATATACACCCTGATCCATAACTCAGGTCATAGACTGGGTGAAAGATACCTCATTTCAAGACTTAGGTCTTAGTTTGGATCCTTAGTGGGGGTGGCTAACAGTGAAGTGTGAATTAATAGTGGGGCGTACTAATCAGCTAACAATTTTGTGTGTGTGTGTATGTGTGTGTGTGTGTGTGTGTGTTTGTGTGTGTGTGTGTTTGTGTGTGTGTGTGTGTATGAAAGGTTCTATATGGTCCAACACATGGGGACTTCCCATGAGATCGAGCCGGGTAGGCCCAACATGATGCGTGTCAAACATCTGCCCTATCAGTTAGATGCATTGTTCCATGTTGGGCCTATGTTTTAAAAACCAAGTCCATTAGTGACATATGTCAGCCACACCACACACAAAGATGAGGGGGTCACCCTTCATTAAAACATTCTTAAACGTTTGTTGGGCCCACCAAGATGTGGTTCACGAATCGATTCCATCCAATATGTGTGTCCCACTTAGTTGAGGGGTCAGACAAGTTTTCGATGCATCCAAATTTCAAGTGGGCCCCAACAAGTGCTTGTATATGTTCTAGCATGTCTTCACATGATTTTAGATGGTGTGGGCCTCCTGAGTTCCATGTATGGGTGATTTTCGGGATATTCCAATAATTAAAGGGATCCCATCAAATGAACAGTGTTGATATTCAACACGCATCATAGTGGGGCCTGTGGTGGGTCCCAAGTACCCTACCCTCTACAAAGCAGCGGGACGCTGACAGCAATTAGCGTCCAGTGTATATATATATATATATATTTAATTTTTTTAAAAAATTTTGATGATTTTTGATAGGTGGAGCCCATATCAAGATGATCCACTCTATCTATTGAATTCCTCAAGTGGTGGGGAGCCTAAAGAGTCCAATATTCGATATGTTTGGACAAATAGAAATATCATAGCGGGCCGTAACAGTTTCGATAGTGAAATTCCATTATTACAACTGTTTCCAATGGTGTGGCCTACTAGAGATTTGGATTAGCTTCATTTTTTGGTTGAAGGGTTAAACTGAGCTAGAAAATTGAATGGGCGGTGTGGATTAAATACATACATCATGGGGGGTGTTATAGTGGGCCTCACATCCATTTGCAAGAAAGGTCACATCTCTCTTTCTCTCTGAACAACGTCTAGAAAGGATGTCCCCTTCCTTTCTCTCTCTATGTATATGTATGTGTTTCTAACGGTGTCCATTGGTCCAACGGTCTCCACTAGTAGACATCCAATTACTATTATTTCAATAGTGCATCCCACCCATACTTGGATCTGATCATCTTTGGACTCATGTTCTAAAATGAATTGGGAAAATAGATGGCAGGTGTGGATCTAACACATCTGCTTTGGTGTGGCCTACTGTGGACCCACACTTTTCATTTGTCTCCACGGTACAGTAGCAGTGATGTTGGATGCTGCATGGTCATTGTATACACATATACACACACATTAGGTGTGGCATGAGCAGGCCAGTGACGATCATGCTAGATGGTTTTAAACAAAAATAGATACATCATGTGGGCCATTGGGTGACCGTATAGACAGGTTGGATGGCTGTTAGACATTAAGGCGGGGCCACGGTTAGTGGGTCCTACACAAACTCCAAATTAGGTTGATATTTGTGTTCCTCCATCATCTAACCCATTAACTGCTACAAACGGTCTCCATGATGTTTGGTCTCCAAAATAGGGCCCACATCAATGAGCCCTACACCTACATCATATAGAAGGAAAGAAAGGAATTAAGGAGAAGGGAAGTTGAAGGGGTTGTACTCACCTTGATGAACTAGATGAATGGTTGAGATGGATGGAAGGGATGAAATTGATGGTTGGGATGGATGGAAGGGATGGGATTGATGGCCCATTAAGATCACTCCTCTCTCTCTCTCTTGTTGTAGAAAAAATGGTGAAAATGCTAAGGGGTGGAGGGGTTTATGTAGAGAAATGGATAAGATTATGGTTAGGTTAAGCTCATGTGATTAATCTTAGCTTGGGCCAAGATTATGGGAATTTGTACATGATTAAGAATTAATGTGGATTAAAGGGGCATGAGATGGCATGGTGTGATGATATCATGCATGAGAGATGGTATGGAGAAGAGTTAACTTTGGGGTGTACATGGGAGAGGGAGGGGTATGGGTGTGTGACATCACACACATGGGTAGAGATTCTCTCACCCATGTGTGGTATGGTACATGTGTGGGAGCATGTGTTGTGCACATGTTATATGGCGCCATGCGCACATGCGACACAGACGATTCTTCGCAGCGTATCTCACTAATGGAGCGTCGCACAGATGCACAGGTGGTACCTCCACGATCGCGGCGATGTGGCGGTCAATATGGAATGGGTTTCGAAGTCTTGGAGTTCCGGTCAGTCAGGTGTGTACTATGCACAGCTGATCTAGGTCTGGCCAAAAGCATTGATCATCATGCACATAGGTATAGAAAATGGTATGGAATGGTCAGGGTGGTCATCATGGTATCGGTTTCAGTTATTTATGGTCGCATTATGAGAGGTGCACTACAAGGGGTTCTTTTGAGTATTTAAATTGTCCACGTAGGTGTTATCGAGTTTTATTTCGGAAGGTGAGTCTCACCTACTAACCAGTCAGTCATACTTATAGGATGGATTGGGAATTATAGTTTAAGCCATAACTCGATCTCATCGGTATGGACCATGTAACATGATAAATTAGATGAGCTAGAGTCACTTACAATATAGCAATTTTCAGAAGTTCTATGACCAGTTTATATTACAGAACCATTTTTATTTAAAATTTTACATCTTAGGTTAAAAAAATTTACACTATGATTTTTATCGCATATTTGAGAAATGCTTAATAAGTTGTGTTTTAAACCTTCTATATATAAAACATTCTTAAATAAAGGGAGGTTAGAAAGTTGAACCGTACCTTGGCCAATAATCCTACAGTTTCTACCATCACTAAATGTGACTGAACCATTAGTCATGTCTTTAAGATTAGTGAACAGACCTTTGTCACTAGTCATGTGCCCAGAGCATCTACTGTCTAGGTACCACTTTGAATGGCTTGAAACTTTGAAAGTCATGTGGGCAACCAAGCAAGTAACCTTAGGAACCCATTTCATTACAATTTTGGGTTTAGGAGTATAGTTGGTCTTCTTGCGTTTGTAGTTGATATAAGACCAAACCTTTGAGTTAGATTTTAAGAGCTCCTTAAGTAAATCAACAATTTTCTCAGCTCAAGGATTACGATTCTGATTTTTATAGTTGATATGCTTGCTTTTAAGTTTTAAGGATTGAAAAGTTTTAGCATTTTTAGAATAATTTTGATTTGAACTTTTCCCTTTTGAGTTTGAATACTCTTCTTTCACAAACTTAGGAGGAGTATTCTTATGTTTGGGAGGAATATTTTTGTCGTATCCCAAATCGGAATGGTCGCCACATTTTCTGGATCCGGATAATAGTTTTTCTAACTTAAGATCACCTTGGGCATACCTCTATGTATCCTTTAAACTCAAAAGTAAAGAGACTTCAATTTTTAGTTTTTCATTTTCGAATTTTAGATTTTTAATAAGGGACGTTTTGAAATCTAAATTGCATTTAGTTTTTTCAAAATAATCTGAACTGTGGGATTTTTTTAAAACAAGAGTATCAAAATTTTCTTTAAGTTTCAAAAACTTTTCTTTCTGAAGTTTTAGTTTTACTACAATTTTACAACTTTCCTTGTATAAGGCATTGTAAGTATCTTGAAGATCGTCTTCATTTTCATGATCACTATTCAGATTTTCTTCACTAGTTAAATCATCATTATCTGAAAACGTGAACTTGGCTAGAGTCATAAGGGCTTTAACTTCATTACCCGACTCGGTTTCAGAATCTTCTGATTCAGAAGAGGCTTCAGAGCCAGAAGATTCATCCCAAGTAGCCAACATACCTTTCTTTTTAGGTTTGCCCTTTTTAGGACACTTGTACGCTAAATGCCCATATTCATGGTAGTTGTAACATTGACTATCTTTTAAAGATTTCCAAGTTTTAGATTTAGATCTTTTCTTATCATTAGATTTTTGAAAATCAACCCTCTTTTACTTTTGAAAATCTTGTAAAACTTTTTAGTTAAAAGGCCATATCATCTTCAGAATTTTCTAAATCAGAACTACTATTTTCTTGAGAAATACATTTAGAAGATTCAAGGGAAATGGATTTCCTTTAGGAGATTTAAAGTTTAACTCATAGGTCTATAATGACCCAACTAATTCTTCTACCCTCATATTGTCTGTATCACGAAGTTCCTGGATCGCAGTCACCTTTGAATTGAACCGTTCAGGTAGTGAGCATAGTATCTTTACACAAACTTTACTTTCTGGGATTTTATCACCAAGATCCCATATAAAGTTGACAATGTCATTCAATCTAGTATAAAGACCATGAAAGTTTCACTTTCCTCCATACGTATTTCCTTAAATTTGGTTGTGAGGATTTGGACTTTAGATTTCTTAACAATTGTTGTTCCCTCGTGATTCATTTCTAAAATATCCTAGGCTTGCTTTGCAGTATCACAGGATATAACTCTTTTGAACTCATCCGATGGTAGTGCGCAAGTGATTGCATTTAGTGTTTTTGCATTGACACTACTCTCACTTTTCTGAAGAGTGGTCCAGGAGAAGTAAGGTGTGACTCTCATGGTTTTGGATCCGTCGATACCAGTTACTTCAATGGTAGGAGGGGTCCAATCGGTCACTGTGGCTTGTTATATGCTCTCATCCATGGATTTTAAGAAATGGTGGAGGCCTAGTGACTAATAGGCTATCAAAATTTGACATCTTACAAAGCTCAGATCGAATAGCTTAGGAAATTAATCCAACAAGTAATAACAAATAAAACGAGCTATTAGGCTCTGATACCACTTGAAAAGGCCGAGCTATATGTCCTAGGGGGGCTGAATAGGACTA
Organism: Magnolia sinica; assembly: GCF_029962835.1. NCBI lineage: Eukaryota > Viridiplantae > Streptophyta > Magnoliopsida > Magnoliales > Magnoliaceae > Magnolia > Magnolia sinica. The sequence continues at coordinate 34,941,713 of NC_080591.1, read as the reverse complement.
TGCCAAATTTTAAAAAAAATAATAGCAGAATTTAAATAAATTAAATACAGATAGTAATAGACAATCCCACAATGCTGAATTTAAAGACAACCTCAAATGAACGAGTATTGAGAGGTTGATACAGATGTTGTTCTAAAGACAACCTTACACTATAAAAACTAAGGGTTTATGGCAGGACAACCTTACTAGAACGGTTTGTGTATCAAAAACTCAAACTGATATAGAGGGATAAAGAAATCAATAACAAGGAAGGAAATCTATGCTATTACAACATTCTTCACACTTGTATAAATGAAATTACAACATTCTCCACAATGCAAAAAGGGAAATTACAATCATCCATAAAAAGAAATAAACAATTAATCTACAAGACCAGAAATTATAGTGGTTCACTTGAGTGCGCACCAACTGTTTAGAAAAACAGTCACACAACTACTCCACTCCTAATATTCTCACACAGTGGATATTAGCGTTCACTATGAAAATAAGTTTTTCCAGGTTCACCTAAAACCCTCACAATTGTATCTTTCAAGTGGGCTTACACAATTCAAAAACCCCACACTCTGAGTTTTCTGGATCACCTCAGACAAACCAAAATAGAGAGATTTTTCTGGCACAATCTCAATAAAACCAAAATATAGAAATTTACAATAATGTAAAATACCTGGATATTCTCTTTTTGATAAAGCCCGGAAGAACCAAATCGGAGTAAAAGTTCAATGTCCAAACTCACTTATGAAATGGTTTTATGTTCTAAATTGATTTTAGATTTAAAGCACCTTGGGCTAGCTTGATTTCATTTTGATTCTAAGAAATGGGAATACTTCAATCCCTCTTTCAAATAAAATTGGAATGCAGAAATTCAAAATCAAATACAAAGAAAGCTAATAGAAGAGAATATTAAATTAGTACAATATAGCTTTAAAAGATCACTAACTTATCTCTGAGAGTGGTGTATTGATTTAACTTGAATTGAATGAAAAACTCTGAAATTCGTGCTCTATTTATAAGTGAAGAAATCGCGTTCACAACTGTTCCTGAGGACACCACGACTGGTCATAGGACCAACAAATTTTTTAAATTTTGAGCGCGATAAGAGAAAGTCGTTCCACGACTGGTCGTAAGCCATGCACGACCGGTCGAGGGACCTCCACGATGGTCGTATGGAACCAGATTTAGTTGTTGGACTTTGAGTCGAGGCTGTAGGACTAGTCGAGAATGAGTTGAGCACTGTTCACACGACTGGTCGAGCAATCTCCAGGACTGGTCAAGGCTTAACAAAAAATTTTAAAAATCTGTAACAAATTTAGGACTGGTCGAGGAATTTCTTAGATTTATCGAGCCAATGCTAGGACTAGTTGAATAGAGTCCAAGACTAGTCGAGAAACAGTCTATTCACTTATAAAATGATCTAATTGAATTATGTATTCAAAATGACCTACCCTATGGTCAATCTAGGGACATTCATACCTTATACATGATGTATGAATATTGAAACTTCTTTTTCTTCAGTTGATAGTCATTCTTTGAAGTTCGCGAAGCTTGAGATCCTGTGAAAGGATGAAGCGTGAACTTGAGTCTCTTGAAGCTTAAAATTGACTAGCGTTGAAGCTTAAACTTGAGTATCAAAATCTTGGAACGTTGTCTTGACTTAAGCTTTGAAATCTTGAACTCTTGAAGCTTGAAAGCTTGAAGTCACAATTCATGTTGTACATGAACATGAACAAGTAATCTTGCCTTTAAAGTTTTTGAACTAAAGACCCTTGTCCTTGAGAGATGCACAGACTTCATTATGTAGATGAGCTACATAAGACACAAATTTCAAGAGAGGTTTTGGCACTACAAAATTTGACAATTATAGGAGCTAGAAACCATAGCACTTACACCATACATCATAAAAGAAGTATATTCAAATGGACCATACAGAGTGGTCGATCAAGATGGACAAGGTATTAGTATACCAGTCAATGCACACTTCATCAAGAAGTATCATCCCTAAAGATAGTTACATTTTTTATCTAGAAGATTATCGGCATAATACTTCTAAATCAAAAGGGGGCAGGGACAAGTGAAGTCATGTTTATATATTCTTTTTTCAAATGATTGAATAAAGGAGGAATTCTAAGTATATCATCAAAGATTACATATCAGTGATTTCTTAAAAGAGAGTAACCATCGTTGTCGTCATCAAATAAGTTTTCCTGAAACTCGTTGAAATCGGTATCATCACCAAGTTAATATATTATTATGAGCATAGTGCGAATATTGTTAAGGACATTATCAGTAATGGTGATATATCAATCAAGATGCCTATTACTACCACGATAACGATGACAACTTATTATCATTTAAGGTAGCCTAGCCAAGCCTATACGACTAACTACGCATAAGGCCTATCACCATCACCATTCAGGTAGCAGTGAGAAGCCAGTGGCCCTAAAAAGCATATGAAGGCCATCATATGCATACCCATGCGAGCAGTGGATGGAGTCAGTGACTGAAAGCCCTAAAAGGCCAAAAAGTCCTCAAAGGCTAGTCACGCGTAACACCCATGCTATCTGTATAGCTTTCCGACAGCGTCACTGAGAACGGATAAAATTATCCTCCCGTGAATGGGTCTGACCTTGCAGACGAAGAAGATGTGGGCTACAGTGTGCACTCTTTGGCCATTGTCCATAGATAGGCCAACCATGCATAAGACCCCCTAGATTCTTGGCTTAATATTAGTAGTAATTCATGAAGAATGGCCTAAACCTACTCATTGATGGACTGGCAGCCCTGGATTTTGTACCCTAAAGGTCGCCTTGTGTGCCCTGTGAAATTTAGAGAGTTACTCCAGCCAACCCTGTACGTAAATTCAACCAAGTTTATGGCCCCAATAGCTTCACTAGGCCCCTCTGATGGATCGCAGTTTGTGAACTCACCAGGCTATGAGAAGTTCAGTGAACTCATAAGAGTTATAGAGATTATCACGTAAGACCCAACTCCACTACTAAAGAGTTTAAAAAATTACGTTGCTCCACTACTCAAGAGCTTAAACTGTGTGTGATCAGCTGACTAAATTGAAATCTAGTGTCGCCTATCAAACTAAAAATCATATAGGAATTCCCATACTGACAATCATAATATGTTGATATCTTTATTTCAATTCTTCATTAAATATCATGTCGAGACTATTACATAAATGAATATGCTTGAAATGATCCATGATTTAGAAATCTATGAAGGAGAAAAATATCTAAAAAATATCATTATGTCTTCATTGATACATGCTGAAAATCAAAAGAAATTACATTTTCATAGAGAGAGAGAGAGAGCATACACAAATGAAATAAATCTTTTATAGCTCATCCATAATTCTTAATATTCCCATATACTTTTGCAAATCTTCCTTTAGCTAAACTTGAGCTATGACATGCTTTGACTTTTCTTCAAGAATGATCTTTGCCTGATCTGGAATTCTAGCTAGCTTGTTCTCCAGGGATGCAATTATCTCTTCGTTTCTGAATAATTCAGATTTCTCAGCATCAGTAGATTAAATACTAATTCGCATCTTCTCTTCGATCACCTTCATGGTTGATTCCTTTGAATGATCTTTCAACTTCAGCTACAAGATTTCCTCTTTTAGGACAGCTATGCGGTTCTGAATAATTGTCCTGTCATCAGCACAAGCCTTCAACTGTCCCTGAAGAGTTTATTGTTCTTGATTGAACTCAGAAATAGCAGAAGTGATGAGGGAAGCCTTCTCCTTGGAAAGAGCTAGTTGTTTCCCATATTCCAATATCTCAGGAGCGATGGTGACATTTTTCACAGATTCTAGAGAAATTATTGAATCACAAAATCTGAAAAGAGGGTCACGTAGGGTGAAAATATTAATCTTCACCATCCTTGCAGTGCTTTCTAGGATTTCGATAGCGATGTCCAAATCCGACCATTGCTCAGGATCCCTGAAAATATGAATTATCGCTGACATAAAACTCCTCATCAAAAGCATTTTATGTGTAGGAATCTTCTCAAAAGACAATAGTTCAGATGCAGCGGCTACAAATTCAGAGCTTGCCGCACTGCTACGAGGAGTTCTTGTAATATAAGACAAAAGAAATTAGGATAATGATAACAAGGCTAGAGGATATGGAAATTTTGATAAAGTAACCGATATATATACCTGCTGTAGAAGTACGACTGATGGGAGGTTGAACTTCCTGAACAAAAGAAGGACCAGTTCCTAACATATCAGCAAAAGAAGGTGCTCTGGCCTTCGTGCTCGAATCTTTTGTAGTTAGAGTTGGTAGATTAATGGTCTCCAATTAAAAAAATAATTTCACGAGCTACCGCTTTTAGTGCCACCAAAGGAACCAGAGGAACCCTCGGTGAAATCACCGGTGCAGTCACAGGAAGATCCGCAAAAGGAGTATCACTCGTCCTAGCATTGATGATATGAGCACCTGAAATAAAAATATTACAATAATAATGAGATAACTATTGCAAGATGCATATATTTGTATGTGTGTGTGTGTGTGAAATTGTAAAAAAAAATAAAATTAATAAAATAAGAAGAAGAAGAAGAAGAAGAGAAAATTCTTTACTTGGTGAATATCTATATTCTCCGTAATCCACGGGATCATCTTCTTCCTCCTCTATTACTGCAGGGGTCTTTGCAGGAATATTGGTACTAGGAAGAGTCTCAAATGTTGGTGGGAGATGTTCTTTGTCAGTACCCTCTGCAACGACATCCTCCTCGCCATCGATGTCAACTTCTCCTTCTTCAAAATCATCATCATTTCCATCATTTTCATCGTTCCGATGAAGAGGCTGAAGTTTCATCCCCTAAGTCTTCTTGGTCGACTTCTTCAATCATAACCTGTTTCCCTTTAGAGGGAGAAGCTTGGCTACCTCCTGGTTGAGAGTCTTTATTAACTAGAATCGAAGGAGATGGAGAAGCCCGATTGCCTCCTTCTTGAGGAACAGACGGTGAAGCTTGCAATCGCGTTCAAGACCTAGTCATAGGAGAAGAAGAGTTAGGATGAGTAGGTTGTGAAGAAGGAGTCGGTTCATCTCAAGCTACAACAGTGTCTGCCGGAATAGGGGAAGATGTTCCTTCAACATCATCTGCAGCCCAGCTAATGAAGTCGTGAGGGACCTTTTCAAATTCCACAATAACCCCATGTGTAATCCAGCCTTCCAAGGTATTGATAGCCTTCTTTTTACAAATTGGATCTTCTAAAGATATTCATCTGCAAATCTAGCCATGAAAAGGTGCTCGACTCTTCTCCGGTATATAGCCAATTCTGTCTTCGAGCTTCCTACCTCTTAGCCTGGGCGGGGGAAGCCAGATGGATTCATCTACTGGCAAACAATTGTTGACCAAATATGATTCGTGATCTCACCATCGCATCCAACTATAAGAAGCACAGACTATATGATCACAACCTAGGATTACAAAAGTGGAATCGACATGATAGC